>NC_077227.1:684006389-684328473 GCF_027887165.1 Monodelphis domestica | reverse complement strand
GCTCTGGCTACAAAATGCCACTGAGTGGAATTCTTTGTGGGAATTTTGAAAATATTTTATAGGAGGTAAATGAGTGCCTTTCTTTAAGCATGAGATTTAGCTAGAAAATGGGTTCTTAAACCCCTGAGGCATAAATATTATGTTCTGGAACAAGCCATTCTTTTCTAATAGGTCAAGAGAGTCCCACAGAGAGAACCCTTCCAGACAGAAGCAATGCCCACTAAAAATGAAAACACTGTGAGATTCTCTTTCATTTTTCTGATTATCTGAATATTTGACAGTCACACCTGATGAATGCTAACAGCTGTTAGTCTGCACTTGATCTTGCCATAAAAAGAGAGCTTCATCTGTACACTAAATGACATAAATGATTGAATTGGCTCTAAAGAGCCATCCTCAATGAGTGAGAGGCCCCGGAAAGCAAAAACTGACCTTTTGCCCACTAACAAGGAGAAATACCTAGGCAGTGCGTCCAGCCAATGAGGGTGTGCTAGTTGGCCTAAGGCTTCCACACAGCAGGGCTTTTATCCATTGAGCCAACAGGATGGGGGCATTTTTTTTCAAAAAGAGAGATAACAAACACTTTACCTTAAAGCAACCAACTCTCAATTATCCAGAGCAGTGGGGGACTGGGTCACTCTGAATAATTGGAACATACAGATAAATCCTTTGATTTAGCCAGTAAGGCAGCCTCCCAGAATTCTAGAATTTTGAATGTAGAAGGAACCTTAGATGTGATTTAGTGCAGTGGTTCTTCATTTTCTATTGTGACATCTAAGTATGGTGAGTCCTATCAACGCCTCAAAATGTGATGTTCACACACACACACACACACACACACACACACACACACACATACACACATACACACACACACACTCACCCTCCAATCAAAGTAAAGAAAAACTCTGTCAACAAAAGCTGTTGCCTCTATGGAGTATCAAATTTGTTTTAGTTGAGCTAAAGACTATGAATAAGACGTAATACTCTGAAAAAGTTTCTAAGTTCTGAAGAATTGGAAATGATTTTAGATAAAATTTTGTCCAATCCTTTCACTTTCCAGAGAATATCACTGAGGTACAAAGAGGTACAGAAATGAAAATCACTCACCTACTTACTATTAAAGCATTGAACTCAGTTGTGCTAATCCCTAATGCAGTGAGTGATCAATTGACGATATACCATTTTTAGGACTATATGCCTTTTTTAGGACAAACAGGAAGTATTAAAATAACATAATATAACAGAAAAGCCAATTTGTTTTTAGGAAGCATGACTTTGGAGAGGATTAAACTATCTGTTCTCAAAGGTACCTTCCAGCCCAATGAGTTTATGATCTGTTCCTGACCTGGAACAAAAAATTTAAAAAGCCACCAAACTAGAATTCAAGAGAACTCCATTTCTGTCCTGATTTTACTTAATTTGTGGCATTTTAAGTTATTTTCTGTCACTGACCCTTATTGTTTCTTTCTTTAAAATAAAGTGGCTAGTTTACCTAATCCCTGCAGACCTTTCCATCAATAATATTCCCCGAGTTCCCAGGAATAAAAAGGTCACTTCTGTGGGTAAAATTGTTATTGCTGGAACCTGCCAGTGCCAGAACCAGAACCAAATCCAAACTGAAGCCTTAAAATTCGAAAACCTCAAGAGTAATAAAATAGATTCAAATAGGTAGTGCAGTGTATTATGCAACATCTGGAGTCATCTTCTTGAATTGAAATTAAGCCTCAGACCATATTACTAGCTCTGTGACCCTGGACAAGTCACTTAACTCTTTTTACATCAGTTTCCTTATTGTTTGTCTCAATTTTCTCATCTGCAAAATGAACTGGAAAATAAATTAGCAAACCACTCCATTATCTTTGCCAAGAAAACCCCAAATGAAGTCACAAAGAGTCAGAGCCTACTGTAAAAGTCATGGAACATCAAACGACAGGAAAGACTCTTCTTCCCATTAATGCTCCTTTTAAGGGTAAATTTTAGGGTCAAGACTGAATATATTTTTAGTGGCCGCTGTGACAAGGAAATCACTTTAAAAGACTGATATATATTAATTTAAGGTCGCCAAGGAATTCAGCTATGTAATTCCTAAATGAAAACTCAAGTCAGCAGTCAATCTTTTATGGAGTTTAATTACAACAGGATGAAGAAAGGAATTAGAGATAGAGAGAGAGAAAAGGGAGAGAAGGGAATAGGGCTTAAATACCCCTTCTGTTTAGGCTGGGCCAAAAGGCCCAAGCCCTTAGATAGCTGGGGCAAAGAAAAGAGATCAGTCCCTATTACTCACGTGACCAAAATGGAGAAACAGTCTCAGAGGCCCCACCTTCAGCTTCCTTCAGAGCAAGCTTCTCAGAGCACACTCCAACCACTCAGCCAAACTCCTCAACCACCCCCCTGAGTCTTCAGAGCCCTCTATCTTTAAGGAAACCATCCAAGTTCCCTCCCCTCAGTTCTCACATCTACCAATCACTGTCCATCAATTTCCCTGTGCCAATGGAGGCTCTAGCTTAACCCAGGACCGCCCAGAGGTCTCTGGCTTTGCACATGTCTGTTGAAGGTCATATTTTCAAATAATTAAATCTTTGATCCTTTGCTACAGCCCTTCCTAAATCCTGTTAACCTGAGTAGGGTAGAGATTGGAATAATTAAATTTTGATCTAGGCTGCAGCCCTTACTCAATCCTGTTAGGACTGAGTAGGGTGGAGATTGATTCCAAGTATCTCCATTGTATCAATTCTAAAATCAATTATGACTCAAAGAAATTCCTGTTCTATGCTTAAGCATATGTCAAAGTCCTTTCCATTGTTCAGCAAAAGGGTTCTGTCCTAAAGTAATCTTAAGAAGGGAGGAGGAGGAAACTCTCATGCCAATGGGGTTCACATTCCAATAGCCAAGACCCATTATCAATAGGAAATTTTTCAAGTATGAAATTTCCCAATGGTGAAATTTCCAACATTTATAAGTCTAAGAAATTTTGAGGTTTACACCACCAGGAATTTAAATTCTAAATCCCAATGAAATGCTCAAGTCAGAATAGAATTTTATGGTGGTTTATTTACAATAGAAGGAAGAAATTAAGAATGAGGGAGAAAGAAAGAAAAGGGTAGAAGATCTGCTCTGGCCTGGCCTGAGCCAGGAGGGAGTTCTGAGGCCTTAGCCAAGGGGCCTTCCCAGAAGGCTAAATCTAGTTTCGCTTCCAGCCAGGAGGTCTCCTCCAAGATGAGGGGCTTCCTTAGAGGCTAGTGCCTTCTGAAATCCAGGGAAAGGAGATTCAGCCTTAACGTTCATCACTTTGTTGCCTAAGAGAAACAGTCTGGGGTCACATGCTGGAGCTCCTCCAAGTCCAGTACCACCACCAAGGTCTCAAAAGACCCTCTCACAGGAAATGATGCTAAATATAAAGGCAGTTCTTTACATCAATTCCTGTGTCTCACATGTACCAATGGTGGCTTAAACTTGACTTAGGACAGCCCAGGGGGTCACTCAGTTGTTTCTGATTTGTCACTTGCTAGCACACTCAGGACACTGACCATCTTCCCCCACAGTTAATCCTTAAGTGGGGGTATAGACACTCCTGTTTGCTAAAATTCTAAGCAGGGTGGAGTAAATCTAAAATTCTCACTGCCCCTCCCCATCCCCCAATATATAGAACTGTCTTCTGATGTTTCAGTGTCAAAGAAAGTCAGAGACAGCTTTGAGGCTGCTATGTAGACAGATTCAAAGGCAAGATAAAGGATCTATAGACAAAATGGAGTTGTTTTAGCTTCCTTGGCTCCCCATACTTCCATTTTGCAGTCAGGGAGGGCTTCCTAGAGGACATGGGATTCTTACTAACTCTTGAAGGATTCATCATGAATTTATTCAGGGGTTACTATGTGCCAGGCTCTGTGCTAAGCACGACAGTGTGTAAGAATTAAATTAATATCCAATATTTCAAGTATTATATTTTTAAAGTTTATTATCTGACAAAATAGAACCAAGTGATTAAGTTTTCTATTTGCTCAAAATGCCTACTCCACCAAAGCTGCCAACAGGAAGGAAAAGAGCGAGACGTAATTCTACCCAATTTATATCCTGTCTACGTCAGCAGGTAACAACAGGGAATGAATGGGGTTTTGGGAATTGTAGTTTTTGCTAGGGATCATAGTTTTGTGGGGAATCATAATATTTTTGGTAACAGATTCTAATTTCACCAATGAAAAGCTTGAGTTCTCATTCTTAAGAGGGAGTGTGGGAGAGACTAAATAAAATATAAAATTTATATATGATTTGTTATATAAATAAATCAAAATAGAAATATATATATTTTTATTTGTGATACACAATATAATTAAAAAGTAATTATATATATATATTTATAAATATATCATTTACATAGAACTTGAAGGTATACCAAATGTTTTACATTTTATATCATTTGATTCTCACAACAACCTGAGAGTTAGGTATTATTATTATCCCTATTTTATAGATGAGGAATGAAGGCATAAGTGACTTGTCCAGGGCCTGGTGCCAGATTAATTCACCTTTCCATGACTCCAAATCCAGCAATATCTATCTCTATACTATTACTATGATATCAGAGGCAAAGCTTTAGCAGTGGGAGAGAGAAGGGGTCTGGGGATGAGAGGGAGACCCCTTAAAAGGGCCCCTTCCCAAAAGGATTTAATGGAATTATCATCTTTAAAAAGTGAATGGGAAATCCTTATTTTCACTTAGGATGAGAGAATTTTTTAAAGACAGTTTTGCTTGGAACACGTACAGTTTATTTTCTTTGTTTCAAATCATAGAAGAAAGCTGCACATGAAGGTGGAGAGGAGGAGATGTAATGCTGTGGTGTGACAGGTAGAAGCTTTGTCAGCATGGGGTGGAGAAAAGAATAAACAGATTCATTTGTCACTTTAAAATACCTCAATTCCAATTTCTTTTCAAAATGAGAGCAAGAACCCATTGAAACAATGTTGATTAGTAGGAACAGGTCTATTTTTAAATAATGGTAATTAACTCTAATTAAACTCCCCCTAAGTTCCCCAGCTTTGAGGTTGATTTTTTTAACATAACTAAAATAACCCAAAACCCCCCAAAAGAAAGACCAAATTTATTCATGAGGCTCCCTTTCCCCACAATTTTTGTCATTCTATTTAAAATACTATTTAAAATTTAAAAATTTAAAATGTCTCTCTCTCTCTCTCTCTCTTTCTTTCTTTCTTTCTTTCTCTCTCTCTCTCTTTCTCTCTCTCTTTCTCTTTCTTTCTTTCTATCTATCTTTCTGTCTAACTTTCTATAACAGCTTCCATTCATTGGGAAGGAAATGAGCTTCTCTTTGATTGGATTCAGGTACCAATGTTACAGTACTGCACCACAGCACTTTCTCTAATTTACACTTTATAAACAAGCCTAAATATATCCTCCCTGGAGCTGAAACAGTAATTCAGACTGTGTTCATTCTGGAACTTAAGGCAACATTTGAGATCTGAGGTTGGAAATTATGCCTAATATATGCAGTGTGTCTCCTTTGTAATGCTAATTAAAACAAAGACCAAAATACAAAACTATTCCAGTTGTGATCAACTACCAAGTCCCCACCTCCATTTTCATCAAAACAAAAGACAAAATACCATCTCCTAATTGAGTCTCTTGTAAATGAGTAATCAAATTGAGTTTTGATGAAGGAAGGACTAAACTTCTTTAAACCATAAGTAAAACACATGTAAACAAGAATTTGACCTAGGAGCTGACCTTGATTTAGATACTTTCATACATATACTTTAAAATAATTTAATGTATAGAAACTGGGAAACAAATAGCCTAAGTAGATGGTATGGGGATGAATTTTTTGCCAACAGAAGGGAATGTAGGGAAAAGAAGTAACCTGTCTCTTATTAGAAAAGATTACATCTTATTTTATTTCCAATAGCCTAATAACACTGCCTACATTATCCCTGTCCTTTCCTCCATGTGACAAACTTCCTGGTTTGCCCTCAGTTATTCTTTTTTTCCCTTCTTTCCTTCCTTCCTTCATTCATTCCTTTGTTCATTCTTTCCTTCTTACTTTATTTCCTAACTCCCTTCTCTCTCCCTCTTTCTTTTTCTTTTTTCTTTCTTTCTAAAGAATAATATATTATCTAACTGGGAAGCAACATGAACCATTTCATGATTTTTAATTAGTTCTAAATTCTTTTCTTCTATTAAGCCCCATTTTACTTATTTAGACATGAAAATTGGATCCTAAATATATATTTGAAATGGTGAATATAACATCTATAACATTTGAATATTTATGTGATTAACAACATTTTGCTTTATTAACTAGAATCTTTGAACTCAAGACATTAAGGAATCGTACTGCCCAGTGTTCATCTATATACTTTTTTCTAAAAAAATGAAACCAAACAAAAATAAACAAATAAATGAATGAATAACTAAGTAAGCTCAGATGAAGAAAGAATATTTTACAGAATTATCACCTGACTAGAGTATGGAATTTGTCTTTAATTATGTTAATTAGAAAATAGACTCTAAAACTGTGGATAATTTCCAACAGACTAGCAACATAATTTTTTTATGTTTAGTAATCGGTTACAGAACTGTGAAATTTCCCATTGGTACCATTACTAATTCATAAAATTCATTCTTATAAATGTAGGTTAGGCTCTATTTATATAACAGCCATTTGTAATTGTCTTCCTTTGGGTGAAATGATGGATCAAGTGCCTGCCATTGTCTATAGGTAAAACGATTAGAAGAATGCCGTTATTAGAATTCTCAGTGGCAAAGTTCTCTCATTGGCACAATCATCCTGAAAAAGGGAAGGTTCAGAAGACATTGGCAAGGATGAAACTATTACCAACCTATTGACAAAGGCAGCATCCCAAAGTAGCATTGTTTCTTCTGAGCTTAAGAACTCAGATCATAATAGCCCAGTACATAAAACTTATACTTACATTTAATCCTTGCCCTTGACTCATATTATAGATTATAAACACTGTGTATATACAAATAGAGGTTTATTTAATTTAAAAGATCACATTGTCTAAAGTGTTGGGGTGGAGAAGGTAGAGATGTCATGCAAACAATTATGTATAAAAGCACTATATATCAATGGAAATTATCTGTAGAGGGAAGTTGCTAGAAATAAGGGAGATCAGAAGCAATTACTATAGATAGTAGGATTATAGCTTGTAGGAAGCTAGTCAAGGTAGAAAGCGGAATGAAAAAAGGCAGAGAATACTAAGCGCAGTGGACAATGCATTCTTACTATGTGTGTGTGTGTGGGAGCCAGATATGAGTCTTATTCAAGGAATAACAAGGAGGACAATGTCACTGGATCACAGAGTATAGAGGATTTTAAGATGTAAGAAAAGTAGGAAGATAGGGAGCATCAAAAAGAGAATTTTGTATATGATCTTGGATATCTGAGGAGAAAACTATATATATTCCTGGTAAGGGAATATTCACTGGATCAACTGGTCAACTCAAAGGTGTGGAGTAGGAATTCCACTAAAAAGAGAACTTTTGTTTGATTTCTCAAAGGCTTAGTTACAAATGTTTTTATTTTGTGATTTGTTCTTTTCTTTTCTTTTTTGGATTAAATAAAAATCATACTTTATTTGTTCTATTGTTATACTGAGTCCTTGCAAAGGAGTTGGGAGTCATTTTATCTCTAGAAGTGTAGACATCAACTAAATTATTATATACCCTGGGAAGACATGGAGTCAGGGAATCATTTGTGAATATTTCCTATATGTGAATAGTTCCTGAAAACCAAGCGCTTTAGTTCTCTATGGTTTACATTACCCAAAGGAACCATTCTGGATCCAGGAAAAGCTTCTAACTAGATTTCCCTGAACAATGCTCTGACAGAATATCGTCTCACTCCACTGTCTGCCATATCATCAACACACTCATAAAGTCACAGCATATGTTGCCAGTTTGAGAACACTAGCCTAGAAGGCTGGATTCCTTCTGATTTTATTTGTTGCCGCAGAATGACAGTTGATAAGTGCGGTTCTGAGGAAGACTGTCAGCAGGTACTACCTTAGTATCTTCCTGCTGAGAGCAGCACCTCCAAACAGAGTTTTCTGGTGTGATCAATATATTTCATCAATATTCTGATTGGATAAGTTTCAGAACTAGTGCTAGTCTTGATCATGATTCTATATGAACTCTCCATATTCAGTAGTCCTCTCTTCAGATGAATTGATTAGATCCTTCATATGAGACTCAGCTTTATTGGATACATTATTTTACATTTATGTATTCATTTATTTATCTTCATAACACCAATGTAAAGTAACAAAGGAAGATTATGTTTTCCTTTTTTTTTCCTTTTCATGTTTCAAAATTGCTTGGACGTAATCCCCAGTTCTTGAAGGCAATACCAACAATACAGAAGAGATCCCTCTAAACTGGAAAATCACTTGCAGATTGTAATTTGAAATTTTTCCACTTGGGGAAAGCACAGGAAGTCAAGATAAATTAAATAGAGAAGTTGAGAGGACAACTTGGAGACATCTTTAATTTTGGACATATGATAGATCAAAAATAGACCAGGAGTAAACACTGAGTATTAGTAGTGGGTGAGTACTTGTACTAGAAGGCTCAGGTATGGGCACTTATGTGAGCAGACAGCTGAAGGAAAAAGGTTCTTTTTTCCAGGGATCTTACAAGAACTGCATCTCCCTCCCCCCTATCCAATGTAATAATCTCTTCAAACTTCAAATTCCTCTTTGCTCCTGGTCATCCCCTTGTTCACACCAAAAGGGACTTTCTAGCCTAATCAAACTTCTCAGATGCCTTTAATATCTTAAATCCCCTCAGAACCAACAGAATGACAGTGTAGGTCACTCTGGTCTCAAATTATTGAATGGGTTTTGGTAAATCAGAGGAACTTCTGCTCAATACTATAACCAACTTAAATAAGATCACCATAAGTGCTTTATTTCATCAGGTCACAAAAACCAAATCTTATCACAATAGTACAGACAATTCTGTGGGGTGTGTGTCGCAATAATCTAGAAATCACATTCTAAGACAAAGAATTATCCTAGGACACCACAACGGTACTACTAGAGGTATAACTAATGCAGGATGGAGTTAGAGAAGCACTCGACTTATTTTTATGTACTAAATTTAGTTTCTTCCACAGAAAGAATATAAATATTATCAGCAGCCTGAGGTAAAGCTATAGTAACCCCTACCAGTTATTGTTGTAGTGTTGGGTATAGAATCCTTGATTAATTTGATCTATAGTTAAGTATCAGCCAAGTAAAATATACAGAACATAATCAGAAGAATTTTGGTCATTAGGTGATGAATAATTTTTGTAGCCGTTGAAAACTTAGGAAATGATATTAATTAGTGGAAACAGACTAGGTAAAATCCTAAATCTTTTGAAGAATTAGTGAATATTTAAAGATGAATAAGCAAGTGCATATAAATGGTATCTGAGGTTCTTTCTATCTCTTGTGTTCTGATGGAGTCTAAAAATCTATAAGTGCATGAAATTAAGTGAACAGTAGAATGTAAGATCTTTGAGGGCAGAAACTCATCTTCATTTTTTCTTGGTATCTTTAAGATAGCCAAATTCCTTGCACCTATTAGTCATTTAATCATTTTTTGGATAAAATAGGATCGGACATACTCATGGTCACAATCAGAATCATAAGAGAGCAAAAGTAGGTGTCAGGAAATCTGGCTTCCATTTTTGTGTTTCACTATCTAGTTCTGCCTTAGGGTTAAAATAAAATAATACTTTCAATAAGCATGAAATCAACCCCTCAACTATATATATATATATACAATAATCTGATGAATGGAGTTCTTCAGATGTGTAGAAACTTGGCTTACAATCCCTTCCCTCACTCTACTCCTACTGTTCCTGCCTATATTCTTTATCGCAGTGAAGACAGAATTAAAATGACCTTAGTTGAGGGTTAATTAGCTGTTACTATGTCAATGTGTGAGTCTCTGGAAATGTTGGCCATTACTAAAGGAACTGTTAGCTCTTGGGATAATAAGGTGCTAATGACATCACAGTAATAAACCCACAGAGATTTAGGCAGTAAAAAGAAAATGTGTCCAATGTGAAGCTCAGGTCTTTATGTGTAAGCACGCCCAGAGTCTATAAATTGAATGTAGTATCAACAAAATATAAAGTAGAAACAGATTTTCCTTGGAAAATGGAAGCTTTTCACAGGACCTCAGTTCAAATACCATCTTTGCCAGGTAGTATCTGTGTGACTTTAGGCTAGTCACTACATGTCTAGACAGGAGTTTCATCTATAAAATGAGAGAGCCTCATTAGCTTGCACCTAAAGTCCCTTCTAGCTCTAAGTTTAAGAATCTATGACTTTCTAGTCTCTTTGGATATCTTTAGACAGTAATCAGAGACAAAAAGTACCCTGTTTTGAGTCCACAAAAGGAGAGGATTGTTTCCAACTGTATATTATCTATTTATGTAATTAAAGAAACTTTCTTATGAATTGGCAGATCTTTAAGGTACATTAATCTATGAGAGAGAGAGAGAGAGAGAGAGAGAGAGAGAGAGAGAGAGAGAGAGAGAGAGAGAGAGAGAGCATCAATTTAAATGTTCACTCTTTACTAGTCACTGTTCTAAGCACTGGTTATGGAAATAGTAATAAAAAGGATAAACCTACCAGAAGAAGCTTATATTTTAATGAGAAAGACAACATATAAAATGATAGTGGAAAGGGGAGGGGAGGGAAAGAAAGACTGTAAATTTGGAGGTGGGAAATATGAGAAAGTGAGGAGTATGAATGTGTGAGCATAGTCTGAGCATCAGACAAAATTGTGTTCAGGGACAGTGTCATACCACTCGGTAAGAAGTTTACCATGGGACCAAGAATCTTGAAAATAGAAGATACAGAAGCCAAAGATGGTTAGAACATATAGTCCAGCCCACAACTGAGCAGAGATCCCTTCTAGAGCATCATAGGCAACAAAATCATACAGATTAGCAGAAAGAAGTATAAGGAAGGTGATTGGTTCTCCATTAAAGATAGTTCATTTACCTTTTCATTGCTTTACCTCTTCTTCTATTTCTTAATAAACTCGTTTGAAAAAATCATCTTTAACAGGTGCCAATATTTTCTTTCCTCTCTTCTTAACTCCCTTTGCTCTAACTTCTGACCTCATTATTCAAATAAAACTGCTCTCTCCAAAGCTAGGGATGATATCTTAATTGGCAAATCTCACAGCCTTTTCTTGATCTTCAATTCTCTTGACCTCTCTATAGCCTTTAAAATTGTCAATTACTCTCCTCCTGGATGCTCTCTTCTCTATAGCTTTTCATGAAACAGCTCTCTTCCAGTTCTTCTGCATGTCTGAACTTTTTTTCTGTCTCCTTTGCTCGATCTTCACCTCTATCATTAACCATGGAAATCCCCCAGTGCTCTGTCATGGGTCCTATTTTCTTCTTCTATAAAATTTCCTTTCTATTCTTTCATAAGCTTTCATTATTTCAATGACAATCTTGTTGGGGGAAAATAGAAGCCATGATCATTATTGCATAGTGATGTTCTATTAATGTAGAAATTCTACAACCACCTAGTTGCCTAACATTAGAAAATCCATAATTGTTATAAGGACAATAAAGTGGTTGGTCTCATTCACTTTTCTAATGACCTCTTGCTGTCCTTGAATTAGAAATCCTTTAGTTTTGTCTTAAACTTTTGTCTTTCACAACCATAAAAGTATTGGTCTCTCCCCCTACCCCACCTCCTCTTTCCCTTGTTCTGATAATAAATCTAGTCACTTGCATTCAAAATGCTTCCCTTTACTACTTGGATTATTCCCCTTCCTTCCAGACAAATTGTTAATCCTTTGTGCTTCTTACTGTGTGATTTTCACTTTGCTTCTCTGAAACTTGATTTTGTGGATAGTACTAACATCTCTGGAATTTATTTGTGGCAAAGCTAGAGATGAGAAGAGAAAAATGGACTATGACGTATGTGACTCAAGTGACAACATGGGAGAAATACTACTTGGGATGAAAGGGTGGTGGTGGGTTTCCTAGAAGACATTTCCATTGAGGAATTTAGGAGCTGGGGGACCAGAGACCTACCTGCACAATCAAAGGGTTTCATGACTTTAGAAATTCCATTGAACTTTTTGTTGCCTCATTTCTCTTGGATGTGAAGTGTTTGTTCTACTACCTGCCCTCTTTCCACTTCAAAAAGATGACAAGAGCCTGGGAACAGGAAGCTATTAGGCATCATGGTGATGCATATTTATTCAAACTATTATATCTTTTTAAGCTGAGATGAAAATCTAAGAGAAAAAAAGATATCTGATGTAGCCCTGATGATTACAATGAAAACACAATTATTAATTTTTAAAGTGTCTCAAATGTAATAATAAAAAAACTGCCTCTTGACAGTTTAATGATGCAATGTAGAGAAGTTAAAGGAATCATCATTTGGAAACTGGAAATTAGGGTTTTTAAAATATTGTTATGATCCTGATTATTTGGCTGAATATAAATTCAGCAAGGCTTTTGCCTGCATATCTGTCACCCATACAAAACACCTACTGATGTCAAGGGAAGGTCTTCTTTCACAACTGAAGCCTGCCTGTTGTCTTTTATTTACTAAAATTCCTAATTTCTCTTGCTGATTAGGACCAATTTTAATTATTCCTTGGGAGGAAATTACTCTTTTCCAGAGTATGACTAATGGACATTTGGAAGTGAAGAATTAAGCTGGTGGAGGGCATCTCAGTCCAGAGTGACTTCCCTCAACTCTGGGAACTCTCAGTAGTGGTTACTTTGGAGAGAAATTCCCATGGTTGAGGTTAGTGTGAAAAGCTTCAGGGAGTCAAGTCTATAGGCTGTTGTGCTATGAGGAAAATTTGGGTTAGAGGAGATCTTGATGTAGTTAGTATGTCAAAGGGATGGTCTTCGATCATCTTGTTAAGTTAGAAAAGCTAGAGGTATAAGAAAAAAGAACAAGAAAGCCTTAGGCATCCTATTTTGTGCAAAATGGTGAGGGCTTAGAAGAATGGTGTGTGTCTTTGGAGAATTCTTTGGAACTGATATGTGCTGTGAGCTATCTGAACTTTGGAAACTCATGGAAAACATGAGAGAGTTTGACCAATGACGACTACATCACAAAGTTAGTAAGGACTATTTTCTTTAGGCTACCAGAGACATGTTGTTGCCATGTTTGGATACCTTAACAGAAGACATCATGACACTCTAACAGGCAAATGAAAGATGAGAACAAAGATGAAAATTTAAAAGAAAAAACAACAGCAAAAATGATAGCAAAATTAGTATCGAAAACTGGTAGAGACCTTTAGTCATTGTGAAAATCAATAGTTCGGACATATTTGAAGACTCCTTTGGCAGAACCACAGATGCCGCATCCCCAGCTTCCTAACACTGCTTGTCATTCCTGGTTGATTACATTATTATATTTTATCATACCCAAAGTACTTTTAAAAAAACATTGATAGAAGATGAAAAAGTCATCTTGTTTAATGATGTAGGATCACGTGAAAATCAAGAATGTTTGATAAAAGCGGTTCTCTAGTTTTATGAAAATTCCAGTTATTTGAGAACAAATTAAACTCACTATAATGAAGAAAAATAGACTTACCCAGAAGACCAATACATTTCATGGATACCCTGATGGGAAACAGATTCATAGAAGAAGATTGGTTACATGATCACTATACCTGGGATAATAGATAGCAGGGTGGTACAAGACATAGAATACTGAAACTTGATTCAGGAAGACTTGCATTCAAATTCGACTTCAGATGTGTGTGATCCTAGGTAAATCATTTAATATCTACATGCCTCAGGGTTTTTTTTAAAATCTAGAATGAGGAAATAATAACAGCACTGGCTATAATAAACTATCTTTGGTTGGGGTGAGGTTCAAAAGAGATACTTATAAAACATTTTACCACATTAAAAGTGCTGTATCGATGCCATTATTTTGGTGTTATTTCATTATTCACTATGTGAGACAGCTAGGTGATATGATGGTTAGAGAATAGGACCTGAAATTAGGAAGATCTGAGTTCAAATACTTATTAGCTGTATTCCCTTCTCTCTTCCCCATTATCTTATTTATTCTTAGAGTTGGAGGTACCACAGATTTCAGTGCTATCAATACAATGCAAAATCTCCCTTTATAATATCTCTAAAAATCATCACAAGCTTCTTAAACATCTCCTACCATTGGAAACTCTTACTTCTTGAAGTATCCCATTACATGGCTGAATAGTTTTAATGACTAGAAAGTCCTTCCTTGTATTATGTTGAAATCTATATTTGTATAACTTGCTTGCAGGACAAATAAGGCAGTTATTCTCTTAAGTTTTTGCTGGTTGCAATAGAACCTGTCAGAGGCAACAGCTAAGATATTTGAGTAAGTTAACAATGAAAAGTGTAAATGCCTGAAGGGAAAAGGTCCTCCAAACCCTTAAGTATAATGCATGTTTGTACTTTATTTCCATCTTTCCCAAAACTTCTCATTTCCTCCTTTTTCCTCGTTAAAATAAGACAAAACAAAAATACTTGGATAGGTAGAAGAAATATTATTTCCACTTAAATAAATTGTTTTTAAGGCTAAGAAAGAGCACTTACATGAGGTAACATAGTTAATAGAACCAACAGGATTTGGACTCTGATTTCAGGCACTTGGTCTTTGTACTCTATTGTCCTTCTGATTCTTGGACTAGATAGCAACAAATGGAAGGGGACTCCTGAAATAAATGGTGAAATAAGTCCTGATAATTCAACTATTTGAGGTTTTTTTAAAAAGTTTAAAATTTCTAAAGCTAAAAGTAAATAAAATGTTGCTAGTTGCAATAACTTCTCAAATCTACCTATGAAGATGAAGAAATATCTAGTTAAACTGGGAACTCTACCAAGCAGAATTCACTTGGGAAGGAAGGGAATCTGATCTTCCATAAAGGAATAGAGACCTTTCTACAATGTTGGCTCGACCATGAGTGGTCAATGGAGCGTCTTTGCTGTCTTTGTTTGGCCCTACGTGACATACAATTTTTAACAGTGACTTGAAGAAATACCTTGACAACAGGTTAAGCTGTTTTTCAGATGGCACAAAGCTAGAGAGGAAAACTAACATTAGATGCCCGTTGGGATATAAAATTATCATGACAGTCTAGAGTAATGTACTCACTTCAAAGAGAAGAATTTTAAAGTAAATAAATGCAAAATCTCACATTTAGATGGAAATAGTCAACCTCACAAAGATAAGATGGAGGAGGCATGACTAGATAGCAGTTTGTCTGAAAAAATGATCGAAGAGTTTTAGTGAACCATAATCTGATTATGAGTTACCAACATGATATGGCAACCAAAAATGCTAAACTGATCTTAAGTTGCATGCACGGAGAGGCTCTAGGATTTAGTCGGTGACAGCCTTGCTGGCTTCTTTCCTGGGTCAGACCACATCTGCCATATTATGTTCATTTTGTAGCACAACAGTTTAGGAAGGTCAATATAAAGGAGAATATACCATCTACAAGACGGGAATTGAGATGGTTAGGGTCTTACCTCTAGGACTAATGAGTTCCAGATGTTTAACTAGGAAAAGAGAAGACTCTTAAGAGCTGACAATTGTCTTGAAGTAGATGAAGGATAACAAGGGAGAAAAGATTTTGACTTCTATTTTGGCCATTCCATGAACAAGAGGTCTAAGTTACAAAAGATATAAGCTTGAATGCAGAATAAACTTGCTGCCAATTAGATCTATCCCATAGTGGAATGATGACTTAAGGAATATGATTTAAGAAAGGATGGGTTCTTCCTTATAGGTCTTCAAGTAGAAGTTGAAAAAATCATTTGTTAAATATTTTAAAGGAAGAAGCATTGATGTGTGGATGGGACAAGATATCTGCTGAAGTCCCTTCACAATGTCCCATTCTGAGATGATGTGATTTTTAGGATTCTCTGGCACTAAAATATAACTATATTTTAATTCATATCTAAGTTATTTAATAAGAGAAAATGAGGTTAAGTAATTATATATGTAGAAAATAAGATATATACACAAAGTTTCCTTTAGTTATATCAGCTGTTAATCGCCCATAATACTCGGCTTGCCCATCAGTGGCAATCTATTGAAGAAAAGTTGAAAGTGCATTATAGCATTTGACTTGTTTTTAGTTTCCATGAAGTCCCAAAGGGGACAATTAGGTCTGAAAGTGTAATCACCCCTTGAAATATAACTGCCTTTGTTCTCTCTGGGCAGTATTTATTTCAAGGGGCTATCTGAGAAATGGGAATAATCAATGTCAATAATCAATTGACCCAAATAGCAAAATATTTAGCTACTTTAGAAGCTTGGCATAAATTCAAAGGCTTTAAGAACTGGGGAAGTGTGAAATGGGTCCCTCTGCACATCATTTTGATTGCATAGCATAAGCTGTTAAAGATGCAAAATGCAGATTTTTGCATGATTTTGGTTGTTTAAAATGTAAATAAAATCCCTTTGGAAAGATTTGCTCAGAAACCCAATTTAAAATGTCAAAATTGTGCAAACTGCAGGGTAAGCAACATAAGGCCACAAGAGTATAAGTTATAGAGATTTAGTAAAATGTAAGGACCTATCATACCCATAGACTTGGTTGACTCAATCTGAGCAGAATTTTTCCTAATAATTATAACATTAACTTTAATTATTTACCTTAATGTAGTTATGTTTATTTCAAAAATATCTTAACATTCTCATAACTTTTAGTGAAAGGAAAAAAACAATTATTATTCTCCACTTTAGAGATGAGGAAATCAAGACCCACAGAGGGTAATTGATTTGCTCTGTGCTACATTGCTAGTGAGATAGCCAGAACTTAAATCCACATCCCCTTAGGACATCCATTTTAAAATCTTGGCAGCCCTTGAATTAATAAATCTGAATATGATCCAAATGCCTCTTGGATTAGTTCTTTGTGGACCACAACATAGTCTAGGCCTTTCTAGAGAGTCTTTATAAAACTTTAACAGCTCACAGAACTTTATAAATAGCAGACACTCAACAATTATTTCGTGAATGAATGTATGTATGTATGAATGGCCAATGAATGAATGATTCACTGTGGTCTGTCTGTCTTTTCTATTTTTTTTCCCTCTTTCTCCTGTCAGCATTAATGTATTACCACTTCTTTACCCACCCCTCTCTCTTGGACTAAGCAATGAAAGCTGCAATTTTTCTTCCAAAAACAAAAATGGATGGTAATCACGTTAAGTCTATGTGAGACATGAAACATGCAGTCTTGGGTTTGGGAATGAATTCAGACATTAGTACCTCAACAGAAACCACATCTAAAACCATCTCTGACCAAAGGTCATCTAGCCTACAGTTGAACAACTTGTGTAATGTGATGGGAAGCTCAGTAACTATTCTACTTGGGGATAATCCTATTAGGAGTTTTTCCTTATACCATACCAAAATTCCTTTAACTCTATCTTCCACATATTGCTTCTCTGACAGTATTGTGGGGCCAGAGAGAATCAATTTATTTGACACATTTTCTAAACCACAGATATAATCCTATTTTTCCCCTGCTCAAGAAGCCTTATTAGCTCCCTATTGCCTTTAGGATAAAATATTAACTCCTCTGGTATTTAAAGCCCTTCACTGTCAGATTTGTACCTGTCTTTGATGGTTCATTTCATATTGTTTTCCTTGCATTCTATATTCCAGCAAATTGAGCCTAGTTATTATTCTCCACACATAATACTCTTGCCTGCTATCGAAATGCTTTTAAACAGATGATTCCCTCATCCCTGGAATGCTCACTCTCTTCACTTCTGCCTTGGGGAATCCCCAGATTCCTTTAAGGCTCAGCTCAAGTGCCACCTCCAAGGAGGAGCCATTGATTTTCCAAATCTCTGTGCTTTCCTCTTCTCCTCTCCTCCTCACTGTCACTTGGTATTTATTCTGTAATTCGTATTTTTTTTAATCTCTGCACATACTGTTTTCCCCAAGAAGCATGAAAGGAACTAGAGGACATGTAACAATTTATATTGGGTTTAGTGTCCTCTAGTGTAGGGAAAAGTAGATAATTAATAAATGTCTGTTGAATATAATTATATAAAGAAAAAAGGAATAAGGTAGGGATGTAGGGAATGAAAAAATGAAGGAAGGAAAGAAGCAAGAAAATTAGAGAAAGAAAGAAAGAAAGAGAGAGAGAGAGAGAGAGAGAGAGAGGGAGAGGGAGGGAGGGAGGAAGGAAGGAAGGAATGGAGGGAGGGAGGAAGGAAGGGAGGGAGGAAGGGAGGAAGGGAAAAAGGGAGGGAGGGAGGGAGGGAAGGAGGAGGGAAAGGAAGGAGGGAGGGAGGGAGGAAGGAAAGGAGGGAAAGGAAGGAGGGAAGGAAGGAAGGAAGGAAGGAAGGAAGGAAGGAAGGAAGGAAGGAAGGAAGGAAGGAAGGAAGGAAGGAAGGAAGGAAGGAAATATGGGAATGGTTCCTGGGAGTAAATGAGACCTGTGTTGGAAACCATAGCCTTGCCACAGTTCAAGTATTTGATCTCATGACATTCAAGTCCCTCTTCTGGGCTTCAGCTTGCCCAGTGATAAAATCAAGAAGCTGGTCCCTTTTAGCTATGTTTTCTGTGAAAAACATGAGATTTACTTTTTCCATCATTGAAAGAGGAAATAATTTTGTTAATTACATTAGAAGGGAGATTAGGGGTTAAGGCTGAAACACAACATAGCCTGTTTAACAATTTATCCTTGGTCCCAGTTTGAGAAAGGGTATTTGTTACCTTGTTCTTTATTACAGAACATGAAACTGGCAGGATGCAATACTCTCATTTTGCATAAGAACAGGGAGAACAGGGAAGGGGAGTTACTTCCCAAATCCACATAGCTAATAAATTATAGACCTTAGATTTTGAACATAGGTCCTCTCCCTCCAAATTCTATCTCTGCTATTCCTTATTTACTACCTACTTTTTTTCTGATTGGTTTTGAATTCACACTATCTTTTTTTTTTTAAACAGATAATGGCAGGCTGGCCCAAAAGACCTTAGCTCATAAATTGGTGGTTGTTCAGTCATTTTAGTCCTCTGACTCTTGGTGATCTCATTTGGGGTTTTCTTATCAAAGATACCAGAGTAGTTTTCCATTTCCTTCTCCAGCTCATTTTACAAATGACAAAACCCAGACAAAAAGGGTTAAGTGACTTGTCCAGAGTCACTAAGCTAGTATCTAAAGTTGAATTTAAATTAAAGTCTTTCTGACTTTTGGTCCAGTACTCTAACTAGCTGCTCCCATTCATAAATACTATAGGATTCAGGCGACCCTGGCCTCTGGGGGTAAAAAAAAAACCTACCTCAGGCATGGAAGGAAAAGCATTCAGTATCCCCAGGAATTCCTGGCTGTACTCTATAATAAGATGGGATTCCCCTCCCTTCTCACAAAGGGAGATAACTTGGTAAGCAGAGAACTAGGACTTATTCTATGAAATGGAGTTTATTCAGGAAAAGCCAAGGTGGGGATTGAACTTCTCTGACCTATACCTCCTAGAGGAAAGAGCTTGAAAAAAGCCCCTTAGAGTCAGGTAAGCTTTGGCTTGTAAATTGACTGCTTTTCACTAGGTCAGCTTTATCTCTAAAGCATCCAAAGGACTTGAATCTGGCAAAAGAAAACCAAGTCAAAATCTCATGAGAATTCAAAGCCTCTGCAGTATCTGCCTCTAAAAACATCTGTGTGGCTGATTGGACCAGGAATTGAACATGTCCTCTTAAGTAAGGGGGAAAAGAAATTCTCCTAATTAAAAATGAAGTTCATTAAGAGATGCTTAGGAAGAAAGGACAGTGTGCAACCCATATTTCTACCCCCAAAATTTGGGTGAAGAAAACAATAGAGTAAATAACCTTATCTCCCATTTTAATGACAAGGCAGCTACTGTGACAGGAAGATGACTGAATTTAGAGACAGAAAATTTAGTTCTGATCCTTATTAGCTTTGTGACCTTGAACAGGTCACAATCTTTCTGAGCTTCAAATTCCTCATCTATAAATTAGAATACGAATCTTTGTGTTCTTTACCTCTCAGGGTGTAATGAAGCAAATGATTTATAAATTTGAGTTGTTGTTTTATTCAATTATAATATATGACAACTAGGAGAAAAACATTTATGATTATAATATCTTGTATTCTTGGCAAGAAAAAATAATAGGTTACACATTTGTCTTTTTCTTTACAATTTACAAAGTGTTTCAGAATCTTGCTTATGAAACTTTATCACTTTGGACAAGTCATTCTGCATTCTCTTAATTTTCTAATATATAATATTTGATTATTGAACTAGTATCAAAAGTTCAAAATCTTTTCATGTGTCCTGTGATCCCTTTGAGTTTCTGGGAATTTCTCATTTGAATAAGATATCTAAATACATAGAAGAAAATATATGGTATTATAAAAGTAGCCAGTTATATTTAAATATATGATGTTTATTCTCAGTAGATTGGAAGTTTGGAGGCAGGGATTATGTCTTCATTTCTGTATTTCCCTTCCCTTTCCTTTCCTTTCCTTTCCTTTCCTTTCCTTTCCTTTCCTTTCCTTTCCTTTCTTTCCTTTCCTTTCCTTTCCTTTCCTTTCCTTTCCTTTCCTTTCCTTTCCTTTCCTTCCTTTCCTTTCCTTTCCTTCCTTTCTTCCCTTTCCTTTCCTTCCCCTTCCTTCCCTTCCTTCCCTTCCCTTCCCTTCCCTTCCCTTCCCTTCCCTTCCCTTCCCTTCCCTTCCCTTCCCTTCCCTTCCCTTCCCTTCCTTTCCCTTTCCTTCCCTTTCCCTTTCCTTTCCTTTCCTTTCCTTTCCTTTCCTTTCCTTTCCTTTCCTTTCCTTTCCTTTCCTTTCCTTTCCTTTCCCTTTCTCCTTTCCTTTCCTTCCTTTTCCTTTCCTTTCCTTTCCTTTCCTTTCTTTCCTTTCCTTTCCTTTCCTTTCCTTTCCTTTTCCTTTCTTTCCTTTTTCCTTTCCTTTCCCTTTTCCTTTCCTTTCCTTTCCTTTCCTTTTCCTTTCCTTTCCTTTCCTTTCCTTTCCTTTCCTTTCCTTCCTTTCCTTTCCTTTCCTTTCCTTTCCTTTCCTTTCCTTTCCTTTCCTTTCCTTTCCTTTCCTTTCCTTTCCTTTCCTTTCCTTTCCTTTCCTTTCCTTTCCTTATCCTCCAGCATCTAGCAAAATGGTATGCACACAGTACATATTTAATAAAGGCTTATTCAAATGAATTTTATTAGATCATAACATCTTAGAAGTATAAGGGGACCTAAAAAACAAACAACAACAAAATAATCATAGGCTCCAGCTCAGTAATATACAGATTATTTCTCGATTGATTAATTCTTCTTCCATTTATACTCCCTTAACATTCATTACTTTTTTTTTCTCAACATATTCATGTTCATGCTTGTAGACCACATTAACTCTAAGGCATCCTTTTCTCAACTTTTCTTCCCACTGAAATGTGGGTACATTGAGTTTAGCTAACTGTCTCACCCCCTGAGGTTTCTAAGGGTACCCTTGGGTGGACAGATGTAATGAACAAGTATCATCAGCTCAAGCACCAACTGATATGGTTTTTCCCCTTGCCAGGAGCCATCAAACACACCACAGTTTGATACAGTCACACATGGAAACCTGGAAATTGGGGACTGCAAAGCAGCCCCCAGGAAGGATGGAAACATCCACTGAAACCCCCCTGAGTGACTTTCCTTATTGACATCCCCTTATTATTGGAATTGATATTATTACTCTTCTTACTTAGCCCCAGGAAAAATAGATGAGAGCAACATGCTTGCTTGGGTTAATACAGGGTTCCATTCTGTCCCTCCAGAATATTACCAGGAGATCCCACTTATAAAATTAAACTTAAGCATTCTTATATACCTACTTAGATAGGACCCTCTTTTCTACGCATAAAAACTGGCAAATCTGTGCCTCTGATTTCCCCAACCTATATCTGGGTTATGTTGATTCTATCCTGTGACCCTACACTTAGCACCAATGTTTTTATTCACTATCTCCTTAGGTTTCATGTCTGTTGTTAGATTATATGGAAATATGTGCGTTGAAAAAATGATTGTGTACCAGAAAAGGATGTGCTCACTGAAGTTATATAACAAACAAATCCCGTATAATGACAGAACACTGAATGATGCCTAAGCACAGGTCTGAGCACTGAGTCGTCTCTCATCTCCTATTTGCCTGACCACCCCATCTAGTCAGAAGGACACTCCTCTTTGAGAGACCTCAGGCTCGGCTCACAATCCTCACTCCCCCAGCTAAAAATAAATTTAGTCATTCAGCTTTAAAGAGTTTTTAGAAAGGTTATTAAGATGGTACCTAAATGTCAATTGGTATAAAAGTACTGGAGTATTGTTTTGACTCTACTCTTATATAACTA
The DNA here is from genome assembly GCF_027887165.1 of Monodelphis domestica. Classification (NCBI taxonomy): domain Eukaryota; kingdom Metazoa; phylum Chordata; class Mammalia; order Didelphimorphia; family Didelphidae; genus Monodelphis; species Monodelphis domestica. Next base: position 684,306,077 of record NC_077227.1, on the reverse strand, counting down.
CAACTATAAACATAACTATATGGGTGTATGTATAAATATATATATATGTGCATACATGTATATACACACATATACCTGCATGTATATATACACATACATGCATTTACATGGCTCAAATCTAGCCACAGCCCACTGCCCAGCTATGTGACCCTGGGCAAGTCATTTAACCTCTGACAAACCTGACATAAGATTCACTGGATCCACTAGAAAAGGAAATGGCAAGTCACTTCAACATGTGGATAGCGATGGTCCATGGAGTTACAAGGCATCAGATACAATTGAATTACTTGACAGCAATATATATATATATATATATAAATATATATATGCATATCATAGTGTGTATGTACATGTATGACTAGTGCATGCATATATTATATGTGTGTATGCTTAAACATACATACTCATACACCTTTTCTCCTGACCCTCCCCAAAATTAGGCTTTTAGACTGCTTAACTTCTCCTTTGTAGTTCCACTATTTAATAATGAGGCTAGCACATAATAATCACTTGATGAACGTTTATTGTTTGAATGAGTAAACAGAACAGAGGACATTATTCTCACTTTTCAAAGGAGTAATCCAAAGATAGGAGAGGAAATCAATCTTTTTGAAAGACAATAAATACTAAATATGGATGGTTCAAGTCTTCTGGTTCCCAAAAGAAGATAAAGAGATTCTGTAGAGTTTCTTTTGAGAAGGAAGGAAAAAAAAAGACAAGATATCTTAAAGTTCTGAATACATAGTCAAACACCAACTGAGTATATACTCTACAAATAGAAGAATTATAACTAGAACAGGATATCTGAGACTGCCCCAAAGGGCTTGACCTTATCATTTAGAAACAAGATGGGGACTTTCCTTCCTTAGAGGAATTCTTCGTGTTGTGATTCTTCATTGGCTTACTGGCATAAATTCCACATCTCATTCATCTGATCATCGGACTGCCATCCCTTGCCCAACTAGCCTATTGTCCTATTGCTATTGTGCCCTTCTTCCTAGAATCTGGTTCATTACATCAAATGCATTTTTTCTCATATTGGATTCATACCTTTACTTGTTCATATCTTGCCTCTTCTCAAGAATGGGTGTGTCCAGAAGTTTAAGCTAAGTTCACTGGGGTTTGTGTGGCTCCTTTCATAGTATGATTAATTTGGGCTTGACAGATTTGAACTCTGATCTTCAAATGAAAAGAAGGTGATGGTTAGATTTTTTAAGCAAGCTCCCTCATCATATAGGAATGCTTCCACATTCTATTCCATGCCTGTTCCATACCTGTTCAACCAAACACATTTTTGTACTGTGATAGTAGTATCTCTTCTTTTCTACTTAATAGCATACTGGGATCTCTTCTTCCACAAAGTCTTTTTGTACCAAGGAGTTGCCTGAGTTCTCCTACCTCCAAAAAACTTACTTGTCTCATGTACTAGAATTCCTAGTTAAGTTCCAATATTCAGTTAAACATCATTAGACCCAAAACATGTATGAGGACTGGAATGCTAATTTCTTAATGAAAAAGCTTCCTTTAAAGTGTGACCATGGAAAACTGTTCAAACAGTGGAGAAAAATCAAGTATTTGACTTTACACATATAAATTACACCATATTTCTTGTTTCTTTTTCAATGAGTGGTGGAGGAGCTTGTGGGAGGGAGAGAAATTAGATTTCAAAATGTAAAAAAGTAAATATTAAAAATTAATTTAAAAATTAAAAAAGAAAAATAACATGCAGAAATGAAAATATAGAGAAATCTAATGGATACATCCTGGGAGCCATGTTCACTTTTCTTTCTTTTTTAATTATCTTATAGAAAATCAACAGACAATTCACACTTTGGAGTAAACGAAGAGGAAACCATACCAAAGAGCCCTCCTATCTAAACACAGAGTGAATATCACTGAAACAAATTAGAGAAGGCAAACCACCATTTGACCCAGGGTAGGAACTCCTTAATCAAAAACTTAGAATGTTAGCTAAGCTTAAGAATTGAGTAAAATATTTTCTCCAAAAGATTCTTTAAAATCTGAAAGGTAGAGGGAACAAAGGCCCTCTTTTATGATTGTCTCTGAGAGTATCATTTCGAAAGAATCAGTTTGAATTCTGAGTTGGGTCAGGAAAGCTTATTCAGCTGCCACATCTGATTTCACAGAAGTGCATTCAATAAAAATCAGCAAAATAGGATCTTAGCATTAGAGCTAGAAGAAACTTTAGATGTTGAAGAATCCAAGTACCTCATTTTACAGATGAGCAAACTGAGAACCTGAAAGGTTAAGTGATGTGCCCAGAATCACACAGCTAGTATCTGAGTAAGATATGAAGACTCTGACCTGGTAAAACCTACAAGTGAGTTCCAGTGTTAAATTCCTGAGCTCATGCTTTATGAGGAACATTGATAATTTGTCAGTAGCCTGGTTATTTCGAGCCTGGAGAAGCAGTAGGTTGGATAGGTTCAAAGGAACCAACTGAGACTGGTCACAGGAAGAGTTATGCCTTTGCTCTTGCCTTAGAAGATGTTTAAAGATTTGCTTAAATGTATGGAGCAATTAGAAAGCAATAGTACTTAGCATGGTGCCTAGCACATATTAGGTGCTTAATAAATGCTCATTGAATTCAACTGAAAAGAAACCTTAGGGTTTATGTATTGAAAAGTTCTTTGATGGACCAACAAAGAAGATGGATGTGCCTTAAAGTAAAAGAAGACTTAAAGAAATCAGTAGGAAGTCATTATTATCAACAGGCTAAGAAAGTGAGGAGAAGGTTATCCATCACATTGGATTTGATGGAATCTGAATGCAGATGGAAGCTTATCATTCTTCACTTTATTTCCTCCATGTATTTTTCTTTAGTTTAAGTGATATGTGTCTTCTTTCATAAAATGAGGAAGATGGAAATATGTATTATATAATAACACATATACAGCCTATGTCATATTACCTGCTATCATGGGAAGGGCAGAAGAGTGGGAGGGAAGGAGAAAACAGGGATCACAAAATATTAGAAAACAACAAAATTTCTATTGTCATATTATCTGGAAAAAAGAAAGTGACAGATGGAATGAATGAAATGGTTATTTGGGAATGGATAGAAAATGAATGTCTTAATGAGCTATTCTAAGACTAAAGCTTGAGAAGGACAGCACTGTAATTTTGAGACTTGACATGAAAATAATTTGAGGGCAAGTGGGAGTGTGGCCAAGAGCTAGAGAAACTAAGTATGATGTTTGTGTGGCCCAAAAAAGGAAATTCTCTTTGCCGATGCATATTAGCACCTCCTGTGTAATCTATAATTTTAGAGATTTGCCCAGAACAAGGTAGTATTAAATTATTTTCTCAGTCATAAAGACAGTTTGGGTTAGAGACTAAATTTGAACCCAGGTTTTCCAGCTTCTCAGTCTGATGATATATCATACTTTTAGGAAGTAATTTGATACTTAACATTATTATTGAATTGGTAAAATGGTTAGAATTTTGTTACAAAAATAAAGAATTCTTCCTGACAGAGTAAACTGACTATCCATGTCTGGAAGACATTATATAGATGAAGGATGAGGATCATATGTATATTCATTCTAAAGATAAGATTCCAACATTTGGCTGAAGTTTGTAATGGATGAGTTCTAAACATAATTTTTATCTCTAAATTATATTAATTTCTGGACTGTTCTCATTTCCTTTTTGGATAAGATTTGTTAGATATATCATAACTAGATACTACTGAATATTTTAGAAAGTATCTCATATAATCTTTGTGGAAAAAAATAAAAGGACATAGACTGAGCCATTGTGTAATTAGTTGAATTCAGAAACAGACTGAATGAATAGGCTCGAAGATAATCACTGATGACAGATTGGAAGGATAATTCTATTACATTACCCCAAAGATCTAGTTTGGGTCTATAGCCAGATCTGTAGCCAAATTTGTGATTGATTCACTAGATGAAAGCATAGATGGCATATTTATAAATATTCAGAGGCAAAAAAATTGGCTAACATGTTAAATGAAAGAGTATGAAAAAAGTTAATTCTCTATTGCCTAGAGTTCATGCTTAATGTAATGAGATGGAAATAACACAAATCAATATAGGATCTTATACTTGGATTCAAATATTTAGTTTAATGAGTAAAATATAGGGGAGAGGTATGACTAGAGAATTTATGTAGCAAAACAATGAGGATCTTAATCTGAAAGCTCAATGTGAGTCAATGGTAAATATGTGAACCAAAAATGGTCATATAATTTTATTCTCTACTATAAAAAAGGAGAATTTCTAGAATGAGAATGAGTGACATATTGATCCGATTTGGTCCACATCTGAAATACTACACTAAATCCTAAGAACTACAAATTTGTATGGTTAGTAATAAGCTAGAAACTTGCAAAAGACAACTTCTTTGACAGTGAAATGAATGTCGATCATATAAGAAGCAATTATTTAGGGGAAAATAATTAGTGGGAACATGATAGGTATAGTCTATTTGGTAGAGCAGGAAAGTATTAAACCTGGAGTCACAAAGACCTGAGTTCAGATCTCCCCTCAAGACACTTGGGAGCTGTATTACCCTGGACAAAGAAAAGAAGTAGACATAAAAAAATATTAAAAAAAAACACCTTGAATGAGAATGACAATCTCTGTTCCTAAGGATTCATTTCTCTCTCTGTCAGGTTCTCATTAGTAAAATAAGAATTTTAATACCATTACCTCCTATAGTTGCTTTGAGTATCAATTGAAATATTTACAAAGTGTTTTGTAACATTAAAGTACAATAAAAATGGTAGCTAAAAAACAAAATAACAACAACCAAAAAAAAATCTTTGTATTACTTGTATCCAGAGGTCAGAACTGGGAAAATTCATTGAAGAGGAAAATTTTTGTTTGATGTGAAGCCCTCCGAAAGTGTAATGCCCTTCATCAGGAAGTAGTGAGCTAACCATTAAGCAACACAACCAAACAATATCTGATGAGTTCTTCTAAGCTACAGTACAGACTAAATATTCTGTACAAATCAGAAACTCTGTGAGTCTATAATCCCTTGTAATACATTGCCATTAAGTAGAGGGGGCTATTTTCTTAACCGTTTTCATTACCTGGGATTTTCTAAATAAATGAGTAAATTTGACAAAATAACAATTTAGAAACTATTACTTAATGGTGGGTGGCTTCCTACAAACAATTAAGTGCAGCTGATAAACCATCGGACATGAAGATGAATGGCTTATACTTCCCCCAGTGACAGCAGATAAGGCATGGAAAAGGATGTAATACACCTTACTTAATCATGCTGCTTTCCTTTGCAAGGCTAGCTTTAAATGGATGGTAGCATCTGGTGAGCCTCATAAGCAGAACCATAATCCAGAATGTTATAAATAGGTTCTTTGGTCAAAATATTGACAATGTAATTGAAAAATATATGTCCCTCTTCCCCTGCCCCCTTTTCTGTTGGCAGTCCAGTGAAATAAGCAAAGTGCCCTCAGGAATCAGGGAAAACATTCTATGACCTGACACATTGACTTATGTAACTACATTAGCCCTGTGAATGGAAAGCCTTGTTTGTTTTTAGTTCCTCCTTTTCCTTTCTATTTTTTTTCCCCTCCGAGGTCTAGGAGCCAACTACCAGCCACCAAAGTCAAAGAAAAGAAGTAGCCATATTTTTTTTTTTAAATCTTGAATAAGAATGACAATGTCTGTTCCTAAGGATTCATTTGAAAAAAATCGAGCCTATAAGACTCCAACCCTCTCTCCATTTAATGCAATTTCCAAAATCCTTTATGGAGCTTTCATGGAAATAACTTTGGAGTATAAAATTTTCGAGGTTTACAAATAAAAGAAAAATAAGCCCTGCTTTTGAATATAATAAATAGGTCCTTCTCCAGAAATTTAACTCTTGAAAGACCTTCCCATAAGGACACCTCATGTTTATTTATGATTTATAGACCATTTGCCCTGCAATCACTTTGAGAAGATGTTGCAAATATTTTCAATACCATCTTAAAAATGAGGAAACTGACACTCAAAGAGATGAAGGAATTGAATATCATAAACTAGTACTAAGTGTCAAAGTCAATACTCAACACCAACCATGTTGTCTGACTCCAAGTGTAGGACTATCTTTATTATAGAATGTTGACTCCTCTATGGAATGTTGAATCCTCAGATCCTGGCATCAAGTTTCTGTGCTCTCCCTCTCACTCCCAACTGCCAATGTACTTGAAGACTAAAGGGATTGTTAAGGCATTGCAGAACTATCTGGCCACAGACATTTAGCATCACTGGGAGAATATAGAAAAGGCAGCAAGAGAAGTTAGTGTTTCTCAGAAGATGTGATGGAGATGTACCACACTTCTCTGACTTTATCATAAAAAAGAGACTTCTCAGAAAGAGAATGCATATATTATGTAAACTCTGCAGATTCCTGGTCCTTGGGATTAGCAGAGGCTATTGTTCCACTGTCATGTTCTAATAGACAATGGAAAGCTCTAATTTCCTTAAATGATCTCATTTGCATAATAAATTTGAACACAGAGAATGGTGTTTGGCAGCCCTGGTGGAAAAATATCCTAATAGGAGTCTGGGAAATTTCTGGGTAGAGTTCTTGGTGAATCTGATACCATTAACACTATATCGATGGTTGTCATAGATGCATCCTTTTGCTTATTGCTGAGACTTTGAATGTTCTAGTTGGAGGAAAACAGTATAAAAATTATGGGGGTGGTAGATAGGAAAGACTTATCTCACCTAGAAATGAAGGAGAAATATCACAGGTTTTGCCACTATGGATTAAAATATGTTCAGGCTGAGGAAATTACATCCCTGAAAATACTGGATTGAAAATGGGTAAGGAGAATAAAGAGGGAAAAAATCCCCAAACTGCAAACCAAGTCCCTTTAGGACTTCATTGCTTAGGGCCAAAATAATGTCTCTGGGTCTCAGTTTACACTGCCCTAAAATGAAGTATTGGATTTACAATCTGTATTTGATCTGTATTCATCATCTGTTGTAAAATTGGCAAACAAAAATGTTGTTCTTCACATTTAGAAGATCTGATCTTTCTCCAACATTTACCAGCTATTTCTATGTAGAAGAGTAAATTTTTCTTCCTTAGATTAAAGTTTTTCATCCCATTTTGTAAGTGAAATTATTTTCTTAGCTGAGAATGTTGGGCAGGGGGTGGAAATTGTTATACATGTGGATGTAAGTGATTGTATCACCCATCCCCACCACTCCCCATGGCTACTTTCCCTACTCCTGTTTACTTTAGTAAGAAGGGTCTCCAGAGATTGGAAGAACATTTATCTCCTCAATGCTCAATGGTAATCCTGAGGGGATGAATTTGTAGCTCAATCCCTAAGGAGCCAGGGACACATTGTATATCCAATTGATTATCAGCAAGTAACTTCAATTAGCTTTTAGCAAATGTATTTTTTAAGGTCACATACTAAGAACAATTGGTATGAAATGTCCTCCCTGGAACAAACTAGACTGCAAGCATAAAGTCTCTGGGGACAGCAGGATTAAATTTACAATACAAATGTAATGCTGCAAAAGAAAAAAATGTAGGAAACATGAAAAAAAGATAATTTTTCCAAGGTCAAAAATTGGCTACAATTTTCTTCTTTTGTGAAGTCCTCCTGAAGTCCCCTTTAGGGGTAGCTTAATTAGGGAATCTGAGTATTATAAAATTCATAGCTAGAATTCTTTCTGCCACAAGGAATTACACTCTCTGAAGTTGCTTAATCTCTTGGGTTTTTATCCTTCTATATCTTTGAGTTTCTTTGTTTATCCAATATTTGCACTTATTATTCCTATTTCTACTCTTGGCTTAATATGTTGTATTTTACTATGTCCAATTACATGGTGAATGATAATGGGGAAAAAAGAGGAAGGTGAAAAAAATCATTCCTCACTCTCATCTTCCAAGATCAGTTCCATTTTGAGGACATGGCTCAAATCAGAATACTAAATTTCAGAGCTCAAATCTTACATTTGATGAGTTGAATTCTTCTGTCCTGGAGAATTGCTAAACTATTTGTGACATACAAAGCTCCCAGACAGATGTTTAGCTTACCTGACTAGTCCATCCTGCTGTTCTTGTTTTTGAGCCAAAGAGTTTTAGACCTAAGACTGTAAACACTCTGTATATTGCGTCAATTGTTTAAATGATTCTCTAAGGTAAAGAGGAGTTCTCACATGATAAAGGTATGAGGGTATAGATTCTTTACGCTTTATACCATAAGTTATGTTCTTATAGTTCCAGTTCTATATAGGATACCTGGATTATCTTTACTCTTGCCATGACAGGAATCCTAATTTCAAGGGCATTCTTATCCCCAAAGGGGACCTCGATAAGTTAGCTGGTCAGGAAATAGGATATGTTGATTAAAATGATCTTGATTCTCTACAAATGGAAAATGTTCATATTTGAGTCGCCATGCACTTCCCATTCCAAAAGCAGAAATATAAGCTAATAATTTTAAGAGAGACAATTTTCTAAGCCTCGTTCTTTTCTGTTTCTTGACTGAATATCTGTCCATGCTTATTTAGCCCAAAACATTCAACTAAGTCAACTTAAATTTGATTATTTTTAAAGGAATGTATTAGAAACAAAGAATGATAGAATTGAACAAGGATTAAACACAAGTTCAGTGAGAGAGTGTGTTCCATCTCATATATAGGTAATATTTATGTGCCAATTGACAAAGCTCTTCACTTTGCTGCACCATTCACGTTCCTCATAAAATGATGATGATGATATATTGATAGTAATATTAGCAGAACAGCAGCAGCAGTAGTAATAGTAGTAGTAACAGCAGCAGTGCTATAGTAGTAGTAGTAGTAGCTAATATTTATGTAGCACATACTAGGTTTCAGGTACTTTGCTAAAATTACAAGTATTATTTCATTAGATCTTTACAATAACCTTGAGAGGCAGAGGTGCTATTATTATCTCTGTATTATAGATTAGAATACTGAAGAAAACTCTAGATCAATTGTTTCCAAACTTTATTGTTTTATATCAGTTAAATGTGTTTTTTTATTTCATCAGTTAAAAATGAAATTGTACTCCTATGCCAAATAGAAATATTTATTTTAAAATCATATAAACATAAGGTAGGAGGGAAGATTAACAGCCCTGATCTTTAGTTATCATTTACCATTCAAATAATCCCTTATTAAAATGTACACACATAAATATGTAAACCTATAAATAATATTTTAAAGTATGAGATAGACATTTAAAATATATTTGGCCCAATAGTCTTTAGGGAGCTACTGGTTTTACTAGGAAAGGGAGGGGTATGGTAAGACCTGAAGGTCAGGAAATTTGTTTTTAAAGTCACCAACAGTATTGATTGGAGAAGAAAGATTTTAGACAGTCAAGAAATAGAAGGCTATTGAAATTGCCCCATTGAGAGAAAGTTAGTTCATGAAGTGAGATGTTTTCTATGTAAGTTCAAAGAAGATACTCAATTTTTCCAAATAATAATGGTATATTATGTGGTAGGGTAATGGCTGACATTTCCTGGTCTTTGCTACAGAGGGAAGTCACCACCAAGAGGTACCTATGTTAGCTACAAGATGATGAGGAAGGAGTGAATGAGAAGGCAGAGGATTTTTGTCTCTGCAGATGTTGATGTCAAATGGTCTAGTATAGGATTTAACCACTGAAAGGACTATAACTAGAGTACTTAAGCTACTAGAGAATTGGTTGATCACAAATGTTCCTATTGGATTCATGACATTGAACCCCAGGGAGATTCAGCTCTTACACTGGAAAAATATAATATAGATTATGCAATCTACTAATTGCATTATCTAATGATACTATTATCTTCTATAAATGGTAAAGTAATTAGAATAATAAGATATTTTTGTTACCAGGTTACCAAGATGAATGACAGAATAAATCTCCTTCAATGCCACCTTAATCCACAATTATCCAGTTCATTGCTCCATATGATAATCTTGCTATCAATCGAGTCAATTATAAATAATTATAGCAGGAATGTGATGGAGTTTGTTGACCAAAAAAATTTTACTTTTTGGCTAGTCAAAAATGAAGAATTTGCTCATGTGCCATGCTCTATTTATTGATTTAATTGCTTGTTCTGTGTGATTACAATTCCCTCCCCAGGGACTCTCTTTCCCAGCTTCCCATGTTCCTTCTCATGTTACATACTAGTGTAAAGAGGAAATAAATTTTATGTAGTTCCACCCTTGCTCTGTTCTCCCAAAATGTAGCTGTGGAGGTGGGGTAAGGGGAAAGGCAGGAGAATTTTACTCAGGTGTTTTTTAAATCAGATTTTGCTTTTGTTCTTTTATTTATTCTAATTTGAATGATTATTAATACATCTCATAAACGTTAATACTTGGTGTTATTGGATGTTAATTTTAATCTTATATTTTCCAGAACAAAGGAAAAAATATCCGGCTAGGGAAAATACACCTGCTATTCAAAACAATGACTATTATCACTTAAGTTGCTTTTCATAGTCCAATAAAACCTCTGAGTATACAAAATAACCGCCCCAATAAAGATAATAGAAAATAAAATAAAAATAGAAATAAATAAAAATAGGATGAATGATTTCCTGTGGAGAAAGTATAGTGAGACCATAATTATAAATTAGGTAGATTAAAAGTGGAGATTTTCCCTCAATAGTGATTTCATAAAAGTAGAAGAATCCCCATAACAGAAGCACTCTTCCTTGATGCAGATGTCTGCTTACCTATAGCATCAAGTTCTATGGAGACTTTCATCCCATGTAGACCTGGGAAATTACATGATTTACCTATGGTTACACAATGTCATGAAGAGACTTGAACCAAGGGATTCCTGACTTGAAATCCTATCCTACATGCCCTCTGCCATGATGCTTTCATGTTGGAATACCCCCCCCACACACACACACACACACTACACATACAGTGTAACTAGAATTTGATCCCCAGAACTCTCTTTCAGAGCTTCCCATTTTCCTTCTCATGTTATATACTAATGTAGGGAAGATATAAGTTTTGTGTAGATCCTCCCTCACTCTCTTTTTCCCAGAAAACAGTGGCTATTGAGGCTGGGAGAGAGAGCTTGGCTGGAAAGTTTGCTCAGAAGGTCATACTTAAGCTTTGTACTTCTATTTTTATTTCTGCTATGTCAAGTGATTACTAATAAATATTATAAAATATACTACTTGGAGTTATTGATACTAATTTAAATCTTACAATACATACATATATACATATATATCATATTGCATTTATATTGTGTATATATTGTGAAAATAGGATGAACTCTCCCTTTGTTTATTTTTAGCTAATCAAATCAAGAACTTTAAAGTACCCTTACTTACCATTAAATATGAGAGTTCACAAGTCATGTACTAGAGTAAGCTCACATCTCCAAAGGCTACTGCCTCTGTGTAATTAGAATCTGTTACCCTAAAAAATAACTACAATTCCAAGCACTCCACTTTCTTCCTGTCATTACATGCTGACGTAGACAGGATATAAATTCTGTGAAGTTTTGTCTCTTGCTCTCTTGTCTTCCTGACGTGGTTTTGGTGGAGCAGGCTTTTTGAGCAGGTAGAAAAACTTAGTCATGTGGTTTTATTTTGTTAGATAATAAACTTTATAAAATATAATACTTGAAGTATTAGACATTAATTTACATCTCACCCCCCCTCCCCCGACAGTGCTAGGCAAATTGAAACACTGCCACGGTTTCTGTGAAGAAGGAGTGATAGGAAGTGACATGAAAAAGAAAGGGGGTATAAAAGGAGACCAACATGGTCTAGCATTCATTCCCTTCCTGGCGTTTAGAGAGATTGGTTCCAGAGATCCCTGTCTTGGCTTGGAGGAGACCTTTTTCCTGAATCCTGCAGTCAGCTTACTGGGTGAGTGGAACTCTGGCTGGGAACGCCACCGGGACTTAAGGCTGAGGATTACTGGGAAATCCATGTGTTGCCAGTTGCCTGGGACACTACCAATAAATATAAGTTGGCCTCTTCCAAGCCATGCTGAACTATAGGGCTTCTCTCATTTTTGGAGCTAAAAGGAACCAAAATTAAAAAGAAAAACTAGAGGAAAGAGAAAAATAGATAGACAGACAGAGAGAAACAGGGTTAGATTTCTCTAGCTTGCTTTTGGAAAGGCAGTAATTTTTCATACCTGTAATATACAGAGCAGCTAGGCAGAACTTTATCTCCAACCCAGGAAGCCAGAATGATCAACACATGCCAAAGTCTGTTGCCAGTTGCCTGGGACACTACCAATAAATATAATTTGGCCTCTTCCAGGCCCATGGAAGATTACAGCTCTCATGGGAAAGCAGTGTTTCTATGATGAGCCAAGTTTCTTTTCAAGTGGCAATTTTCTGTTTCATAAGATCATAGATTTAGAGCTGGAAGAGACTATAGGCAGGATCAAATCACATTATTTTATTTTACAGTTTAAGAAACTATGGCTCAGAGATTAAAAGATTTTTCCAAGGACATACAGTTTATAACTAACTGAGGCAGGATTTAATTTAGGGTATCCTAACTTCAAGACTAGCAGTTTATATAGTATGCCAACTGATGACTTTGTGCATCTTCCTGCTATTTCAAGATGCCTAGTTTTCCCATATTGACATCAGAGCCAATGCCCAAAAGGGCTAAACTCACATGTTTTTATCCTAGTACATTTGAGTAGAGGTAACGTGGTTGATTTGGGCCACAGGTATTGGGGATGATTGCTGTTAATATATTGCTTTCCTCTCACTATGCTTGTCATATTAATAATGCGTTCTTTGTCTTTAATGCTGATATGAAATCTAAGTATTCTTAGTAGAATATTTCTAATGGAAATTTCCTATGAAAGGGCATAATTTCTAATGGGTTGGTGACAAAGTGGGATAGTGAAGCAGGGGTTCTTAACCTTTTTGTGTCACAAACTCCTTTTACAGCCTGATAAAGTCTATACCTTACTTATTGGACTAATGCTTTAAGAATCTATACTAAAATATAGAATATTATTATATTGAAATATGATTATGAAAACAATAATTTTTAAAAGTTCAAAACCACAAATTAAGATCCCTGAGCTAGTACCCATGAGTTGTAATAAAAACAGACTCTCCATTAGGGTCAACAGATAATATTTCCCTATATACATATGTGAAATCAAAGCTTAAAGAAAAGTGACTTTTCCAAGAAGGCACCAACTTCAAGCACCAAAAGGAGAAAATAAACCCAAGACTCCAAAATTATTGCTCTTTTAAATTAACCATACTATTATTCATATGTGGCATGCTTTCCTAAAACCATTTGGCTTTTCAGGGCTCTATTATCTCTATAACTAGCCATGTTTCCCTGTTACAGAATTTTTGATGGTAACTTCAAAAGCAGGAGAAATCAATCTTCATGAGTTTTATTGAATTTAATGGTAAAATCTTTTTTTGAAACTATGTGTTGTTCATAATTTTAAGCCTGGTTAATCTATCAATTTGGGACTGGTTAAGATAAGGATTGACAGGGCTGAAAGAAAATGCTTCTCTTTTCTTTTCAATTACATATAAAATCAAGCACTCTGCTGGTTCCTTATTGTTTGCTGCTTTGGAAATCAGGCAAGTTTGAACTGTCATAGACATCGGAATCCTGCTGAAAATGGAAAGGAAACAATGACGAGGGAGGGGGAAACATAACAATAGGACACAGTGGGCTGCCTTTTCCCTAGAAGGAGAACCCTATAAGTAAGATGGTTGATCAAAATTCTTTCCCAGTCAAGGACTGTTATATATACATATACATATATATATATATATATATATATATATATATATATATATATATATATATATATATATACATCGCTTATAGACAGAAGCCTTTCTTACTTTGAGTTCTAAATGGTAACAAACTAAGCAAAATGAATCTTTCTCTGGCTCAGAAGTATATTAAATATGAAGAGCATTTTATAGTGAGCAGAGTTGGGTTTTGAATCAGAGGACCTTTGTTCAAATGTTGACTCTTCTACATATTGTCTACATGATCTTGGGCAATTAAATTAAATTTACCAAATCTAATTCCATTGGTAGAATGAGGGAATGAGATTAGATAACCTTCAAGATCCTTTTTGGAACCTAGGCTCTGGGTAACATGGCACCATAGCAGGAACACCAGGGAAGGTTTTGAATCCCACCTTTGTCACTATGTAGCTTTGTTGCTTTAGGCAAGTTACATTCCCAAAGAAGCCCTTTTTCCCCTTATATTTCAAATGAAGGAGCTAGAATTAATGATCTATAAAGGGTCTGCCCATAATAAAAATCTATAACTCAATTAAACTAGGTTGTGAAAAACACTAAGAACATGTGATGAAATACATCTTCAGTAGAAGCTACAGAAGTAATCTCCAAAAGTGTTTCTCTGTCTCAAGCCTCTCCCTGCTCCTATTCATCCTAAACTTCTGATATCCAGAGAATAAACTTCCTAGTATGTCTTTTAATGTACCTTTTCTCTCTCAAAAAAAAAAAAAACAAAAACAACTCACCTATCCACCAACAGTCATAAGAAGGAAGGAAGAAAAAAGAATATTTTAAATTTCTGCTCTGTGACAAACATTATGTTGAGGGCTTTGAAAATACAGTATTATCTCAATTATTACAACATTAAAATAAGGTAGATTCTATTACAATATGATTTTTACAGATGAGAAAACTAAGGCAGAAAGAAGTTAAATGACTTTCCCAGGGTCACACAGCTATTGGATATCTGATTTCAGATTTGAACTCAAGTTTTATCCACTATACCAACTAGCTACCTATTGATCGCCATTTAGAGACCTCAAGTTTCTCTTCCCAGTTTAATCTCACAGAAACACAATCATGGTATTTATAAGATATTTAAATTTGCTTCAACATCTAATTAAATGGCACTTACTCATTAATTTGTTAATATTCAAAATCTATAAGCAATATCAGTCATTCATCAGTCATGTCCTACTCTAATGACCCAATTCGGGGTTTTCTCAACAGAAATACTAGAGAGGTTTTCCATTTCCTTCTCCAGTTCATTTTACAGATGAAGAAACTGAGTCAATCAGGTTTAAGTTACTTTTCCAGAGTCACACAGTTAATGTGTCTGAGGCAAGATTTGAGTTCAGGAAGCTCCACTGCCAGCACTTTATGCACTGTACCACCAAACTGTCTCCAAGCAACATCCTATCAATATTTATTAAGAAATATTTGCTATTAATAATATGAAAATTGTGGAAAGAAAACAAGACTCATAGTTGGGGGGGGAAGGGGCAACTGGGAGTGGCAGTTGGGTCTTGTGACTAGCACTTCCTGCTTGCTGAGTTTGACTTGCTTCCTGGTGTTGGAGGAGAGAGGAGCTTGTTCAGTCCAGTCTGGAGTGGTATGCCTCTTCTTGGTTTAGCCTGAAGATTCAGGCCCAATTACTTCTGAAGGTCAGATCTGTTTTTGTTTGCTTTCTGTCTACTGCTAAGATTCTGAATTAGATTAAGCAGGACTGATATAGAATAGATGGGAGTAGGAGAAACCCTCCGCTGGCCTCAACTCTGAAGCTGAGAAAAAAACTCCAATCCCAACTCGTTATTAAACTTTATATTATTTGAATTCACAGTCAGATAAGTGGACTATCTATTCTGGGCATAGAGGGAGCTGAACATTCAGTTCAGTCATTCAATGCCAAACAGTCCTTATCGGACCCCTGCTGCTTCCTCTCAGCAGGGGGCATCTCTCTCCTTTGCTTCAATGAGCGATATTCCAAATCTCCCCTCAACTCCTACATACCCCCATACAAACTTCCCATTATCTCCCATTTTTCCAATCCCATTTCCTTTCCCAATAAATATTACAAATTAAATCTTGATCAATGACACATGAAAAACCCAGTCAAATAGCTCATTGGCTCTGGAAGGGATCATGGGAGGAGGGGAGAGAAAGGACATGTTTCATTTAACCGTGGACAATATTCTAAATTAATTAATGAAATAAACTTGATTTAAAAAAAATGTTTGCCTTCCACTATGGTAGGAAATACTGAAAAAACATGGCACAGGTAAATATTATAACTGATAAGTATTGAAAAGGAAAAAGAATACTACAGGTAATTTCTATCCTTCAGTATTTATATCTGGTTAGATGTCCAGGCAACGAACTTGAATACAGTTCAGTATAATGCAAACGAGATAATAATAGGGACAAAGGAACAATAGAGACAAAGTTCTATGAATATTGATGAGAGACTCCTAAAATCTGGAAGGTTTGGGGAAAGCTAAAACAAGGAAGACTTCCTAGAAGAGACAGTAACTAAGTATTGAAAGGAAATAAAGTATCTGTAAAGTGGAAACCTCTCATGGCTTGAGGGAGGAGATGGTGTGCCCAAACTAGTCATTGACAAGTTATCTACTTTGGTTGGAATGTTGATTTCATGAAGTGTAGTGAATTGAAAAAATGTTGGAGGAAGAAGGTAGAGGCAGATTAAGGAGGTGTGTATCTCATCCTAGTGGAAATAGGGAACCTCAGGAAAGGGAGGAGAGAATAAATAGAAAAGAGAAGGGAACAGGGCAGAAAGATGACCAGGTTCATATTTCAAGAAAGTTATCTTGGCAACTATGTGAAGAATGTATTATAGGGAGGAAACGCTGTTACCAGGGATATTGGGCTGAACTAGAGTATTTAAGGAAGTAACCAAGTACAAGGGACTAGCGGGAAAAAGATAAATAAGAAATAATAACATGGTGTCTGGAGTCAGAGGTCCTGGGTTCATATTTAAATACATCTGACTTTTATTGGCTATGTAACCTTGGAAAAGAGAAGAGAGGTAATAAGCAATTATTAATCATATATAATGCACTGCAGTAAGTGCTTTATGGATATTCTCATTTGATCCTTACAAAAATCCTAGAAGGGAGGCTCGTTATTATTATCATTTTATAGACAGGGATATTGAAGCAAGGAGAGATTAAATGACTTGTCCAAGATCATACAGCTAGTAAGAATCTAATGTAAAATTTAAACTTGGAGATTTCTGATTCTGAGCCCTTCACTCTATCTACTCTATCACATAGCCACTTCTACCTTGCCTCCTTGGACAAGGCTCCACCTTCCTAGACCTCAGGTTCTTTTTAAAACCAAATGGTTGGGGACTTTAAATGGAGCTCTCTGGAGGCAGAATCAAGATGGCAGCATAGAGGCAGCAAAAGTTCAGACCTCTGAGAACCCTAGGAATCTATCTGCTGAGACAAACACAAGAACTATATGAATAGTAGTAGTCTCTCGGTAACCGGAGATGACGATTGTCTTTGTGTGCTTTCATCTGTGATGTAGATGAGTGTACACAAAATAAACACTTGTGCATGAAGGAGATTTAAAGTGGAAGAGTCAGTGCACAGAGACAGTCCCACTCTCTCGGAATTGGAAGCCTGAGTCCAGTGGCATGAAAAGTCGTTACACCTGGAGACTTCCTCAGCTACATTGGATGGCCTTGTTGTCTTTTGTGCTCCAACACGCCCTGAGCACTCCACAGTGTTTTGCTGCGTCGCCATCTCAGCTGTTGAACCTTCTTATTGGTTTCTTCCATCTGTTCCTCCGAAGCAGTCTTCACATGCTGGGTGAGCAAAGCCCTGGTTCACCAGGGGTCGACGTCGACCCGATGGCTACCCTCACAAGGTTTAGCTGGCTTGTTGAAGCTGTTGCCCGGGTTGTGGCCGCTGCCACATGCTAGCAGCCACTGGGAGCCACAAGTGAGAGCTGGGTGTTAGGTGGGGGTCAGAGGCTGGAGAGCTGCCCTAGGAGGGCACGACAAGCCCTCCATACCAGAGATACTCCTCCTCCCTGAGCACCCCATACACCCTGGGAACTATATGAACACAACTATAAAACACTCTCCACACAATTAAAACGATCTAAATAACTGGGAAAAAAAAAAAAACCTATTGCTCATAGGTAGGATGAGCTAACATAATAAAAATGACAATCCTACCCAAATTAATTTACTTATTTAGTGCCATACCCATTGGACTACCAAAAAACTTCTTTACAGAATTAGAAAAATGTATAACAAAGTTCATTTGGAAGAAATAAAGATCAAGTAGAGCCAGGGAAATCATGAAAAAATGTGAAGGAAAGAGGCCCTGCAGTCCCAGATCTCAAAATATACTATAAAGCAGTGGTCGTCAAAATAATTTGGTACTAACTAAGAGACAGAAAAGAGAATCAGTGGAATAGACTTGGGGTAAGTGACCTCAACAAGACAGTCTATGATAAGCACAAAGATCCCAGCTTTGGGGACCCAAATCCACTATTTGATAAAAACTGCTTGGAAAATTGGAAGACAGTATGGGAGAGATTAGGTTTGGATCAACATCTCACATCTTACACCAAGATAAATTCAGAATGGGTGAGTGACTTGAATATAAAGAAGGAAACTATAAGCAAATTAGTTGAACACAGAATAGTATAATTGTCAGATCTTTGGGAAAGGAAAGACTTTAAAACCAAGCATGAGCTAGAAAAAAATCACAAAATGTAAAATCAATAATTTTGATTACATCAATTAAAAATTTTTTTGTACAAACAAAACCAATGCAACTAAAATTAGAAGGGAAGCAACAAATTGGGAAACAATCTTAATAACAAAAACCTCTGACAAAGGTCTACTTACTAAAATTTATAAAGAGCTAAATCAGTTGTACAAAAAATCAAGAGCCATTCTCCAATTGAAAAATGGGCAAGGGACATGAATAGGCAGTTTTCAGTTAAAGAAATCAAATCTATTAATAAGCACATGAAAAAGTGTTCTAAATCTCTTATAATAAGAGAAATGCAAATCAAAACAACTCTGAGGTATCACCTCACATCTAGCATATTGACTAACATGACAGCAAAGGGGTGTAATGAATGCTGGAGGGGATGTGGGAAAGTTGGGATATTAATGCATTGCTGGTGGAGTTGTGAATTGATCCAACCATTCTGGAGGGAAATTTGGGACTATGCCCGAAGGGCACTAAAAGACTGTCTCCCCTTTGATCCAGTCATAGCAATGCTGAGTTTGTATCCTGAAGAGATAATAAGAAAAAAATAACTTGTACAAGAATATTCATAGCTGCATTCTTTGTTGTGGCAAAAAAATGGAAAATAAGTGGATGCCCTTCAATTGGGGAATGGCTGATCAAATTGTGGTATCTGATAGTGATGGAATACTATTGTGCTCAAAGGAATAATAAACTGGAGGAATTCCATGGGAACTGGAACAACCTCCAGGAAGTGATGCAGAGCAAAAGGAGCAGAACCAGGAGAACAATGTACAGAGACACGGATACACTATGGTACAATCAAATGTAATGGACTTCTCCATTAGTGGCAATGCAGTGATCCCGAACAACTTGGAGGGATCTATGAGAAAAAAACACTATCCACATTCAGAGGAAAAACTGTGGGAATAGAAACACCAAAGAAAAACAACTGCTTGATTACATGGGTTGAAGGGATATGGTTGGGGATGTAGACTCTAAATGAACATCCTAATTCAAACACCAACAATTCTGATCAAGAACACATTTAATACTCAGTGAAATTGTGTGTCAGCTACAGGAAGGGTACGGGAAGGGGAGGGAGGGAAAGAATATGATTCTTGTAACAAAGAAATAATGTTATAAATTGACTAAATAAATTAATTTAAATTAAAAAAAACCACAAGATGGTTGGATTCATTAACCCATGAGATCTCTTCCAGTTCTAGTATGTCATAATCTTTAATGTCACTTTTTTTTTAAAATAATGCATGTAATCATAAATTTAAGTTGTAAAATGCTTTAGAGGTGACTTATTTAAACCATCTCAATTTATGGATAAGAAGAGATCTATTGTGGTTGGGGATGACTTTGCCAAAGTCAGAAAGGTAAATGTTGGTAGAGGTAAGATTTATTTTAAACTTAGATTTATTATTGCTATTATTATTACTAAAATTTGCATGCTATTTTGAGGTTTTATAAAGTATCTTTCTCATAATAGCCTTAGAGATCAATAGTAGAAATTCTGTGTTCAAAACAGGGAACTACAAGAGACAGTGAATAGAGAGCCCATCTTGAAGTCAAAATGATCCATGTTCCTGAGTTCAATTCTGGCCTCAGACACTTACTACCTATGTCACCTTGGGCAAGTCACTTAACCCTATTTGCCTCAGTTTCCCTTCTCTGCAAAATGGGGTAGAGAAGGAAATGGTAAACCACTACAGAATCATTGCCAAGAAAACCCCAAATGGAGTTACGAAGCATAAAACATGGTAGAGAAATGTGTGAACAGCAATAATAATGTCCAAAGAAGGACTCATTTCCCCCTAAAGTCTCTCCACCTCTTTCCCTACTACTGTAGGGAATATCACTTTTCTACTCCTAAAGGCTCAAAATAGGAGCTATCTTGGATTCCTCACTATTTCTCACTCCAGCCATATCCACATTGCTGCTAAGGTTTTTCAATTTCACCTTTGCAACATTTCTCAAAAATGTCCCTGATCACGTCACCTAGCCCTCTAATCCATAAAATGAGCATATTGTTTTTTTCCTCCAAGAGCAAGTACAAAATGCTATTTAGCATTTAGAATCTTTCAAAAACCTATCTCTCTCCTATCTTTCTATCCTTCTTAGATCTTATTCCCCAATGTATGCCAGTCCATTGACACTGAACTCCTGGTTCCACAAAAAAGGCGCTGCCTCTCTTGCTCAAGGATTTTCTCTGACTTTCCCTTATGCTTGGAACACTCTCCCTCCTCTAGTATGACTACTCTTTTCTCTGGCTTCCGTTAAAATCTAACTAAAATTCTATCTCCTCCAGAAAGTCCTCCCTGATTCCTCACTTCTAGAACATTTTCTTTGTTCATTATTTCCTATTTATAAGAATAGTAAATAACTCTCTTTGTATAAAATTGTTTGCATTTTATAACCCCCACTAGATTGTGAGCTTCTTGAGGTCAGAGACACCCCCCTTTTTTTTTATTCCCTGAGCTTAGAACAATGCCTGACACCTAATAGGCACTTAACAAATGTTTATTGATCATTGACTGAAATGTTCCCTCTTTTTCAGAAGCTAAGTAAGCTATAAGAACTGAGTTCAGGCAGGTGTGTAATTTGTGAATGTATGGAAGCAGACTAATAAGGTAAACCAAGCCTGCTGGCTATGTGCTACTACTGTCCAGTGAGCATGAAATGATGGAAAAATCACCAGGGCTTAGAGATAGAGGACACTTGGCAGTTTTTTTTGGGTCTCAAGATCCTTATATCGAGAGAGGAGATAGAGAGGCAACAACCTATATAGCTTTTCTGACAAGATAGTTTTACAGATCTGATAAGATATTATGTATAAAATACCTAAAATTTAGAAGAATAAAAATGTTGCCTGTTTAACATGTTCCTTAGTAGAGGATACTTAAAATATGCTGCTCTTTTTTTTTCTTCTAGCTAGGTGGTGGATTTAATAGACTACTGAACTTAGAGTCCAAGAAGACTCCTCTTCAAGAGTTCAAATCCAGCCTTAGGTACTTACTAGCTGTGTGACCATGGTTCATTGGCCTTACCCTGTTTACCTCAGTTTCCTCATCTGTAAGATGAGCTAAAGAAGGAAATAGTAAACTGCTATAGTATCTTCACCAAAAAAAAAAAAAATGGGGGACTGACAAATGATTGAAATACAATTTTTTTCTCTTACTTTTGAATTTTCAACAACCCATGTTGCCCTTCTAATTTTTCTGATTACATTTATATTTGCACCATAAAGTCCCCACCTGTCCTTCTTGTCATTATTTATTCTACTCAAAAGTCTCTAGCTTTTGGTTACCTTGATTATTTCCAGTCACCCATTTAGTTTAATTTTTTCTTCACACTTGCCCAGGACTATAGCATGTAAGAACTCTATAGGACCTTAGAGATCTGGGACAATCTCTTTAACTTAAAGTTAAGGAAATTATGGCCCAAAGACTTACTTTCTTAATGACATAGTGGGGGTAAAACAATAAACTAAGACATAAAGTCTGGCCTTTTACTCTCAAGTCTGATGTTATATTTACTAATCTGGGTTTTAACACCCAGGTACACATATATGAATCAATGGCTTCCACTTTGAATAGAAAGAAATATGTATATTGCTTTGTACTTCATACACAACGTTCTTCTTTTTACATGTAGGTATATCTATATGGTTCAAAGAGTTATTAAAATCATTAAGATGATGAGTTCTGATGAGTAGTTGTAAGTGAATGAAAAATAAGATGTGGAAATTTCAAGGAATGAGATTTTAGCAATAATGAGGAAAAGAAAGCTTCTTTACATCTTTTGTTTTTCAGCCATTCAGTTATGTCTGACTCTTTGTGACTCCATTTGGGTTTTTCTTGGCAAACATACATGATTGGTTTGCCATTTTCTTCTCTGGCTCATTTTACAGAGGAGGAACTGAGGAAAACAGAATTAAGTGACTCCCTCAGAGTCACACAGCTAATAAGTGTTTGAGACCAGACTTGAACTTAGGTCTTCCTGACTCCAAGCTCAGGGCTCTATCCACTGTACCAGATACTTTATCTTTTAATTTAGAGTGGCCCAACAATGAGAGGTATTATGTTAGTAGGATTAAAATTCTCTGGAGACCATATATTAATTAATAATTATGAGATAGTAAAAACTAATGTGGGTGATGAAGAAAAGCATCTAGTCAAATAGCATCTAGTCATGCCTACCTAGCCTGGGTTTGTTGCTCCTGTCTCCTTTTGCTAGGAAAAGAGGCCACACCAGAAAATGTCAAAATGGCATTGCCAGCTTCTTAGACAAAGACCTTGCATGTGCTGCCCAATTAGGAAAGTCTCTAGACCATGAGAGAGTCAAGAGCTAAAGAGCCAAAAAAGCTCCTTTCACTTCCTCAATGGAAAATTGAGATTTGAACTCTGGACTTCAATCCCCACAAGTCCTTGCTCCACTTCCCCAAAATGCTTTGTAATCTCAAGGAATTCTGAGGTGGGCGAGATCAAGAAGGTATTTAAGCTGATTACAAAGGCTTTTGAGCTCTCTCCTTTTGGACTTCCATTTTGGAGCAGACGTGGCTCTTTCCATAATGTAGGTGAGGTCTTGTCTAGGTCTCTGGCCTAGGCACGTTGTCCTTATCCTATATTCTTCTTAATCCTTAATTAACCTCTAAAAATATAATACTCCTTGCAGAGAGAAACTAATTTCTACCTCTATCCGTATCCTCAAAATTTTAATCTTTACATCAATCCCTTCTCTTATAATGCCATTGACATCACTCCTTCTGGGTCCCTCTAGTTGGACAGACTTGTCCTGTTTGGGTCAGAGGCTTATCTTCTGGACATCAGGAGTTGCCCAGGAAAAGAGTGTCTTCAGGGACTCTTGGGAGACACAAAATGCTTTACCATGATATCCATGCATGCCAAGGCAAAGGATACAGTTGTTTCAAAACTTTCTTTTCCAAAAGGAAAAGGGCTACAATTTATATTATATTCACACATTAAAGAATGGAAAATATTGGATTTATTCATTTTAGTATTTCTGTTGTTATTTATAGTATTTCTATATGTGTATGTATACATACATACATATATATATCTTTTTTATATAGCTATTTATCATTTTAAATCATTTTAAGGTTCACCAAGCAGTTTACATGTCATCTCATTTAGTCAGCTTTGAGAGAATCATGTTTGGAGCTTAGCCTTTCTACTTACTAGCTTGGGAGTAAATACTCTCATCTGGTTTTACCCATCTATAAAAAGATGGGATTAGAAGAGATGATCTCTAAACTCTTCCTCCAGCTCTAAATTCTATGATAAGAGCTGTTTTCTTAATGTATTCCTGTTCCTAAGGGATCTTTTAGACTAGTAGATTAATGACTATCTAATGTGCATGCATTTGGGAAGGGGACAGGGGAGAAATGCACAATAGAGATTCATGTGTTACAACCTCCTTGGTTTAATATACCAAATCAGTACTCACACTGGCATGTAGGATCCTTGTGTATAGCTTTGACCTCAAGTTCTATGATTCTAGGATCCTAATAATTTAGTTCATTGTTCTCCCCATTGAGTTTTCCCTTTATAGTAATCAGTGGGAACAACTAAATCTTAGCAAAGATCTTAAAAATTAATTATAAGAACAGCAACTATAAAATTACTAGCCTCTTTATATCCTCCCTTATCACCATAAGTGCAGGATAATTTTTCTCTCAAGTAGAACACTATTGCCATGAGTAGTTTTCTTTCAAGTCCATATCTGGTTCTCTTCTCTGTTGTATGTATTTCTACTCCTTCAACTGTGCCTTATACTCTTTGGAATGGACATATTCTTAAACTACTGGATGAAGTGTCTTCTGGTAGGTGAGTAGCTTCACTGCTAGACATTATGGCTAGTGAAAAGGGAGCAGGGGAGAAGAAATTTCCACCCTCCAGTCCTAGTAATGATCATTTCTAGTGCAAGTTCCAGGTCTATATCCAAATCAGTTCGAAAACTCTGATGGTGTCAAAGGCTACATTATTTAATTCCCCCAGAAGTATGTTCAATTTTCAGCTCAGCCAAAGGGGTTGCTAATTCTGACTCAAATAACTATGTTTTTATATTGTCAAAGGGATCACTAGTTGTTAGCAGCTTGGTATCACATCACAACTTTGTATCTTCATGGATTGAACTAACACACAAGGAGGAAACACTCCCGGACATATACATCTGGTAAAGGTGGCCTGGATAACCTTGGAATCCCTTTCCATCTCTATGATTCTATAAACATAAACAAGAGAGAGAAGAAAAAAGACACGACTAATTAGGAAGATGTGCTGCTGTTTTTCTCAGGGTCTTCTATTCTTCAAAGAAGAGTTCTTTAAACCTGAATATTTCATTGATATTTTCTAAAAGGTTTCTTTCAGGTAACTGTCTATATGCATCACTAATACTGTCTTTCAAAGCTATTTTGAACTCATTTGGCTTGGGCCCAATAGAAATTAGCCTTGGTCATTTTCTTCTCCCTATAGAAGATTTCTCAAATTCACTCAGAAGTGAATAACCTCTGAAGGTCAGGGACATTTTGGAAGCTATCCATGGTTTATTCCTGAAACTGCTTTCTTCAAAGTTATCAATCTCCTAATTACCAAATCTAATGGCCTTTACTCAGTCCTCATCATTCCCCTTGACCTCTCTAAAGTCTTTGAAATTACTGATCATTCTCTTCTCATTCATACTCTTCACTGCAGATTTTCAGTACAGCCCTCTCTTCTAATACTTTTATTTATCATATAGCTTCTTCTCAGTTTCTTTTGCTGAATATTTGTCCAGATCATACCCTCTAACTATAAGTATCCCTCACGATTCTGTTCTGGTTCCTCTTCTCTGCTCCCTGTATCCTACTTTAATTGGTGGACTCATAACTCCCATGGATTTAAAGACCATTTCAATGCTGACATATCTCCAATCTGTCTTTCTTGCTTAACTTCTCTGCTAAACTCTAGTCAATCCTGTGTCTCCAACTTCATTTTACACATCTAAAAATAGACGTCCAATGTATATTTTAAACTAACATGTTCAAAATTAGTCATTATCTTTTCCTCTAAATTCTTCCCTACTTCCTATCTTCTCTATTATAATAAAGGGCATTACTTGAGAATTAAAACCTAGATGTCATCCTCAACTCCTTAGTTTTCTCACCAATTCCCACATACAATCTATTCTCAAGACCTATTAATTTCATTTGGTAATATTTCTCACAACTGTCTCCTTCTGTTCTCTGACACCACCACCACTCCAATGTAGGACTTCATTACCTCAATCCTCTACTATTGAAATATCATGTTGGTAAATCTTCCAGCTCCTAGTTTTTCTTCACTCCAAGACATCCTCTAATCAGCTTCTAGTGATTTTCCTAAAGTATAGATCAAACACTTTCCCCTACAACTCACTCCCTGATGAATAAGCTCTCATAGATTCCTTTTGCTACCTGGAAAAAATTTTCTATTTGCTTTTCCAGAACTTATTCCCTACTACAAACCAATCCAGTTTTATTACATCTTACTCTCCATCACATACTCTATAATGCATTAACACTGTTAACTCCAAGACAAGACACTATATCTCTCAGCTCAAGGCACTTTTTCTAGCATTCTTTGGCACTGTGTGCTTGGAATGCTCTCCCTCCTCATCTCTGCCTACTGGCTTCCTTGAAGTACTGACTAAAATCCTATGAATTCTCCTTCAGCTCTAAATTGCCTGGCATGGGCAAGTTTCCTTAGTGGTTTCATTCCTGTCATTAGGGATATTCCAAGCCAGTGGACCAATAACTATCTGATGCAAGTGTTGGGGAAGAAGGGAGGGAAGAAATGCGGAGCTTGTTTATACATATTTGTTTTATTGTTTACTCATCTAATACTCTATGATCTCTTTTTGGGCAAAGATTATCTTTTGCCTTTTTATTCCTCTGTGCTTAGCAAATACATGGCACATAGCAGAAACTTTTAAAATGTTTATTGTCTGACATATTCAAACAAAGAATAGAGGACAAATGATTGATGGGTGTGCTTACAGATTTCAAAGAAAATTCTTAACTATCACACTCTGAAGCAGGTTATACAAATATTTTTATTAATGTTATTTAAGCAAAGAAGGAAAGAAGCTTCAGGTCAGAAAAGTATGCAAGGAGATACAGCTAAGCAAGTAGCAATGATGGGATTCCAGATTCGAACCAAGGCTTTAGGACTGCAAGCCTAAGGATCTTTCCACTCCATCAGAGAGCTTTATTATAAAACAGTTGGGTGGGTCAGGGTGTATATGGCTCTGTGTGTGTGTGTGTGTGTGTGTGTGTGTGTGTGTGTGTGTGTGTGTTTGGGGAGTGGAGTGGCATAAATTATTTTTTAGCCTAATGCCTTCTTTCAGGCACGAGAGTACACTGGTTCTCCCTGACATATGTAGGAGATTCAATGCAAAGCAATTTCTAAAAATCCTAAAGTTTCATGATTAATTCCTTCTACTTTTATGAAGTAATTACCTACATGAGCTCTTTCTTGGATGAACTGTAATAAAAATGACTTTGGTTGGTTCTTGCATAAAATTAAGCTGGAATTAAATGAAAAGGCAGGACATATGTTCATCCTATATCAGACCTTTGAGGGAGTTACTGATGAGCAGAGTCAAAAATTGTGATAAGGAAAATTGGGACAAAATTCTATTTTTCTAATCTATACTGCTTCTCTCTTATCCTTGTTGCTGATCTCTTATAATGCATATTTTCTACCTGTCCAATGTAAAATAAATAAATACATGAATGAATAAATAAATAAATAAATTACCTGCTGATGGCACTGGGAGTTGTACTCATTGAATAGATTATACTTTGTGCAATAGAGAGCTCCAAAGTGCAGGGAAGTAAAAGATCCAAACTGTAGATTAGAGAAAATTGTGTGACAACTATTTGAATAAATGAATGTAATGATTAGTCAGAGCTGGAAACAGAAGCTCCTAGAAGTAGTTGCTTTTATGTGAGGGGATTGGTGATGATTTTAAAATAAGAAAACTATCATGAGAGAATGGAAGTAGTCATAACAAAAATGCCATTTTGTTTAATGCTTGCCAAATACTTTATTGTTTCTTTATATTACCAATAAATTTTTGAAATGATTATCCTAAATATATTATTTTACCAATTTTATAGATGGAGAAATTAGGTTTCAGGAAGGTTAAATGATTTGGTTGGGCTTATACAACAAATAATTGGCAGAATTAAAAATTGAAATCAGGACACTAACTCCAGGTCCTACAATCAGCCATTATCCCACATGTCCTCTGAGAAGGCTAGAGCAGAAAAATGGAAGTAGAAAAACTCAGTTCAAATTCTACTTCTGATAATTTTTTAACATGAATGTACCACTTCACCTTACTTATGAATGAGGTTGGATTAGATAATTCTTATGTTTCTATCCAGTGGCAAATCTTGGATACTAAATCCTTTTTGGAATCAAGAAATGTGATGTTGAATAATATACATTCCTTATAATCAATGAAACTGTTGAGGGAGTTTTGTTGCCTTTTCCGAAGGTCAAAATCAGACCCACTCAGTCCCATCAGTACTTAGTACATGAGAGGAGTAAGTAGTTATACAATGCATGAGAATAATGTGTCAAAGATTTTATCACTGAGTTGTTATTGTCATTATTTTAGAAAAGCTTACCTTTTTGTAAGCAGTTAATAATACAACTTCAATAGGGAGACTACTTGGCTTAGTGAAGAGAACAATGTTTATGTTTAAGGGCATCTGTATTGAATCTTACCACAGTCTTGGACAAGTCACATAATCTTTCTGGGCCTCAGTTTCCTTTTTTGTAAAATGAAAGGATCCAACTAGATAACTTCGGAAGTTCCTTCCATCTCTCAATTTATGGTCCTGTAAATACATGAAGAGATTTATTATTTAAAAAGTGTCAATACTGCTGAAGAGATGAATATAGGCTTAAGGGGAAAAATCTAAATTTATAGCCAAAGATTAAAGAGAATGTGCTTGAAAATTGTTTCTGACACCTACTAGCTCCATGGAATTTGGCAGTCAAAAATATAGTATATGTTTCTATTTGTATTGTTGGAACATGGATACATATGGAAATAGATAACAAAATAATAAAGGTAGGGGAATTTCAGTTTTCCCATCTCGGAACTAGGTACATCTCATGAAAAAAAAATAAATAAAAATAAGTTAAAGTGATGAATAGAATATAAGTTAAACATGAGTGTTATCAAAAGTGTCCCATATAACTGAACCTGAGCATACACATACTCCTTACATAGCTTCTAGTGGGACAAAAATGGTTTAGAAAGCATAAATTTTCTGAAAAAAAATCTTATTTTAACACACATCATACTTTGGAGGTAATCTTGCATCTCTGAGAGATTTGGGAGTTGGAATAAAAGTTACAGTGGGTATGACCAACTGGGAAAGACTTGGTTTTTGAAAGAGCATGATCCTGGCAACAGATTGTGTCTGCTGCCTACAGACTCATCTAGCTAAATATGGTCCCAGTAATGCATGTTAACTGAGAACCAGATGGGTTAAAGTAATTAAGTTAAATGCTATTAGGAACAAGGAGAAACAGAACTAATATTACTTTTCTAGAGTAGTTTTTTTTTTTGAAAACTAGATGGAAATTAGATGGAAATATACATTAAGAACAATACATCTATTTTTGCTCATTGACTTAGAGATCTAATTATTAGGATTATATGCTAAGGGCCTTACTGAGATGGCAAAAAGCTCTGTATTTGTGAAAATGTAATGACAAAATAACACTAATGCAACGAATGGGAGGAATGGATGAATAGATTGTGATATTTGACACTACTATTCAAGTGAAACATAGCTGACATAATATTTGCTAAAATGAATAATATTGAGAAATACATACTAGAGGCTGTTCCAAAAGTCAGTTTTAAGGTTTTAAGACTTTAAAAATACTTAATAGTTTAAAATTAAAGTATTTTTAGCTTCCACACCAAGGTTTACTTAATTCTCAGTTCATACACTGCATTTTCAAATGCTAGAAAATAGCATGTGAAGATAACTCAATGGTGTTGACCCTATGCAAATCATATAGTCTCAGTATGAACTTATTTGTGCAAGCCATATTAAATTATCACTGAGCTAAAAAAAAAATCCTTAAGGAATGACAATGCAGTTTCCTCTTTTATTCACTAGGAAAGTGTGGTAGAAAAAAATGAGAAGAGAAGTTGGATTCTGAAGACTTAGATTCAAATTCTGCCTCCCACCTCCCTCCATCACATAATAATTGTGAGACATTCCATTACTTAACATTACTAAGGGTCAGTGAAATAGCCCATAATAATATTCCTTGCCCTTCCCATATGGAAAATGAGAACACTATTTTTTGAAAAACCACCAAAAGTCACTTAATGCAACCTCTATATGAAACTGGAATTGATTATTCCGTGACAAGTGGTCATTCCAGCAGAGGCATAACTAGGTCATTATAGTGGTGGTTTGTGATGTGGTACTGCTCCTACTTCTTGTACCTTGAGTGAGAAGATGGTCCAGAAACCACTCTTTTGGTAGCCCTGTCAGACCATGCATGCCCTCAAAGAGTTATAGGGAGCGTGAGGGAGTCTTCAGAAAGGAGTAGAATGGCAGCAAAGATTGGGGATCAAGGGGAAATATGACAACCCCTCTTAATCTTGTATGCATCCCAAACCCTTTCCATCCTCCTCCCCTGGACACTAGCTGAATTGTTTCTACAAGAACACACTTGCCTTCCTTTTACATATAAAAACACTTTTTTCTCTGCTACATTTCCCACATTCTGATGCTTAAACAGCTCAGTCCTCCAATATATTTTTGTTGAGCCAACTAGATGGCTAGACATGGAGTCAGGAAGACCTAAGTTCAAATCAAAGCTGAATAGCTCTGTAAGTACTAGCAAATCACTTTACATTTTTCTGTCTCAATTACCTCAATTGTAAAATGGAGGTAATATTAATGTCTCCTTTCCAAGATTATTTTGAGAATGAAATGAGATATCTGCAAAGTATCTAGGACTGGTACTAAATAAATGCAAATTCCCTTGATCCTCTTTTATTTTTCTCAGCCCTCTTATCCAGGATTCTCAAGAATTCCTCTCTCCTATCAATAAATCCCCATAATTTTTCTCTCCCTTTCACAATTTTCCCATCTCCTGTTACTCAATGAAACTTCTTTCCTCCTAACCTAATAAATCTCTTGGTATCCTCTTCAAATCTGGATGCTGCTGCTTCTTTCATGCCTCTTAAAGCAAAAGGAACCAAATTTGTCATCCATTGTTCCCCATAGCCACTTTCAGCCCTTCCCTCTGTTAGCTTAAATGAGCAATGACTGCATCTTGAATATTTAATTAATCCTGTCCAGATCCTTATTGCTCTCCCCAATAAACCTTCACATCATTCTTTTTCTTTCCCAGAGAGTTCAATACCTAGTTCACAATCTTCTTATCCACCCAAGACCCTGACACCTGATCTCCTACTTCCCCAGTCTCCCCACATATCACTACATCTGTCTCAAGTTTATGGCAACCAACCAAAGAGAGAAGCAGTTAGTCTCTCAATATCAGCACACTAACATCTGCATGTATACATTAAATTGAATTTGTCCCATATTCTAGAATTCCTAGTTATAAATTTAACCTCAAATAATGTGGAACTGACTTCCTCTTAAACTAGAACAATTCTTTCTGGACATCTCTAATTGTCAATAAGTTTTATTATTCTTCTCCCATTCCAAACTGAACCAAAATCTGCCTTTAATTTGGATCCATAAGTATATTAGTATCAAAAGAAAAAATGGATTTGTGACACTATAACTATGAAGTAGTATATAAATGTCATAATTACTAATAATTATACTATCTTAACTAGATTTCTATGAAAAAATAATTTCATATTTCCCATAATAATAATAGAAACAGGGCAACAATAATTTTAGCAACAATAATAAATATATCACATTTCAATAATGCTTTAAAGTTTATAACATGCCTTTCTAAAATGAGCCTTGTTGGATAGTTCTCCTTACTATTAGTAATAGTATTATTTGTAGTAGTGGTAGTAATAATTGTAGTAGTATTAATACTATTAATATTGTTGTTTGTACTAGTAGTAGTAGTGTAAATATTAAAATTATTATTCAATAAGTAAAGTGCTATATTTTAAAAGTTTTATTAATAATAACTAAAGTAAAAGAACTACCTAAACCCAGCCGAGTCACAAGAGAAGAGCAAGACAGTGTTTGGCTTACACCAAACTATATACAAACATGATTATGCAAAGGAGTACAAAGGGAAAATGGGTTATACAGAAAGGAATTTTGAGTAATATAGTTTTAGGTGTTGAAGAATTTCTGACTATACCGTAGTAATATGAGTAATGTTTTGGTCTGGGTCAAAGATTTCATTAGTTTCAGGAATTTCCTTTGTGGAAACTCCCTCCACCAATGTAGAATTGCAAATTCTCTGTAAGTTATAATCTTAGAGAGTGTTATAAAGCAAGAAGAGGTTTAATTTCTTTTACATGGTTGTGAAGATAGGATGTGTCAGAGACAGGACCAGAATCATGATTTTTCTGACTCTAAGAGTAACCCTCCCTCAGTTATATCATGCTGCTTTGAAATATTATTTTACATATTAAAACAATAACACCAAGTGGGTGTGAGACTTGTCTGTGGGCACTCTCCCTGTGGTCATCTCATGAAGAAGGATTTAGACTTAGTTGTCCTGACTTCAAGATCAGTGATGTTTTCATGATATTCTGCTCTCAGACTATCAATTCAGGCAGAAAAGTTTAGGGGACTTATATTGAAGTAATACTATGAAACTTTTAACAGAAAATGATTTTTTCCCATTCAGAGGTGCCTAACCCTCTTTAAATGTTCTTCACAGAAGCAATCAGATATAGAATTCATATCTTTAGAAGAGCAGCCTGCCTCTTTCACAAAGCAAGCAGTGTGCTTAAGAACCAGTATTGCGATAGCTGGCCTGCTAAGCCACATAAAACTGGCCCATTATTACTTGTGTCCTTGTAGGTATTTTAGCCTTTAAATGGTGATACTATCATTTTAATTAAAGCTGTGGTTTCTTCAGTACTCAATTCAAAAAGAGAAAGGCTCTATTCTACAATATAATCCAAATCCTCTGCACATACATGCAGCGAAGTTTATATATGGGAGAAAATACCAATTTGAGGGATTAAATTGTTAACATTCTTCCCCATTTAAGGACATTTCTAGATTACTTTTTGAAGAGAATTGGATTCAGAAAACTTGAATCTATTTTGAGCATATAGTCTACTACCATATTGCCCTTCCCAAGCTGATTTCAACCCAGTGAGGAGTGTTTGCAGAAATGGTGGCTTTTGATAGTTTTGCTGAAAGATTCTGATCTTTTTTTTGAGCCATGCCAAGAAACTCTTGGCTTCTGGGTAATGTGTCAGTTACTAAGAATTTTTTTGCATAAAGTTGACAGTTCAGTGATTTACAAAAGATTTGATCCTCAAGCATTAGACTTAGGCTCTCAAACAAACAGTCAAGTAGAGTGATGGATGAAGTGGATCTCTGAAGAAGCACTATACCAGTAATGTATCTGAGGCATCTCTGAATGACCTTATCACCATCCACCCACATGTAATGGAGAGCCAACCATCTGCCACAGAAGAAATAACCTAAGGCAATACAGAAAACCAGGAAGGGAGACAGATATTATAGACTCCCCCCTCCCCACCTCTCCCTTTTCCCTTTGTTGTCATGACATTTCCCATCAAATCAGGAAAGATGTATTCATTTCAGGGAAACATCCCAGTATTGAGAAATTATAGCTTAAGAATGAAGTATAATTCCCAAGCCCTAGGGTCTTAACAGGGTGATATTCTCCATCTTCTAATAATGAAATATGCCTGAAGGTAATAAGGTTATAAGTCAGACTAATCATTTACTAGTAGCAGTTTTTACACTTCCATCTTTTAAATATTCTATTTACTAAGTAGCTAGAGAGAACAGTGGATAGAGTACTGGGTTTGGAATCAGCCAAACTCATTCTTGAGTTCAAATCTGAGTGCAGATTAGGTGACTAGATAGGTGACCCTAAGCAAATCATTTAACCCTGTTTGCCTCAGTTCCTCATCTGTAAAATGAGCTGGAAAATAAAATCACAAAGGAAAATCTCAAAAGAGGTCACAAAGGATCAGGCAGTTCTGAAAAATGATTGAAGAACTATTTACTACTCCTATGAATAATGTTGGTAGAAACACACAGAAACTCTAGCTGGCTCTCATATTACTTTGAACCATTGTGCTCATTTCTTGAGTTGGCTCAGGAAAGTGAATGTAAAAGTCTTTAGACTTGGTACTTTTGTGGGACTGGTCATCTTTCTCCAGTCTCTATGGATTATTGCTGAAAAAAATGTCAGAGTATCACTTTTGTTTGTGGCAATAATAATCACAACCAAAGTCTGCATTTATATGAAAATTTTATGTGGGCTTGCAAAGAACTTTACAAATATTATTTCATTTAATCCTCATGACAATCCTAAAAGAAAGGTGCTATTATTACCCATATTTTATAGATGAGGAAATAGAGGATATACAAAAGTTAATTGACTTATCCAGCATATTAGAGGGAAAGTGCTGGATTTGCTAAGGACTCTGGATGTGAACTGGTGTGCCTAATCAGGTCTACTTCTCTGACTCCTGTGCCACATAGCTGCCTCTATTTGAGGATTTTTCCATGAAGATATGACCTTGGAATTTCATTGAGTTCAAAAATCAAAGAAATCTTTAGCCAAGGAAAGTGGGGGCAGTCAGATTATCAGGTTGGAGTAACTTAAAATGAGGTTAGGTTTCTTTTAGCATGGTAAACAGAAATAACAGACAAGCCATGATCTGTATACTGCAAGGAATGTCTTATTAGAAATTAAGAGCAGAATTGTAAGGTAGAGGGCATTTCCTAAATATCACCATTTACTTAAGTTGAACCTCAAATGATATTCTTGATGGCATTTACTATAGTGATCATCCTAATCTGAATATTTTCTGACTTATTCATACCATAAATGGGATGCTCAGAACCAGATGAGTTTCAACCCTAGGAAGGTACAATTAGACTATTAGCTCACTGGATCTAGATACTTAGTCTCTTGTTGTGACCCAATATCAGGCATCCA
Source organism: Monodelphis domestica (assembly GCF_027887165.1). NCBI lineage: Eukaryota > Metazoa > Chordata > Mammalia > Didelphimorphia > Didelphidae > Monodelphis > Monodelphis domestica. The sequence continues at coordinate 684,271,372 of NC_077227.1, read as the reverse complement.
GAGCTGCAAAGAACACAATTTGTCAATCTAGGGACACTATGGATCAGTCCAGCCCCACCCAAACTACTTTGTTTGATGAAAAATGTACTGAGCGGAAGGGTTACAGAGGCAGCCATCACCCAGTCTTTGGAGAATGAGGAAAGGCAAAGAGCAAACCTAATGGTATAAGCATGGAGAGAGAAAAAAATCCCAACACTTTTCCTATAGGCAGTTCTCTAAAAGAATGCAATAACAAAATGGCACTTCTGGGATGAAGATGACTCATTATTAGAACAAGGAATCATGAGGCTGGAAGACAGTTTTGATGTGAGCTAGTGGATGCATGGAAAGCCTTCTAGAGGCAATCAGTCCACTTTTTAAAGGAACCAATTTTGCATTACAAGATTATAAATTCCTTTAAATGGTAGGCAGCTAAGTGACTCGGGATAGAGAGCCAACCTCTAGGTAGGATTTCCTGAGTTCATATATGACCTCAGATACTTCCTAGCTGTGTGACCCTGTACAAGTCATTTTTAACTCCTATTGCCTAGTCCTTATTGCTCTTCTGCCTTATTGTCAATACATAATATTGATTCTAAAAAGGAAGGTAAGGGTTTAAAAAGAAATTCCCTCAAATGACTGGACATACGTAGCCAGTCTAGAGAACTAAGTCATACAAAACTATCTGGGAAATCTTAAGGAGGGGCATCCCTATAAATGAGGACTACCTAGGGCTAGGGAAAAGCTCTAGATGTACATTGTATGTGACAGTTTTTGAAGCATATTTTGTATTTCTGACTTTTTTAAATCATGAATAATGGTTTTAGGGTTAAGGCATGCTGTAGTGGATCCCATTAAGCAATTTTCACATAATTAAGGTCAGGGTGGAGGTTAGAGTTTTCCAACTGGTTTGAATCAAGATTTTATTTGGTATGACCATGCTGAATACCTGCTTCTCCACTAAACTGGACTTGAAGCTGCCACTCATGACTGTGAATAAAAGATTTTGGAAAACTGAGGAGAGACTGACATTTTTCTCAACATCCTCTGAAATTGGATGGTACACAAAACTACCAATATCAGGGTGGAATTGTCAGCACCTGGGTCATCACCATTGAAAAGGGTGAGTTAGCTGAACAGAGGGCTCCATAATGAGTCAAAATCTTAGCTATACTTTGTCCTACCTCATACTGATATGATATAGAGATCTTGAAATCAATTAGAACGTTTACGTCTTTTTCAGACTATCTGATATCTTGCATACATATCATATTTTATGTTTTTAGAACTATTTAGCTCCCACCTATAAGAGATTATATATGTGTGTGTGTGTGTGTGTCTTAAAATTCATTTGTTAAATTTATTTTACTGTTCTAGGCCAAGAATATAATTTTGGATCCTGATTTTGTTACATCTTTGGTCTTTCGGGCATGTGAAAATTTGATAATTATGCTTTTCATGTCATTATCCAAATCATTGATATTATTTGCATCAAGGAAAAAAAACCACACATTTTACTTTGTGTCTAGCACTGTGCTGTTATATAAATATAAATACAATCAGAAAGAAAGATGGTCCCTTCCCTTGAGGAACTTACATTCTACTGGCGAATAATAATTCACTAAAGGAAGTTAAAAAGTAGAAAGGGAAAAAATGTCTAGAGAATAAGGGATACAGCCTGAAGAGGAGTAAAGGAATTGCTTTTATGGGCATATTCCTTAAAATGGAGGCTTAGGGAGGAACCAGCCAATCAAAGGAAGAGATTGCCAATGTGGAGGGTACTTTCAGTGTGAGAAAGCCCAGTGTGAAATTTCTAGTGTGTAACTATTCAGTAATCCAACATCTACCTTCTACATGATTGTATTATCATTTAATCTACATCTCTTTGAAACATCCATTAAGATAGCAGAGGGAGACAGACAGAGAGAGAGAGACAGACAGACAGACAGAGAGAAAGAGGAAATAAACAGGAAGAGACAGAGAAAGAGAGGGAAACAGAGAGAGACAGACAAACAGAGAGACAGAGGAGAGACAGAAGGAGAGAGAGAAAGAGGAGAGAGACAGAGAGAGGGAGAGAGATACAGAGAGAAACAGAGAAAGACAGGAGACACAGAGAGAGAGAAAGAGGAGAGAGACACAGAGAGGAGAGAGACACAGAGACAGAGAATATAAAGAATATACTAATAGGATACATTATATATAATATAATAGATATCAATTTGGACTGATTCTATATCATCTATATCTACACACACATATATACATGTATACACAAATATATTTCAAATGTCTTGATAAAAATCTATGGTAAGATTATATATGTATATATACATATATAATGCTATCCTGATGGATAGAATATATTAATAGGATAGAATAGGATTACTTAACAGAAAGGACATATCTGTATATAGATAGACATCTGTATATATACATATATAGAGATGTATATACATATATATATTTCAAATGTCTTGATAAAATCTAAGAAAATGCTGTCTATAGCAAATCAAGGAAGAAGGAAGAATTTCAGCATGCCCCAGTCTATCTAGTGGGCCAAAAAAATAAAAAATAAAAAAAAGGTAGGAAATGAGGTTAGTCTGTCTTGACCTAATATTGATGAAGACCTCCCACCCTGGTTATTGGCAATCTCTGACTACTTTTGTACATTTGAAATGTTAGAACCTAGAATCATAAAATGACAAACTATTAGGATTGGAAATGACCTAAAAGTAGAGGAGGTTGAAGTTGGAAGGAGTCCTCAAATAGAGAATGTTCAAGCTGTAAAAAATGATAGAGACAAATCTAGTTGAACTTAGTGATTTTTTTAAGATGAGAAAATTCAGGTCCTGGAGAGGTGAAGATACTCAACCAGGGTCACAAATTGAGTCAGTCTCAAGAGTTAGCACTTGGCCACATTCCTGATTTTATCCTTGTAACATTCTCTTTACCTTACTTTTCCTCACATTGAATTCTTCTTTCCAAGTAAATTACTTACTCTTCTTCCAATTCTCTTTTGAGACCCTTCATTAAGGCCTTCTAGCCAAAAGGGCATACACAGGGTCAACTGCCTCAGAGAAACAGATCTAGCGAGGTAGTTTTGATGAGAGTATTGAGTGCTGATTAGGAGTTAAGAAAAATGAGTTCCATTACTATCTCTGTCACTCTGTAGAGATGTGAAATCAATTAATTCATTGGATCTCACTAAGTCTCAGTTTACTCATTTGTAAGAAAAGTGGGATATAGATGGAATGGGGATAATCTCTGATGTCTTTTCAACTTCTAACATTTCCATATGCTCTGATATTGTATTTTTCTTTTTTTCCAGAAAAGCTTTTTTCCTTTAGAATAGATTTTTAGGTCTCACTCAAAATATCTTTACTTAATACTATACTCTCCAGAAAGAAATAAAATAAAATTATATATTACTTTATATGTCAACCAATTCTATATATAAAAGATAAGCATAGTAGAAAAGGTACAATATATATTTTATTGCAAAGTCTGTTCCATTCCATTACTGAATCATTGGATTTGTAAATTCTTGTTCATGGTAGTGTCAATCATTATGCTGATAATCAATAATATTACTCCATAATGCTCCATCTATGCCAATCTAAACAGCAATCACCATTAAAAATTAATGGAATATTAGAATTATAGAGGACCTTAGAGATGATCTGGCCCAATGCACTGATACGCAGGGGAAAGTACTTATGGAAAACTAATCAGGTAGTTAGGGGCAGAGCTTGGGGGATGCAGAGCAGGCTATTATCTTCAAAAGGCCTGGGTTAACGTTATGGGTTACTTATGCTAGAAGAAAAAAAATATATCCATCTCTCACTCACACAAATGGAGTTTTAGGTTATCTCATCCCACCCTATTTTCATCATGATGACTTTTGATAAGGGACACATGGTTGCAATCAGGAGATAGCATAGGGTTGTATGGCGTTCCATTAAGGGTAAGGTATAACCCAATGGAAACAATTCTTCATGGTTTACTAATACTGGAAGACAACTGAAAAACCATCTTGCTGTGAGATGTGAAACACAAATAGAAATCAGGCCACCAATTTGTAAGTAAATATATACCAGCCATAAACTGATGGTGTTAAAATGTAATGTTTTCTATGTTGTTTTTAAAATATTTTTATTCATTTTGTTAAATGATTCTCAGTTGCATTCTAACCTTTTTTCTGGCCAATTTGGGATTATTGCCATGTTTCACATCTTTAATGTAGCTAGCTCTGTGTTTTCAGAGTTGAAAATACCCAAATCTAGTTGAGTGACAAGTAAATTGTTAAATGCCTTGGCAATTTGGAAATGTTTATTTTGGTGTTTGAGATATGGGAGAAGAGAGATATGGGATTAAAATGGTCCTTACAGGATAGTATTCTAGCATCTCAACATTTCCCCCCTTTCCTTTCCTTTTCATTTTTTTTTAACATGGGATCATACACAAAATCAAAAATTATATTGAAAAGGGATAAATGGCACAAAATTTGGTTTAAAATTCAGTGCCCATTTCTCAAACTCATGGCTCTTGACCACCAGGATTTTACTTCTGAATCTCTTCTACAGGAGAGTCAGTGAGGCTTTACTACCTGCCTTAGGTGTCTGTGTTGAACCGTTAGTTGGGCTATATGTGGTGAATGGAAATTTCATTGAATTTGTGAAAGGATATCAAGGTTTTTCACTAGACACTCATTCTACCTCTTTGGCATCCATTCTCCTCCTTTCCATTTTCTGAAAGCAGATTTTTCCACTGTTCAATAAATCAATAATTCTTCAATAACAATAAACAATAACTCATGACCGACTTTTCAATACTCCCTTGTTCCTCTTCATTGGGGCAGTTCTGAAATAATATCAGGAGATGATGCCTCTGTGGTCCTGAATCAAGAACATGACTGGCTCTAATTGTACCACCCATATGTAATATGTGGAAGAAACAGGGATATAGCTGTCCCTTTTTTTGGTAAAAAAAAGTAATAAAAGGTGGAGCTGACTGTAGGAGCTGATAGAATAATATAGGATATCAAAATAAGAGTACCCCAGTGTAGACATTGAAGTACTTCACTGTGAAGATGAAGGTCCAACACATCCATCAGGAGACCAAGTAAGGTCCACTCTTCCAAACAAGTGAAGCAGATATGGTCTTCCAATACCAGCTCCATAGCTACAGACCTTGGGGATAATGGACAGTGCCTGAGGGGTCTAGGGAAAAACAGATCATCTCACCAGTTTTTGAATAATATCATTTCCACCACAATGCCTCAACTAATTTTTTCCAAAAAAAATCTCCAAATATTTGTTGAGCTACATAAATCTGTTAAATAATATTTTAAAACAAGTTGTAGGTTTAGTAGTTTTTGTTTTGCACTAATATTCTTTTAGGCTAGTGATTCTGATTGGATTTGAATTTAAGTACTCTCCACTCCCCCCCCCCAAACCTGCACCCACACACACACTACAGAGGCCCTCTACTTCACTGGACCTCATGTTCCATATATTTCAAATAGGGAGTTTGTATCAGAAGATGTCTAAGGCACCTTCCACCTTTGCAAATATGATAAATAAATAGCATCCTGACAGTCATTATTGAGGTGAGGAAGCTGAGGTTAACCCTAGTGAAATGACTTGTTCTTGGTCACCCAGCTAAAGTATTTCAGGGCTTGAATTTTAAAATATAGGTCCCTGAACCTTCAGCTCACTTATCAGTATATTGCGCTGACTGAAGATGCTTAAGATCTCCTAGGAAGTACAGGATAAATTGATAGGTAAGTTTAATACAAAATATGAGACAACTGTATTATTCAAGGCACAGTCCCTACAAAGTTGGATGAAAGTTATGAGGAAGGAAAGATTATTTCTCATTCACGTTCAAAGTTATGATTGTCATTTGTGGACTCCCTGGCATTTTGATTGCCTTCCCTAATTCTAACCTTTTCTTCTTCGGCTCTACCTTTTAGTCCAGTGATTTACTTTGAAACAGTCCCCTTGTCCCCTCCCTTGATGTTTCCCTTTTTAGTCCCTCCCTTTTTCTTCCCTCCCCCTCCCCCCTCTCTTTCCCTCCCTTTTTGTTCTCCCTCTCCCCCTCCCCCCCTTGGTTTTCCCTTCTCCTTACCCTTGTTGGGTAAGATAGAATTCAAGATCCCAATGGATCTGGATGTTTTTCCCTCTCAGAGTTGATTTCCCTGAGATTGAGGTTTAAGTAAACCTCCCCCCCCCTCTCTTCCTCTCCTTCTTATAGGAGTTTTCTTCCCCTCCCCTTCCCATATGAATCTTTGTGTGAGATTGATTATTCTATTTGGTCTTTCTTTACCCCCTATTTATACATTACATTTTCCCCACATATTAGTATACATAGGTTGATATAAATGTAGTCCTTATAGAAGAGAGTTTGAGTAAAAGAAGAAGATAACATTTTCCCCTTTCCTTAATATTTACCTTTTCAGGTATTCCTTGCTCTTTGATTTTCGGTATCAAACTTTCCACAGAGCTCTGGTCTTTTCTTTGCAAAAAGTTGGAAGTCTTCTATTTTGTTGAATGCCCATACTTTCCCTTGGAAGTATATAGTCAGTTTTGCTGGGTAGCTGATTCTTGGTTGGAGACCCAGCTCTCTTGCCTTTCTGAAGATCATGTTCCATGCCTTACGATCATTCAGAGTAGAACTTGCAAGGTCTTGTGTGACCCTGATTGGCATTCCTTTATATCTAAATTGTCTTTTTCTGGCTTCCTGTAGGATTTTTTCTTTTGTTTGATAGCTTTGGAATTTGGCAATTACATTCCTGGGAGTTGTCTTTTGGGGGTTTAGTGTAGAAGGTATTCTGTGAGCTCTGTCAGTGGCTGTATTGCCCCCTTGTTCTAGAATCTCTGGGCAATTTTCTTTGATTATATCTTGTATCACCATGTCCAGTTTGGTGTTTATTTCTGGCTTTTCTGGGAGTCCAATTATTCTTAAATTATCCCTTCTCCCCCTATTTTCCAGATCTATCACCTTGTCGGTGAGATATTTTATGTTCTCTTCTAATTTCTTGGTATTTTGGCTTTGCTTTATTAATTCTTGCTCTTTTACACGATCGTTGTCTTCCAGCTGCCTGATTCTGGCCTTTAAAGCCTGGTTTTCCTTTTCAGTTTCATCATACCGGTTTTGTAGATGCGTGAATTTCTTTTGCATTATTTCCAACTTTTCCTCCCAGAAGGCTTCCATCTTTTTGGTCATTTCTGTTTCAAATTCTTCATAGGTTTGTGGAGAGTTTCCATTTCCTTTGGAAGGTTTTGGAGCATTTTCTTTTATATTATCTTATATCTGCTCTGTATTTTGTATTTTGGCTCCATAGAATGTGTCCAAAGTCGCCCCTTTCTTCTTATTTTTCTTGGTATTTTGGGGCTTCTGTGCTTCTGTGGAGTTTTCCATCTCTGAATGTGGAGGATTGGCTTTTCTTGTCTCTGTCTGGTGTTCAGAGGCTTTAGTCCTGGGCAGATGGTTCTATGACTTTCCCTGGGTTAAACTGAATATGCCTCACTGGAACTGGAATGGAAGGGTCGGACCACGTTGCTTTCAGGAAGTTGCCTTCAGAGTCGCTGGCCGTGAGGCTGTTTCGTTCGGCCTGCGGGGGGATGGGCTGCAGCTAACCCAAGCTCCGAGGACAAGGACTTTCACTGAGACTTGGATAGCAGGATCCAGCCCATGAGGCTGTCTTTCCCGCCCTGAGGGTTGCTGTTGTTTGACCAGCTCTCTGTAGCGGGAGCCCCAGGCAGTAACTTTCACTGGGACTCGGGTAGGGTAGAAGGCCCTGAGGGTTCTGCTCTCTGAGCCCAGCCGGGCTGCGGCTTCCGGGAGCCTTGGACTCTGCGCTCCTACCCCTGAGGTCCGAGTGATCTCGGGTTCTGGCTTTTGAGGGGAGCCGTACCTTTTGAACCGGGTCCAGGTCCAGGAGGAGGGTTCCCAGGGTCTGTGCTGTTGATCGTTTTGAATTTCGGCGCCTTAGGAGCTTATATTTTGAGATCTGTCGGGAAGGGTTTTCCGGAGATCTGAACTTGAGCTTTCTCTAAGCCGCCATCTTAACCGGAAGTCCTCGGAAAGATTATTTCTAAGTAAAGCAAATTAGGGACAGTTTCATGAAGGAAATTGCAGTTAATTTGGCCCTCAGAGGTTGTAATCACCTGTGTAATGAATTAAAATGCATCAAATAAAAGCCTGTTACTTTTGTCATCATTGACTCCTCTGATTTTTCTTTTTAAGAATTTATAAAAAATATTATAAAAATATAAAAAGTAAAAAATATTTCCCCAAATGCATGTAAAAAACAACTTTCATTATTATAAAAAGGACTTTGAGTCTTGTGAAGATTGGATCTAGCTATCTCCTGATTGTAACAATGAGATACTTATCTCTTCCTTTAAGACAGACTTCTTTCCATTTACACTGTCACTGATGGTGAGTGAAAGGCTGACTTAGTGACCATGCTTTTCTCTTCCCCTGGCTGAGGCTTAGAAATTCTAACTGATATCAGAAGAAACCACAGTTCGTTCTCTCTCTCTCTCTCTCTCTCTCTCTCTCTCTCTCTCTCTCTCTCTCTCTCTCTCTCTTTCTCTCTCTCTCTCTCTCTCTCTCTCTCATTCCTTAATATCTTCCTTCTATTGTAAATATTGTAAATAAACTACAATAAATTCCACTTACTTTAGGATTTAGAAATTAAATCCCTGGAGACCACCTTATAATGTATTTGAGTCTCAAAATTCTTTCCCTCTCTACCACTTCCAAATGGTAAGCAATCTGATATAGACTTAACATGTTCAATCTTGTAAAACATATTTTCCATATTAATCTTATTATGGAAGGAAATGAAAAAAATAAGAAAGTGAAAAAAATGCTTTGATCTGGATTCAGATTCTATTATATCTTTCTCTGGAACCATATGATATATTTTTTTAATGATTACTTTTCTTTAGTTCAGGTAAGTCTTTCCAGTTTTTTTTCTGAATTTTCTTACTCATGACTTCTTATAGCACAATACCATTATATTCAGATATCATAATTTACTTAGCCACTTCCCAATTTAAGAGTATTCTCTCAATTTCCAGATTTTAGACCCCCAGAAAAGAACTGCTATATATATTTTTGTACATATAGTACAAAAAGGGGAAGGGGGAAACAGGGTTAATTTTAAAAGGGTTGGAATGGATTATTTAAGAGTGTGGTCACCGAACTTCCGGTTAAGATGGCGGCTTAGAGAAAGCTAAAGCTCAGATCTCCTGAAAACCCTTCCCGACCGATCTCAAGCTATAAGCTCCTAAGGCGCCGAAATTCAAAACGATCAACAGCACAGACCCTGGGAACCCTCCTCCTGGACCTGGACCCAGATCAAAAGGTACGGCTCCCCTTAAAAGCCAGAACCTGAGATCCCTTGGACCTCAGGGGTAGGAGCGCAGAGTCCAAGGCTCCTGGAAGCCGCAGCCCTGCCGGGCTCAGAGAGCAGAACCCTCAGGGCCTTCTACAGTTCCGGTGAAAGTTACTGCCTGGGGCTTCCACTGCAGAGAGCTGGTCGAAACAACAGCAACCCTCAGGGCGGGCAAGACAGCCTCACAGGCTGGATCCTGCTATCCAAGTCTCAGTGAAAATCCTTGCCCTCGGAGCTTGGGCTAGCTGCAGGCAATCCCCCCGCAGGCCAACGAAACAGCCTCACGGCCAGGGATTCTGAAGGCAACTTCCGGAAAGCGAGCTGGGGGGAGAGTGTGGCCTCGTGGTCCCACCCTTCCATTCCAGTTCCAGTGAGGCATATTCAGTTTAACCCAGGGAAAGCTCATAGAACCATCTGCCCAGGACTAAAGCCTCTGAACACCAGACAGAGACAAGAAAAACTAATCCTCCACATTCAGAAATGGCAAACTCCACAGAACCACAGAAGCCGCAAAATACCAAGAAAAATAAGAAGAAAGGGGCGACTTTGGACACATTCTATGGAGCCAAAATACAAAATACAGAGCAGATAGAAGATAATATAAAAGAAAATGCTCCAAAACCTTCCAAAGGAAATGGAAACTCTCCACAAACCTATGACTATTTTGAATCAGAAATGACCAAAAAGATGGAAGCCTTCTGGGAGGAAAAGTTGGAAATAATGCAAAAGAAATTCACACATCTACAAAACCGGTATGATGAAACTGAAAGGGAAAACCAGGCTTTAAAGGCCAGAATCAGGCAGCTGGAAGACAACGATCGTGTAAAAGAGCAAGAATTAATAAAGCAAAGCCAAAATACCAAGAAATTAGAAGAGAACATAAAATATCTCACTGACAAGGTGATAGATCTGGAAAATAGGGGGAGAAGGGATAATTTAAGAATAATTGGACTCCCAGAAAAGCCAGAAATAAACACCAAACTGGACATGGTGATACAAGATATAATCAAAGAAAATTGCCCAGAGATTCTAGAACAAGGGGGCAATACAGCCACTGACAGAGCTCACAGAACACCTTCTACACTAAACCCCCAAAAGACAACTCCCAGGAATGTAATTGCCAAATTCCAAAGCTATCAAACAAAAGAAAAAATCCTACAGGAAGCCAGAAAAAGACAATTTAGATATAAAGGAATGCCAATCAGGGTCACACAAGACCTTGCAAGTTCTACTCTGAATGATCGTAAGGCATGGAACATGATCTTCAGAAAGGCAAGAGAGCTGGGTCTCCAACCAAGAATCAGCTACCCAGCAAAACTGACTATATACTTCCAAGGGAAAGTATGGGCATTCAACAAAATAGAAGACTTCCAACTTTTTGCAAAGAAAAGACCAGAGCTCTGTGGAAAGTTTGATACCGAAAATCAAAGAGCAAGGAATACCTGAAAAGGTAAATATTAAGGAAAGGGGAAAATGTTATCTTCTTCTTTTACTCAAACTCTCTTCTATAAGGACTACATTTATATCAACCTATGTATACTAATATGTGGGGAAAATGTAATGTATAAATAGGGGGTAAAGAAAGACCAAATAGAATAATCATTCTCACACAAAGATTCACATGGGAAGGGGAGGGGAAGAAAACTCCTCTAAGAAGGAGAGGAAGAGGGGGGGGTTACTTAAACCTCAATCTCAGGGAAATCAGTTCTGAGAGGGAAAAACATCCAGATCCATTGGGATCTTGAATTCTATCTTACCCAACAAGGGTAAGGAGAAGGGAAAACCAAGGGGGGGAGGGGGAGAGGGAGAACAAAAAGGGAGGGAAAGAGAGGGGGGAGGGGGAGGGAACAAAAAGGGAGGGACTAAAAAGGGAAACATCAAGGGAGGGGACAAGGGGGACTGTTTCAAAGTAAATCACTGGACTAAAAGGTAGAGCCGAAGAAGAAAAGGTTAGAATTAGGGAAGGCAATCAAAATGCCAGGGAGTCCACAAATGACAATCATAACTTTAAACGTGAATGGGATGAACTCACCCATAAAACGTAGACGAATAGCAGGATGGATTAGAATCCAAAACCCTACCATATGTTGTCTTCAAGAAACACACATGAGGCGGGTTGACACCCACAAGGTCAGAATTAAAGGATGGAGTAAGACCTTCTGGGCCTCAACTGATAGAAAGAAGGCAGGAGTGGTAATCATGATATCTGATAAAGCCAATGCAAAAATAGACCTGATCAAAAGGGATAGGGAAGGTAATTATATTTTGTTAAAAGGGACTCTAGACAATGAGGAAATATCATTAATCAACATGTATGCACCAAATAATATAGCACCCAAATTTCTAATGGAGAAACTAGGAGAATTGAAGGAAGAAATAGACAATAAAACCATACTAGTGGGAGACTTAAACCAACCATTATCAAATTTAGATAAATCAAATCAAAAAATAAATAAGAAAGAGGTAAAAGAAGTGAATGAAATCTTAGAAAAATTAGAATTAATAGACATATGGAGAAAAATAAATAGGGATAAAAAGGAATACACCTTCTTCTCAGCACCACATGGCACATTCACAAAGGTTGACAATGCACTAGGTCACAGAAACATGGCATGCAAATGCAGAAAATCAGAAATAATAAGTGCAACCTTTTCAGATCATAAGGCAATAAAAATAATGATCATTAAGGGTACATGGAGAGTCAAATCAAAAATTAATTGGAAATTAAATAATATGATACTCCAAAACCGTTTAGTTAAAGAAGAAATCATAGAAACAATTAATAATTTCATCGAGGAAAATGACAATGGCGAAACATCCTTTCAAACCTTTTGGGATGCAGCCAAAGCGGTAATCAGAGGTAAATTCATATCCCTGAATGCTTATATTAACAAACAAGGGAGAGCAGAGATCAATCAATTGGAAATGCAAATGAAAAAACTGGAAAGCGATCAAATTAAAAACCCCCAGCAGAAAACCAAATTAGAAATCCTAAAAATTAAGGGAGAAATTAATAAAATCGAAAGTGATAGAACTATTGATTTAATAAATGAGACAAGAAGCTGGTACTTTGAAAAAACAAACAAAATAGACAAAGTACTGGTCAATCTAGTTAAAAAAAAGGAAGGAAGAAAAGCAAATTCACAGCATTAAAGATGAAAAGGGGGACAACACCTCCAATGAGGAGGAAATTAAGGCAATCATTAGAAATTACTTTGCCCAATTATATGGCAATAAATACACCAATTTAGGAGAAATGGATGAATATATACAAAAATACAAACTGCCTAGACTAACAGAAAAGGAAATAGAATCCCTAAATAATCCCATATCAGGAATTGAAATCCAACAAGCCATCAAAGAACTTCCTAAGAAAAAGTCCCTAGGGCCTGATGGATTCACCTGTGAATTCTATCAAACATTCAGAGAACAGTTAATCCCAATACTATACAAACTATTTGACATAATAAGCAAAGAGGGAGTTCTACCAAACTCCTTTTACGACACAAACATGGTACTGATTCCAAAACCAGGCAGGTCAAAAACAGAGAAAGAAAACTATAGGCCAATCTCCCTAATGAATATAGATGCAAAAATATTAAATAGGATACTAGCAAAAAGACTCCAGCAAGTGATCAGAAGGATCATTCACCATGATCAAGTAGGATTCATACCAGGGATGCAGGGCTGGTTCAACATTAGGAAAACCATCCACATAATTGACCACATCAACAAGCAAACTAGCAAGAATCACATGATTATTTCAATAGATGCAGAAAAAGCCTTTGATAAAATACAACACCCATTCCTATTAAAAACACTAGAAAGCATAGGAATAGAAGGGTCATTCCTAAAAATAATAAACAGTATATATCTAAAACCAACAGCTAATATCATCTGCAATGGGGATAAACTAGATGCATTCCCAATAAGATCAGGAGTGAAACAAGGATGCCCATTATCACCTCTACTATTTGACATTGTAGTAGAAACACTAGCAGTAGCAATTAGAGAAGATAAAGGAATTGAAGGCATCAAAATAGGCAAGGAGGAGATCAAGTTATCACTCTTTGCGGATGACATGATGGTCTACCTAAAGAATCCTAGAGATTCAACCAAAAAGCTAATTGAAATAATCAACAACTTTAGCAAAGTTGCAGGATACAAAATAAACCCACATAAATCATCAGCTTTTCTATATATCTCCAACACAGCTCAGCAGCAAGAACTAGAAAGAGAAATCCCATTCAAAATCACCTTAGACAAAATAAAATACCTAGGAATCTACCTCCCAAGACAAACACAGGAACTATATGAACACAACTACAAAACACTCGCCACACAACTAAAACTAGACTTTAACAAATGGAAAAACATTAACTGCTCATGGATAGGACGAGCCAATATAATAAAAATGACCATCCTACCCAAACTCATTTATCTATTTAGTGCCATACCCATTGAACTACCAAAATACTTCTTCACTGATTTAGACAAAACCATAACAAAGTTCATTTGGAAGAACAAAAGATCAAGGATATCCAGGGCAATAATGAAAAAAAACACATATGATGGGGGCCTTGCAGTCCCTGACCTAAAACTATATTACAAAGCAGCAGTCATCAAAACAATTTGGTACTGGCTAAGAAACAGAAAGGAAGATCAGTGGAATAGACTGGGGGAAAGCGACCTCAGCAAGACAGTATATGATAAACCCAAAGATCCCAGCTTTTGGGACAAAAATCTAGTATTCGATAAAAACTTCTGGGAAAATTGGAAGACAGTGTGGGAGAGACTAGGAATAGATCAACACCTCACACCCTACACCAAGATAAATTCAAAATGGGTGAGTGACTTAAACATAAAGAAGGAAACCATAAGTAAATTGGGTAAACACAGAATAGTATACATGTCAGACCTTTGGGAGGGGAAAGGCTTTAAAACCAAGCAAGATATAGAAAGAATCACAAAATGTAAAATAAATAATTTTGACTACATCAAACTAAAAAGCTTTTGTACAAACAAAACCAATATAACTAAAATCAGAAGGGAAACAACAAATTGGGAAAAAATCTTCATAGAAACCTCTGACAAAGGTTTAATTACTCATATTTATAATGAGCTAAATCAATTGTACACAAAATCAAGCCATTCTCCAATTGATAAATGGGCAAGGGAAATGGATAGGCAGTTCTCAGATAAAGAAATCAAAACTATTAACAAGCACATGAAGAAGTGTTCTACATCTCTTATAATCAGAGACATGCAAATCAAAACAACTCTGAGGTATCACCTCACACCTAGCAGATTGGCTAACATAACAGCAAAGGAAAGTAATGAATGCTGGAGGGGATATGGCAAAATAGGGACATTAATTCATTGCTGGTGGAGCTGTGAACTGATCTAACCATTCTGGAGGGCAATTTGGAACTATGCCCAAAGGGTGCTAAAAGAATATCTACCCTTTGACCCAGCCATAGCACTGCTGGGTCTGTACCCCAAAGAGATAATGGACACAAAGACTTGTACAAAAATATTCATAGCTGCTCTCTTTGTGGTGGCCCAAAACTGGAAAACGAGGGGATGCCCATCAATTGGGGAATGGCTGAACAAACTGTGGTATATGTTGGTGATGGAATACTATTGTGCTAAAAGGAATAATAAAGTGGAGAAGTTCCATGGAGACTGGAACAACCTCCAGGAAGTGATGCAGAGCGAGAGGAGCAGAACCAGGAGAACATTGTACACAGAGACTAATACACTGTGGTATAATCGAACGTAATGGACTTCTCCATTAGTGGCGGTGTAATATCCCTGAACAACTTGCAGGGATCCTGGAGAAAAAAACACCATTCATAAGCAAAGGATAAACTATGGGAGTGGAAACACCGAGAAAAAGCAACTGCCTGAATACAGAGGTTGAGGGGACATGACAGAGGATAGACTCTAAATGAACACTCTAATGCAAATACTATCAACAAAGCAATGGGTTCAAATCAAGAAAACATCTAATGCCCAGTGGACTTACGCGTCGGCTATGGGGGGTGGGGGGGGAGGAAAAGAAAATGATCTATGTCTTTAACGAATAATGCTTGGAAATGATCAAATAAAATATATATTAAAAAAAAAAAAGAGTGTGGTCACCAGGAATTTAATTTATTCCAAAGATATTTTTTTACAATTTATTTACAAAATGTAGAACGAGTGAAATAAGAAAATCAGAGAGAGGATAAGGTAAGTCTCTCCTGAGGTTAGTTTTTTTTGTTTGTTTGTTTCAGAAAATCCAGCAATTAAGAGTTAGCTTTTCACTAACCAGGTGTCAGTTCAAAGGAAGAGATTTTAGGACAGCCTCACCAGGAACAGGGTCTCTGGACTCTGAATTGTCTCCAAACTTCACTTCACTTCCAAAGAATGAATATATCTCTCTCACAGGAAGTGACAGCTCCTTTTAAAGACCCTTCTTTTGTGTCACTTCCCGTGTCTTCCCCTAATTTTACATCTACTAATCACAGTTGAAACTTTGCTTGGGGAAATTAGTTTAATTCTGATTTGTCACCCACTATTGCACTTGTGGGTCACAGACCTCCCACTTAATGATTAAGTGGGATGCTTACACTTTTGGTGATTAAAATCTAAAAAATAGGCAGGGGTTAAAATTTGAACCTTCACAATCAGGGGAGAGTTAATTTTAATCTTCACAAGGTCCTTTCCCTTTTTATTTTTATCTCTTTGGGATACACACATAGAAATGGTATGGCTGGGCCAAAGGGTATGTACCATTTTATAGCCCTTCAAGCAGAGGTCTACATTGCTCTCTAGGATGGTTGAATAAATTCACAACTCCCTTGATAATGCATTAGTGTCTCAATTTTCCCATATCCCCTCCAAGTTTTGTCATTTCCTTTTATGTCATAATAGCCAATCTGCTAGATATGGGATAGTACCTCAGTTATTTTAATTTTTATTTCTCTAATTAATAGTGACTTAGAGCACTTTTTTGCATGATTATAGAGGACTTTAATTACTCTGAGAATTGTCTGTTCATATCCATTTGATGTTGGGGACAAAATTAGGGTCCTGTCCAAAGAATTAATGATTTAGACAATCTCTATAGTAAAAGAACAATCTTTTGGGGGAGAGGGAGGAAAGCGTTGGAAAAGCCATGATGATGGAGTGGCCCTGAGAGGTTTCTGGCTATGGTTTTTAACTGGTTTAGTTGCAAAGGAAGGGGTCATTTCTTTGGATGGTAGTTGCCCTGTTGTTTCCAAGGAACTGATTCCACTTTAACCATGGTCTGTTTTGGTCTGGATGGCTTTACCTATATCTCATTCTCTTTACCCACTCAGGGGGAGCAAACCAAAATGTAAATGGGATGTTAATGATGTGTTAAACACCCCTGGGCATCTTTTGGTCATATTTTTCTTTTTCTCTGTAGAGTGTAAGGAAGGCAATGATCCTAGAAACTGGATATTGTTTGAACCTAGAGTCTTGTGTGCCTGGGAAACTGACTGACTGTTCAGAGACCCCCCTCCCCCCCAAATCAAGGCCCTAGATTATATCTAAAAACTGGTGTACAGAATTTTCTCATGATTGTAAATCTAAGTGACCCATATATCTTTTCTGAAAGATGGCTCCATACTAAATATCTAGTTATTGTTTCCAAGTTCTTTTGATTGCTTACTCCAATTTGGCAGAGTTTGTGAGGTATTTCAACCCATATCTCTTTGGCCACATATCATTTGGGGAATGATTTGGACATATGTTTGACACATTTTCCTAGGCAATTGAAAAAGGAGACCTTTATTAGAGAAACTTGTAAAAAATGTTGCACTGTTATGATTTCTATGTATTATTCTCCATCCTATTTCCCTTTGTTTAGATTCTGACTATCATTTCCCCTAAATTACCATTTTCCTATCAGTTCCACCTCCTTCTCATAGCCCTTTCATCTTCTACTATAGGGTAGGATAGATTTTTATACCCCATTGTTTATTATATTCTTCCCTCAGTGAAAAAAATTTCAATGAGGTAAGAGTCATGTTCTCTCTTCCCCATCTTCCTTTCCATTTTGAAAGCTTTTATGTGCCTCTTTTGCGGGAGATAATTTATCCCATTCTACTTTTCCTTTTCCTCTTCTCCCAATATATTTCTCTTTCTCATTCCTTAATTTTATTATTTTTTAGATAACATTTAAGCATATTCAACTCACATTTGCCCTCTGACTAAATACCTTCCTTTTAAATGCTGTAATTAAGATAAAATTCTTAGGAGTTACAAGTATCATCTTCACATATAGGTATATACACAGTTTAACCTCATTAAATGTCTTTTGAATACTATTTCTTGTGTACCCTTTGAAACTTAGAGTTAAATTTTCCATTCAGCTCTGGTCATTATATAAAGAATGTCTGAAAGTCTTATATTTTATTGGGTAAGTAATTCTTGGTTGGAGTCCTAATATCAGATTCCAGGCCCTCTGTTCCTTTAACATAGTAGCTCCTAAATCTTATGTTATACTGATTATGGCTACACAATATTTTAATTGTTTCTTTCTGATGACTTGCAATATGTTCCCCTTGATCTGGGAGTTCTGGAGTTGGGATAAATATTCTTTGGAGTTATCCTTTTGTGATCTCTTTCAGGAAATGAGTAGATTCTTTTGATTTCTATTTTGTCCTCTGATCCTAGAATATCAGCAAAGTTTTCCTTGATAATTTCTTTAAAGATGATGTCTAATCTCTTTCTTTGATCATAGCTCTTAGGTAGTCCAATAATTATTATCTTTCCTGGATTAATTTTTCATGTCAGGTGTTTTTCCAATGAGCTATTTCACATTTTCTTCTATTTTTTCATTCTTTTTATTGATTAATGTATTTATTTTGGTTTCTTGATGACTCACGGAGTCATTACCTTCCACTTACCTAATGCTAATCTTAAAGCAATGATTTTCTTGAGGAATTTTTTTATATTCCTTTTCCATTTGGTCAATTCTACTTTGTAAAAACTTATTTTCTTTTGTGAATTTTGGTAGTTCTTTATCCAAATAGTCATTTTTTCATTATAAGTAGTTCTTCTGTCAGAGATTTTTGTATATGTTATTTTCCATTTACCAATTCTAAATTTTTAAGGCGTTCTCATCATTTGTATTTTTGTGCCTGTTACCAACTGGCCTATTCTATTTCTTTCTTTTTCTTATTATTTTTTGTGCCAATTTCACCCAGCTTATTAGCTCTTTTTTTGTGATTTTTCTTTATCACTCTCATTTCTTTAATCATTTTTTCTTCTACTTCTCTCATTTTATTTTAAAAATTCTTTTGAGATCCTCTAGTAATTCTTTTTGGCTTGAGATCATTTTATATTTTTCTTGGAAGCTTTGGATATAGCAGTGTTGACTTTTTTATCTTCTTCTGAGTATGTATTTTGGTCTTTTCTTTCACCAAAATTACTTTCTTTGTTGAATTTCTTTTGTTGTAGTGGTGGTGGTGGTTGTTTTTCATTCATATTCTAGCCTTTATTCCTCCCCCCCCCCTTTTAACTTAAAATTGTTAAAGTTGGCCTCTATAACTGTGGTGAAGAGAACACTGTTCCAAGCTTTAGATTTTGTTTTGCAATTACCTTTAGAGCTAGCTCTAGTATAACTCAATTCTTCAAAGATTGTATGATCTCAGGAAAGATGTGTTGAATACTCTCCTAGCCTGTGCTTTGATCTTTTAGTAACCACAAGAACTCTTTTCTACCATAGAATTTTGATCAATGTTCCCTATTCCCCTGTGTCTGCTGGTACTAGTGTGTGATAGTGTTCCTTCTTACCCTGAGACTACAACACAGGACTATGACCTGGATCTGCCTAGGG
The DNA here is from genome assembly GCF_027887165.1 of Monodelphis domestica. Classification (NCBI taxonomy): domain Eukaryota; kingdom Metazoa; phylum Chordata; class Mammalia; order Didelphimorphia; family Didelphidae; genus Monodelphis; species Monodelphis domestica. The sequence goes on along the minus strand of NC_077227.1, from coordinate 684,252,131 downwards.
CAATGGCACAAGAGTCTTGTACCATGAGCCAGCAAAGGGCTCTCTATAGTCTCCTTCTGTGCATTTGTCTGTCTCCTCCTTTCTGTCTATGGCTGAGAGTTCCAGAGGTCTTTGCTACTGATTTAACCATCACCAAGTCCTGTGCCATGGTGGGGCCTGCCTTGTGCTCCACTTCCATCCTGGTGCTATAGATATTTTGTGCCAGCCTTCTAAGTCATTCACCCCATCTTTTGAGGTTTTTGATACTCCAGAATTCATTTTAAGTCATTATATCATAGTTTTTTGTAAGGTAATTTTGTGGAAACCAGGTGGGTCTATGTATATTCTCCACCACCTTGGCTTTCTCTTTCTTTCTCCTAAGGCTTCTTCTCATTTTCATGACTCTACATGAGAATCTCATGGGCAATTAATAGTAAAGAGCATGAGAAAGGATATCTCCTATAGTTCATTGATTTTTGAGACTGAATGAATGGTTATTTGAGTGTCTGTTGGGAATATGGCTTGTAGGTCCAAAGAGTGGCAGAAGTATTTTAAGTGATATGGCTAATAGAATTGTCTGGGGAAACCTGTGTTTGAAAGTCAATCCTCAGGAAGGAATTCTGCTGTTTTGGGATCTGTGACTACAGGGTGCATGTTATAAGGATAACAAATTCGAATGGTACTATTCCAAAATTTTTGTAATTTCATAAGTGATGGGAGCATTAGAGGACAATAGAGTGGAATACTCATCTTTGACATTAGCATAAAGTCTGCCAAATGTCAAAAGTACTTGGGAGAAGGATTGAATAGCCTCACAAAATCTTGGAACATTTAATTTTGAGCTCATCTAACCCAACAATAGCCCAGTCTCCAAAAGACACTACTTCAGGAGTGAGGCTCTGGTAGAATTCCAGGGGCCTCCTAATGATTCTCCTTGCCTTCTCTCCTCTCTCTCCAATGCATCCTTCAAGTAACTGTCAGATAATATTTCTTATGCAGAGATCTGATCCTATTATTCCTCTATTCCAAAAACTTCATTGATACTAATTACTCCCTGAATAAAGTTTTATCTCTTTTGCCTAGAATTCATATGGTTGAAATCTTACTTTTCATCTCATATTTATTTATTTACTTTATGATCCAAACTAAAACCCATATGTCCCAAGAGGCTCTATTCTTTACCACTTCTGTATTTTTAGCTTCACTATTTTCTATTTCAAAATGCTTTCCATTCCCCTGGAGGCTTGTTGATTTGCCAGTCCTCTCTTAAATCCTTTCTTAAGTGTTACCTCTTTTATGAAGTCCTTTTCTGATCTTAATTTATTTATTATCTTTCTGATAGGTCTCATGCTTGTACACTTGTATACTTTCTCACACCATCTTCCTCCATTAATCCTATTCTTCGAGAACCAAACAAAGCTGATATATATCCTTAAATGGTCCTGACTAGACCTACTACATATTTATGTTGCCTAATCTCAAAAGTGAGTTTTTGTTACAAGCAAAATAATCATTCTCTTCTTCCTTAATATGTTCCCTCTCTCACCAAAGCTGTTTCATACCTTTTCTCCTGTGCTTAAGCATCTTATAAAATTCTTTGCCTGGCCATGCTGACAAAGGACTTCATGTCATTTTCCCATTGAAACAATTAGGAAATTCACAAAAAGTTCCCTCTTTTCCCTTTCTCATATTATATATTTCACTCCCCTTTTCTCCACTTTATTCTCTGATGAAAAATTGGCACATATTGTAAGACCACACCTTCTAGGTGTACCCTGGGTTCTTGTTCTATCCCATCTTCTCCAGAATATTTCTTCTGTCATCAGCTATCACTACTCTCTAATCTTCAGTCTGTTCCTATTGACTTGTGTATTCTATTTTGTGAAAGAACATTTCTATCTCCCTAACCTTTAAAACAAAAATAATTCCATAGATTTTACCAGCCACATTAGTTGCCACCTGATATTTCAATTCTTCTTCTCAGTTAAACTTGAAAAAAGCAATTCATAAGAATTTACTCTACTTCTCCCCATCTTATCCTTTTGAAGCCCTACACAATCAGTCCATATCTTTGCAATATTTTTTTTTAAATCATTCCCTTCAGACTTAAAATCAATACTTTGTATGGGTTCTAAGGCAGAAGAGTGGTAAGGCCTAGACATTGGAGGTTAAGTGACTTGCCCAGTGTCACACAGTTAGGAAGAGTCTGAGGCCAGATTTGAACCTAGGACCTCCTGTCTCTAATTTTGGAATCTTTTTTTATACATTGCTGCCATCTATATGTTTCTTGTTCAGCCACAGTGGCATACTTGAATTAAAAAAAAGTCCTATTTTTTCTTTTTATGTATTTTCATTCAATGTTTCCCTTGTTGGTAATAATGTTCTACTTTCTCTTTTACCTGCTTCTTAGAAACTCTAACTTCCATCAAAACTATGCTCAAATGTCCACTTCTGTAGTACACTGGCTTATGATTTCTCTTCAAAACCAATCTTCTTTCTACTCTCTATATGTACTGATCTATATACATACCATCTCACCATTAAATTTCTTGCAATCAGAGATAAATTTGAATTTTCTTCATATTTCTAGTGACCAGCAACACTTAGGATATGCTTAATAAATTCTCACTTCTTGATTGATGCATTATTTTGCACAACTTTAATATTTTTTATCATATGACATTTCATATTATATTAACTGTGCTTATGACTTATCACCTTCCTTGACTCTGACCTCCACAGAGGCAATGGCCAGACTCAACATTATATGTTCCCTGAACTGAGTACAGTTGCTCACATATTGTACCGAGTTAATAAATGTTTGCTACATGACTGAATGAATTGCCCTCAGAAGCATAGATTTTGGAGAAGAAAAAAAAGGCTAGTTTAATCAGCATCTGTTTCCTGTTAAATGTCTAACCAGTGGAACTCTCTAAACAATTGTCATTTTAGGAATGATTAACACAGATGTTTTAAAAGCTGTGGAATAATTGTGTTTGAAAAGGAGTTCTGAGTACTGTACAATTGCTTTTCTATATTCTGCTCCAGTTTTATGAAAACTAGTTTAGGTTAGGCAGTAGCCCATGAGTGTATTCAGAAGCAAGTGTTAGCCAGTCTAAGAAAAATATGTGATGAGTATTGAAATGAAATGTTGGAAAATAATACTGATATCCACTTAGGATGAGGAGAAGGAGGTGGGAACAAGTTTTGGTCCTGTTGAATCTTTTTGTGAAGGGAGAACTAATATGAAAACTGTCATAATATGGCAGATGCGTCCAGCCATGTTCTAAGCAATGATAGAGGGCAAAGTTGGGAGACTAGCAGAGGTTGGTGTATTAAGCATATTTTATCCAATCAAAATGATAGTTTGCAATCAGGACAAGATTGGTATTTCAGCACTTATTATCCAATTGCATTTTTTAAATAATGATGAACTGTGATTACCATTGTATACATTTTGCATCCAATCAGAAAAGGTATGGTTAACATGTCAGTCTGATTTCAAAGCTTGAAAGTGGAAGACTTACATCTGTCTGACCTCATTTCTGCTCTTCAGGACTCAACAGTAACCGTTAATTGATCGAGGGACTTTTACCACAAAGTACATGACAACGTAGAACTTCATAGAAGATATTTAGTGAACTTTATTATGAATATAGGAAGGATTTATGGTTTGGGAAGTACAAGGAACTCTGGATATTGTTACTCCTTTCCAGAGCATTAAATGGTGAGATGTATGTGGGAATTTTTTCATAGGGCAGAAAGTTTTTGGGTGCTGAAAATACTTCCTCTCTCAATAGTGTAAAATCAACTGAGCTTATCATCTGGTTTATTCATTCATATAATTATACATAACATAAAGATATACTATTTTAACATGTTTTAATGACATTTGTTGATCAGCCATTTCAGTTGAATCTGATTCTATGTGAACCCACTTGGTGTCTTCTTGGCAAAGATACTTGAGTAGTTTGCCATTTCCTTTTCTAGTTCATCTTACAAAGAATGGAAGCAAAAAGAGTTGAGTGACTTGGTTAGGGTCACACAATTAATAAGTGTCTGAGACCAGATTTGAACTCAGAAAGATGAGTCTTCCTGACTTCAGGCCCAGTACACTCTCCAGTGTGGCAACTAGTCACCTTTATTACAATGTTAATGTATCACATATTATGCTTTATAAATATATTAATGTTATTACAATATAATGTATTATAATAGTACATTAATTATAAGATGTTTTATTATATACTATGTGTCAGAATGATAAATTAACATATTAAATAGTCTACATATGTGCTTTTATTTTTAAATAAAAACTTTAACTGAAATTTACCATTTGTATTATTATTTTTTTAAAACCTTCATTTTGAAAAGAGATTCATAGACTTTCTGATAAAACCATATATTTGTGGTTACCAGAAAAAATATAAAAATAAAATGAAAAGTATTATTACTATTTGTCCTCAGAAGGAAATTCTAGAAGCTCCTTCCCTCCTTCTTATAAAGAAGTGAATTTGATCAACTTTATGTGGACCTACTGAAATCTATCCACAGATTCAAAGGAAGGACCAATTCTTGATATAAACTACTAGTCCTAGCTAGTGAGCTACCATTTGTAACACTAAATTTTGCATAGCAGGAAATAGTTTTCTCTTTTGAGTCTCATATCAACGGTATAAGGTAGATGCTATTATCATCATTTATAGATAAGAAAACTGAGATGAAGAGAGAGGTTTATGACTGACCAAAGATCACAAAGCTAGTAAGTATCTAAGGAAGGATTTATCTCATGTCTTTGGGACTCTACGTCTAACATGATGTCCAATGTCCCACCCAAATAGAGAAAGACATATGGAATCTCAGGTTTTGGACAGATTTTAAAATTCCAATACAACCAAATGACTTTCAATGCACTTCCTGTTGTGTTAAAGAAATGCTCCTGGTTTCTCAAATATGATAGTTAGCAAACCACAACTCTGTTGATTTCCAATATGGGAAGGCTTTATTATATGACTAGCACAGATCTGTTTGCTGACATGGCCACTTTAGTTAAATATGGGAAAGCCACACAGAATATTGTACCTTCCTTGTCTCTTCCCTGTGGATTTTCTTCAACCTGGATGTATTTCCAAAGAATGCCCATTGTGGATGGAGCCTGTACCCACACTGATGAAATCATTGATGTTTGAAGTGCTGGAGCACAGTCTTGGGATAATTTTATTTCATGCCCAGAGGAAATGTAAACATCAGCTATTGAGTCAGGCTTAAAAATTCACTGTACAATAAGAATATTTCTAAGGACCACAAAAGTATTTCTTTGATGGTAAAGTAGTGCCCTGTGCAAAGACATGCTTTTCATTGCAGAAAAAAAAATGACTTGTGATAGTTTTACTTAAGACTTCTCAACTGAGTCTTGGAACAAAACCCTTGAGGTCTTCCATTGACCCGTTTGTCTACTGTCTGTGGTTTTTCCTTGTAGCCAAGCAAGACACCAGCAAATATCACTTAAACACCCCTTTCGAAATAAAATAACACAAAGTGGAAACAAATGAAGTTTCCTCTCAGACATATTCAACCTGTCCGCCCAGAACTCGACCTTTTCAGTGAGCTTTCTGTTCATGCTACACAAGAGGGTGACATATGAAAGAGTATGGATTCTGCACAAGCCTTTAGGGAGCAGGAGGTCACTTCCAAATCTAAGCTTGAAGAATACTCAACTGTCACTTCACGGTTTGAAAACACCAACTTCTATTCATGCATTTAAATTGTAAGCATGAAATAAAAATCCAGGGCCTTGTTGAGATTCAACTATATCACCAGGTTTCCTTTAATGCTTTGTACCTGAGAGCATATGAGCTTCTAATCATATGCAGAAACACTAATATTTAGTGTGATATTAGACCCAGAGTAACTGATACTCAAGACATCACAGCATTAATTTCTTTGATCACTTAGGATGGAAAAATGGCCATTGACTATCTTGTTTTAAGATGGAATATTATAAAAAAAAAAGGTAGCTATAATTAATTAGTAAGAATTCTTGCTCTAATTCTTTTTAAATTTTTGATAACATTCTTATATTTTATTCATTTCCAAATAGATCCTTGATCACTTTCTTTATCTAAAAAAGCTTTATTTTTTAAAAAAGGTAAAAACCAGGTGAGAGGAGAGATTAAAAGAACAATCAAAAACAAACTGAAAGAGTTTTCCCACTATTTTGTAGTATTCAATAATGCTAGTTCCCTATTTTTCAGTGAAAGGAGAGGAAGATGACATCTCTAATTGCTTTTTCCAGGATGAAGATTTGCTGTTACATTAAAAAATGTTTATATATGGTTTTCCTGGTTCTATATAAGACACTGTATTAATACATGTAAACATTCCTATTTTCCCTTAAATTTCTTATATGTAAAAATTTAAAAGCATGATAATAAAATATTACATTCATGTAACATTATTCTATACATGAAAAGAAAAAAAGACATAAAAACATGCATTTTTATTTTTGTTAGTTAAAAAAGTCCAAATGAAAATGATGTCAAACTGAGGGATTATTTTCCTTTTTGTTGTGTAACTTTCTATTTGTGTTACAGCAAAAACTACTTATATTAAATTAGAAGACATACTTTTAAGTTCTCATTCTAGAAATTACTAGTTATTTGACTGGGAGAAGAAGAGAAAAAATCCAGCATCACTTCGCAGTTTCTATACCCAAAAAATGGAAATAAAAACCAGATGACTGCTTTTCAGGGATTTTTAAAAGAGAATTCTGGTTAGGTATAGCTTTCACTAGGATTTAGAGTTCATCACAACTTTGAGATTTTATGATTCTATGATATGCTATCTATACGACATGATTTTATGAAGAGTATTGCAAACTCTGAAGTGCTTTTTAAAGTATAATCTATGATAATTATTCACGGAAACAAAAAAATAATGAAGGCACTACAGTCATGCCACAGTGTGAAAAGTTCGCAAAGAGAATGTTTTTTTTTCTTAAGGTTTCAAAAATATTGAACTTTTTCCATATTATCACCAATTATATTAATAGATATGTGGAAACAATGTAATGGCTTCATGTAGTATTAATGTACTAATGGATATGCCAAACTATCATTGTCACTCAAATTGATAGGGCATTTTATCTTTAATGGCTTAGAGTGTGTATTCAACTAGAGAAGTTTCAAAGCCTACTACTCATAAGCTAATGCATACTCTTTTTATGTTGACTTGATATTTCACCACTAAAGAGAAAATGCTACAGAAGTAGAGTGTAAGATAGTAATCTCTGTCTAATTGAAGGGAATAAGTCACTAGTTTAAAGGATCTGTGTGTGTTTGCAATTAGCAACGTTAATTAGCATTTAAGCAGAAAGATAACATCTTGATATGGAGGTTAGAAGCATTAGTAGATGTACAGAAAAAAATTGAGGATCTTTAGCAGTTGTTGAAGGAGCTGAGTTGAATCTTTTTCTTTCTTTTGATGAAACTGAATTATTGTAGAATCCATGAGAAAAGCATTACTAAATGAGCTGCAACCATCCTTATTTTCAAGTGCCTACTGAAATGGTGAGATTTGCATATGCTAAACTGAATTTTTTTCACCTTTATTAACATATGCAAGTAGATTTTTCCATTTGCATAATGCATTGTTAGTAGTAGCCTTTTTGATCAAGAACTTTAAACATAAGCTACATTTAAATGTTTTTCTCTACTATCCAATGGTTTTCCTCCCCTCCCTCATCCTCCTCTCCCTCCTCATTCTCCTTCACTATATCTCTTCTCCTCCATTCCTTGTTCTTGTCCTCTTTTTTGTTGTCATCTTCATAGTGTCCCTTCCCCTTCCATTTCCCTTTTCCTCCTCCTCCTCCTCCTCCTTCTTCTTTTCTCCTCCTTTCCCTTCTCTTATTTTTTCTCCTTTCCTCCTCATCACTTTTTCTTTTCTACTTCTTTATTTTTAGCTTCCTTTTTATGGATTTTTTATCAGATATTTCTAGCTACACTAATGAACATTTTTTTCCATAATTTGTTCCAAATGAAAAGATAATGTTTTCCTACAGGGAAGCAAAATCTATAGAACTCCAACCAATTAGTGATAGAATCCTCGGCATTTTTTAAAGCATCAGTTGAAATTTATTGGAAATCTGTCTTCTAAACACATATACAATTTAATTTGAATTTTATTCTCCTGATCTTATTTGTATGTAATACAAAAATCTCATTCCCCTATACAGTATGTTTACACAACTAAAACATTTTAATACTTCTTCTATATTTCTTTTAGACCTATTCATAGATAATCTTGGAGATATTGTTCTGGTGCCTCAAGTAGGATGGCAAAAGAAATTTAAGTGAATAGTTGCGGGCAGCTGGGTAACTCAATGGGTTGAGAGTCAGTCATAGAGAAGTAAGGTTCTGGTTTCAAATTTGGGCTCAGGAACTTCCTAGCTGTGTGACTCTGAACAAGTCACTAAACTTCCCTTGCCTCCAAAGTCCTTACTATTTTTCTGCCTTGGACCCAATACACAGTAGATTTTCTAAGAGGGAAGGTAAGGGTTTTTAAAAAATCAATAGTTAATAAATATGCTTTTCACAGCTAACTATATCTTGGTTGATATTGTTCTTGAGTGCCTAGGAAAACTCACAGTTCTAGAGGGTATTTAAGCTAAGGGCTTAAACCTGAACAAAACAAAGTAGATGCAAATAATCCTTGTATATGCCAAATGGATGAAAGAAGAGAGAGGATAGAGAAGCAGTGAAAAACAATAATTGCCATAACTAGAACATAATTTGGGAACAGAGTATAAATTCAAGTAGTCTGGGTTATTTTTTTAAATATAAGATAAATTGAGAGAGAAGTGCCCCTAAAGGACAGAACTGATCAATTTAATTCCAGATATTTCCTCGTGTGATCTATTTAACATAATCTAGAATTGCCATAAAATTCAAAAAGCACATTTGTGATCTATCAAAACATAGTAGAAAGAACAGTGTCAAAAAAATGAAGGGGGGGCAGCTAGGTCACTCAGTGGATTGAGAGCCAGGCCTAGAGATGGGAGGTCCTAGGTTCAAATCTGGCCTCAGGCACTTCCCAACTGTGTGAGCCTGCTAAGGCACTTAACCTCCATAACCTAGCTGTACCACTCTTCTGCCTTGGATCCAATACACAGTATTGATTCCAAGACAGAAGGTAAGGGTTTAAAAAAAGAAAAGAAAAAAATGAGGAATTTCAGGAGAGTAGGTATATATGAAATTGTCTATCATATGAAAAATACTTTATAATACAATTTTATGGTACTGCCATATAATAATCACATCATATGATAGTATAGCATATCAGAGGCAGCATATCGTGGTGGATAGAGAACCAGGCTTGTATTCAGGGAGACTTTGGTTAAAATCTTACTTTAAACATATGTTGGATATTTGATCATTGGTAAATTACTGAAGTTTTTAGTGGCCTAAATAATTCTTTAAAACTACTCAGAAAAAAAAATAACTAAGGAAAAAGGCTCATCTGCATTGATGGAGGGGGTTTTCATTCCAGAAATTTTATATACCAATAAAATCCTATGTTTGGATGTACACAATCTCTTACCTTATCTTAAAATCACTTAGTGTTGGTTCAGACATTAGATATTTTCTACAGCCTAGGTAGATAAAAGTAAAGACAGCTCTCACAACGGACCTAGACGGGTCAGGCAGGCAGCTTGACCCTTCAGGAGTTGAGGAGGCAGTCATTTGTTAGCCCTATGTATTCCTAATCCCCACTTTCCTCTTCCTTATCCAACAGTCCTATTTACCCTATCTTGTGTGTGTGTGTGTGTCCCTTTAGAATAAACAGTTATTCCTTAGATCGAGTGCCTATCTCATAATATCCAGAGATAGAGACCTGAAGCTAGGGGAGGAGAGCTATACTTTCTCTTCAAGGAAGAAGAATCAGTTTCAGTCCCTGGTATTATATTCGACCCAGTCTCTGAAAAAATATACTCTGTAATTCTGAAGACAATTAGTGCTGGTTTTACTAAGGAAAGAGAGAGGAGGAACAATCTACTCCCCTTTCCACCTTCTTGCTCTATTCCATCTCTCTCTCACTCTCTAGCTTCAATTAAACCTAGTGGGTGGGTCCATTTCTCCCATCCATTTCAACTGGCACCCCAGACAATAAGAATCAATTACCAACATTCACACCTGGCAGTTGGAAGAGACTGGGGTGGGGCAGCCATCTTGGTGTATAGAATTCTATACAAGTAGTAGTAGTAGTGGTAGTCTCTCGGTGACTGAGAATGACAATTGTCTTTGTGCATTATCATCTACTGTGTACCCTCATGTGGCTTTGAAGTCCAAAGGCTGAGGCGCAGGGTTTGTGGCACATGGGGCCTGGGACGCCAGTTGTTACGGGAGGTGCGGTTGTGGCCTGGTGTCGGTGTTCATGCGCAGCGGCAAAACGTCCACATCGCTCATCTTCAAAGGTGGTGACGGCCTGGTTAATGTGGGTTCACCAGCTGCTTCTGTCAGAGGCAGCGAGTTCTAGTTGCTTTGGTGTAATGCCAGCCCACTTCAAGTTGGACTTTAGCTGATCCTTGAATCTTTTCTTTGGTCGGCCTTGTTTCCTGAGTCCAGCTGACAGTTCACCATAGAATACCTGTCTTGGTATTCGCTGTGGGTCCATGCGGATGACGTGTCCAGACCATCGTAGCTGGGTTCTGAGGACCAGGACTTCGATGCTGGTGGAGTTGGCTCCGTCGAGGACTTCCTGATTGGTGATTCGGTCCTGCCATCGGATCCTCATGATTGACCGGAGGGAGCATTGGTGGAATTGCTCCAACTGCTTCATGTGCTTCCGGTACAGTGTCCATGTCTCACAACCGTACAGGAGCGAGCTGAGGACCACTGCGTTGTACACTTTGAGCTTTGTCGCAGTGCTTACACCACTGTGTTGGAGGACTTTGCAGCGCAGCCACCCGAGTGCCTGGCTGGCCTTTTGGATCCTGGCATTAATCTCGTGGTCTAGGGACCCGTCATTGGCGATGGTGCTGCCCAGGTACTTGAAAGTTTTGACTTTAGAAAGCTGCGTGCCATCGATTGTAATGCACGGCTGGTTCGTTGGCCTCCCTGTTGAAGGTTGGAAAAGCACCTCTGTTTTGCTGAAGCTGATAGTCAGGCCAAACTGTTTTGTTGCGGTGGAGAACCTGTCCACAATGGTTTGGAGATGATTTTCTTGGTGGGCCATGAGAGCACAGTCATCTGTGAAGAGAGCTTCCAGGATGAGTCTCTCTGTTGTCTTTGTTTTTGCAGTCAGGCAGCGAAGGTCTAATAGTGAGCCATCCAGTCAGAATTTGATGTAGACGCCCAGGTCTAGATCCATCACAGCATGTCGTAATACCTGGGTGAAGTATAGGTTGAATAGTACCGGAGGGAGGACACAGCCTTGTTTCACACAATTGGAGATGTTGAAGCAATCAGAAGTCTCTCCACCAGATATGACTTCCCCTGTCATGTCGACATGAAAGAGCTGGATCAGTTTGACGAATTTTGCTGGGCAACCGAGCTTACTGAGGATCACCCACAATGCGTCCCTGTTCACTGTGTCAAACACCTTCGTCAGGTCTATGAAGACAATGTAGAGACTCAGGTTCTGCTCAAGGCATTTTTCCTGCATTTTCCTCACGGTGAAGACCATGTCGATGGTGCTGCGATCTGGTGGGAAGCCACATTGTGATTCAGGCAGGTTCTGCTCTGAAACAGATGCCAGGAGTCTGTTGAGTATAACACGGGCGAGGATCTTTCCAGCAGTGGAGAGTAGTAAGATGCCTCTGTAGTTGTCACAGGCTGCTCGTGAGCCTTTGTTCTTGTATGGGGCTACGATGGAGGCATCTCTGAGTTCTAGGGGCATGTCTTCCTCTTCCCATATCCTGGTCAGCACTCTGTGGAATGCCTGGAGCACCTTTCCATTTAAGGCCTTGTACACCTCAGTTGGGATCCCGTCTTTACCTTTGCCTTGCCTGCACTCATTTGTTTAATGCCTTTTTGGACTTCCTCTATTGAAGGAGGGACGTCAAATTGTTCAATGGTGCGGTTTTGGGGGATCTGGTCAAGGGCGCTTTGGTTGACTAAAGAGGGTCGGTTGAGAAGCTGACTGAAGTGTTCTTTCCACCTGTTGCTGATGCCTTTTTTTTTATCTTTTATGAGGGTGTCACTGTCAGAGGATAGCAAGGGAGTGGTGGTGGGTTTTAATGGCCCATAGACAGTCTTGAGGGCACTGAAAAATTGTTTGTAGTTTTTTGTATCAGCAAATGCTCACATGCTGGGAGAGCAAAGCCCTGGTTCACCAGGGGTCGATGACCCGATGGCTACCCTCACAAGGTTTACCGGCCTGTCGAAGCCATTGTCTGGGGTATGGCCGCTGCCGCATGCTAGCAGCTACTGGGAACTACAAGTGAGAGCTGGGTGTCAAGTGGGGGTCAGAGGCTGGAGAGTTGCCCTAGGAGGGCACGACAAGCCCTCCATACCAGAGATACTACCCCTCCCTGAGCACCCCATACACCCTCTATACAAGTACATACAGGTATTAAAACAGACATCTTTGTTCCAGGAAAACGAGAGGCTAGGGGTAAAAACAGCAATTAAATAAGGGGAACACAAAAAATGAAGATGTACCAGAAAATTATGTGGACCTTTCTAGTGTCAGCCATATTGGCACACTAGTATTATTCAATATTGGGTACCATAACAAACATGGTTAATGATGTGATTGGGGCTGCAGTAAACATCACTAGATATTGAGATTATGTAGCCATTGAAATATCTATAGTATGGCCAATCTCCCAGCTGTCTTTGGTACCATTGTGATGCTCTAGCAATTAAACAATACCATCAGAAAGGGACTTAAAATAATACTGGGCAGAGACATTAACAACAACCTAGACAATATATTGGATCAATTGTTCTCCCAAATGGCAGCCATTAGTGATATGTGCCAGGACTTCACAGTGCAAAAGAAGGAGGAAATAGGGAAGGGACAGGAATTAGTGACATCAATGATACTGCTAATGGCAATGACAATGGAAAGGACATGAGATAGCAATAACAACAGCTTTAATGGTAGGGGTTTGCACTGAAAAAGTAATGGTCAATAAACATATGAGTACAGAACCAATACAAGTTGAAGGTACAACAGAGGCACAGAAAATCATGACTCTAAGGGACTATGCAAAAGTGACTCCAGACTCTGGTGTTTTACTTATGAAAGTTCATAAATCTTTCACTGTCAAGGACTTAGATTTCCTAAAAAAGATTTTATTCTGAACCATTTAAGTGTTTGAGAAAGCTGAAAAAAAGTATTTAAGCTATACAAACCTACCTTTGAAAATGTAGAGATTTTGCTTTCAGAACTTTTTAGACCCCAGGAACAAGCCCAGTTGCTGAGGAAGACTAGAGAGGAAGAAAGCTGGCCAGAATTTCAGGAGGACTTTTATTTCCCTTTACCTTTGAACCTCACTTTCCTCAGAAAGGATTGGGAAGACTTGTTAGAGGCAATTAAATTATTTTGCAATAGACCAAATGCATGGAGCAAATTTGAGAGACTGAGGCAGGAACAAAAGGACCACCCTTCTGTCTATATAGGGCTCATGGAAAATGCAGAGACTACATGCAGGATACATGGGTTACATGCAGGATAGTCAGGAAGCCATCCCCAATGTTAAGAGGCAGTTCTTAAAAGGATGTTTACCAACACTCAAACAATTCTTTAAAGAATTTTTGCCAAAATTGCAAAGCATTAAATATCCAGGTACTGAGAGGTTCAGCAACTTATCTACATGACACACATACCAAACTACAAAAAGAAAAAGAGGAATTAAAACAAAAACTGGAAGAAGCAAACTCTCAGGCAGCAAGAGATAGAGGATGTCAAGAACCTTGCAAATATCAGCACCTTCCCATGACAAAGACCACAATATCAATCCAGAGGGCAAGGGGATAATAGGAAATGCTTCCTGTGCCAGAAAAGTAGACACATAGCAAGATTCTTCCCCATGAAAACAAGATATAAAGCCTAAAGCTTGGGGAAGAGAACTATACTTTCTCCTCAAGAAGGAAGAATCAGTTTCAGTCCCTGGTATTATACTCAACCTAGTCTTTGAAGAAATATACTCTATAATTCTGAAGACAATTAGTGCTGGTTACTAAGGAAATAGAAGGGAGGAATAATCTTTCCCCACTTCTTTTGGGGAACCTTCTTGTTCTTTTCTATCTCTCTCACTCTCTAGCTTCAAGAAAACATAGTAGGTGGCTCCATTCAGATATGAGCAAGGATATACATTTCTTTTAGATTATTAGATATGTTAAGGGTAAATTTTAGGGTTGAGACTGAATATATATTTTAGTTGGGCACCAAGGATTTAAATTCTAAATCCCAATGAAATACTCAAGTCAGCATGGAATTTTATGGTGGTTTATTTACAATAGAAGGAAGAAATTAAGAATGAGGGAGAGAGAGAGAGAAAGGGGAAGATCTGCTCTAGCCTGGTCTGAACCAGGGGGAGTTCAGAGGCCTCAGCCAAGGGGCTTTCCCAGAAGATTAAATCTAGCTTGGCTTCCAGCCAAGAGGCCTTCTCCAAGATGAGGGGCCTCCTTGTAGGCCAATGCCTCCAGAAAGAGCCAAGGAAAAGGGGAGTCAGCCTTAATACTCACCACATGGTTGTCTAAGGGAAACAGTCTGAGGTCCCACACTGGATATCCTTCATGTCAAGTTCCACCACCAAAGTTCTCTCACAGGAAGTGACGCAAAATATAAAGGCAGTTCTTTATATTAGTTCCTATGTCTCACATGTACCAATAGTGGCTTAAACTTGACTTTGGACTGCACAGGGGGTCACTCAGTTATTTCTTATTTGTCACTTGCTAGCACACATGTGTCACTGACCATCCTTTCCCACAGTGGGGGAATCCTTAAGTGGGGGTGTTTAGATTCCTGGTTGCTAAAATTCTAAAGACTAAGCAAGGTGGAGTAAATCTAAAATTCACAGATAAAAGAAAGTAACAGAGTGCTGGAAAGAGTGCTGGCCTCAAAGTCAGAATAACCTGAGTTCAAGTCTGAGTTCTTACACATTTTAGCAGTGGCCTGGAGAAAGTCTCTTATCCTCTTAGGGTCCTTTGTTCCTCTCAAAGATGGTAAGTTGAAAGTAGATACATATTTAAATTAATAATAATAATAATAATAATAAACACAATAACCATAATAGTAAGACAATTTAAGGCTTACAAATAGTTTACAAAAAATATTTTACAAATAGTATTTTCTTTTGTTCTCACAACAGTCCTAGTAAGTAGTTATTATTATTCTGCCCATTTTACAATTGAGTCTAATTTAGGCAGATTTTGTCACTATCCCTGGGTGAGGTAGCTAATAATTGGATGAGGCCAGATTTGAATGAACTTGGTTCTTGTTTCTCCATGCTTAACATTTTATCTTCTATTTCAAATATGTGCCTTCTACTAGGATAGTATAAATAGGTTCTTCACTTGGAATTCGATGTAACAGTGTTATCCCATTTCCAGCAGAAAACATAAAAACTTGACATAAAGTGTTTAATACATGCTGCCAAACAATTAACTATTCAGAGGATACTAAGAAAAAGAATAAAAGAGTAGAGACAAGATTTCTCTTGCCCTCAATAAAATTTGACACCTATTATTTTTAATAATTCTGTGATTCACAGAATAGTTTAAATATGAGATGCTCACTTGTTTCCTGCTGCTTTCTAATATTAAATACATGCTAGCAATATACACACCAGCTCGAGGGTCTTAGACCTCAACTTAAATATAGTTATTTTGTAAGAAACATTATTTGATATGTAGAAGAAAATAAAGTTTTCTAAAGTTAGCATATAAATTTACCAGAAAAGTCATCATTATTAATAACATCAAGATTTCTTAATAGCATCAAATGAAAACGGAAAGGTTCAGTTTCCTTAGGGAAAAAATATGTGATTTAGTGATGTTTTGGAAAGAGGGAAGAATTGGTATGAGGTTATCCAAACACCTAATTCAAGTCTGGGTTTGTTAATTATAATATGGGTATGCATGAACAAAAACAAACAATAAAAAGACACTTTTGAGGGGCTTCAATTTTCTCAGCCATAGAAAGGAAGTAATAATACATATACAACCATTCTCATTTACACAGTTTTCAAAGAAAGTGCCTTGGCAAATGCTAAAGAACAATGAAAATGTGTACTGTTGCTAAAAATTATAGCATCATTTAATGTGGATATGATTTAGGCTGAAGAGTAACAAAAGAATTTCTGACCCAACTGCTGTCCGAGCACATCCTTTTGTTATTATTTTTGAAATAGACTACTCCAACATTTAATTTTGTCTTTTCATCATTGGGATTTATTAGATTAGATTCATCATTAAGATTTATTAGCAAGATAACAATCATTATGATATATTATTTATTAAGATTTATTGAGATGGAGATTTTCATAATAAATACATGTATGAGTATTTAACATGCTGCACAAACCTTCATCTTAGCACTTTGGAAAGCAGCCTGTTGTAAATTCATGGAGGAAAGCCCTCTGTGATTTACTGTGGAGGGTATTCCCTATTGTTTTCTTTTTCCTCCACTGCATCCTGGGCCATCGCCAGTCATCTTGACTATACTCTTGGCACCAAACCTTGATGACTCTGGAAAAGAGAGTGAAGCTGATGACTTTGTGAAGCCTTGCTTCACTTATATCCAATTAGCAAGAAAATGAAGGCATCACCCCATGATGTCACTGGTCTTCTTCAAAAATGAAGGATGAACAGCAACAATAGCAACTTTTATTTTCTATTGTTTTTTCTCTATTATTTTTATTTCAGAAACTTTAGGAGCATAGTTTTTGGATGACAATTTTGAACATAGAAAATTCTATACCAGATGGGATAATATGGAATTCTGATAGCTGATGAAAGGTAGAAAAATATTAGAATATGGTGAGATTCCTGATATTATAAAGTCAGCAGGACTAATTTCAAAAGCAAATTGTGACCCAGATTAGGTCAGTGATGGAGAACCTTTTAGAGACTGAGTAACCAAACTATACCATCGTGCTGCATGTGAGCCCCTCATGTAACCCCAGACAGGGGAGGGAGGAAGCACTCCCATTGGGATGCTGGGCAGAGGGGCAAGAGATGTGAAAAATATTCTCAAGAGCACATGGAGAGGGGGAAGGGAGCAGCTTCCTCTGGCATACACCAGTACATGTACCATAGGTTTGCCAACATGGGATTAGGTTAATCAGAACCATGATATAAAGTCAAAGTAATATGCAGAGGCAACATAACTGGAAGAACTAGGCAAAAGAGCATAATAATAAGATCACAAGAATTTGAGACATGAAAATTTGGGTTTATATCCTATATCAGAAAATTACAACTAGGAAAATTACATAATATCTCTGAACCTCTATTTCCTCACCTGTAAAATAAAGATATCTAAAACACCTAGCTAACAGTACTAATGTGAAAATGAAATGAGATAATGTTCATTAAGAAATTTGCAAAGCTTAAAGATCAGTTATTCATGCTAAGTTTATTATTAATCATATCATGAAATTAATTTGATTATATTTTACAGATATATAATGAGTCAAATATGTTGGAGTAATTAATGAATCAACTATATATTCATTGTAGGATAACTAATTTGGGAAACCAATGATTGAAATTTATAATAATTTGTATACACATAGATATATAGACATATGTGGAAAGTAACTCCATGTCATCAATATAAATACTTTTTGATGCTGAAATTGGGAAATGATTAGAGGAAATTGCTTTGATATCAAATATAATAATTTCATGAGGAAATTTAACTAATGGAAATCAATTGCTATAATAAGAAGAATGCAAGAATTCTGAAACTACCTTTGCTAACACTTGCCCTCCTACTGAACCAAAAAAATATGACAGCCATCAAGGGCAACTTAAGAACATTTGAGAAATCCTACAAAGAAATGATGGTAGAATATTATAATTAAGGGAAGAAGCAGTTTAAAATAATTTTAAGAAGTTTAGAGAGGAATAAAATTGCATAAATGCATATATATATATATATGGTGCACTATACACTTCGCCATCTACCTGCCCCCCTTACACACATATATGGGCACATACACATAGATACTATAGGTGTATATGTGTATATACAGCTTATGTGCATGTACAACTAGGTGGAACAGTGCATAAAGTGCTAGACCTGGAGTCAGGAAGACTCATCTTCCTAAGTTCAAATCTGGCCTCAGATATTTACTCATTCTTTGACCCTGGGAGAGTCATTTATCTAGATTTGCCTCAGTTTTCTCAATTATAAAATGAACTGGAAAAGGAAGTGGCAAACTACATTCATATTTTTGTTGATGAAAACCCAAATAGGGACAAGAAAAGTAGGAAATGATTGAAAATGACTGAACAACAACATATGACAGGCAGAGAAGCAGACACAAATATTAATCAAATATATAAATATAATAAAAGACAAATAACTATTGAGAAAGCTATGAATTTCTTCAATATAAGATACAAGAAATGAGCAAGTAATGAGACCCAGAGCTTCACATTTCCTTATAGAGATGTTTAGAAGTGCTAAGCAAGATAATTAGATCTAACACAAAGGCAAAATTTAACTTCCTTGGTTTCACTGAGTTTTGGATGTCATGAAACTTATCAATGTAATAAGATTCTAGATACTTATATATAAATATATATACATATATATTTAAAAGATACATTAAAAATGTATTTAAGAGTAGTATATATTATGGGAGAATTCTCTTGAGAATTCTCAACACCAATCTTGACACCTCCAGGATCCACAAGGGGTAATACATAAGGGGATTGGTATGAACATCAACGAAGGTAGAAACACAAAAATACCTTTGGAGTATACTACAGATCATCTCAACAGAGAGAAGAAATAGATGAGTCTCTGAAACTGAATATAAGCCTGGTGAAGAGGCATGATATAGGAATGCTTGAGAATGTAAACTATTTTAGACATCTTTTATCACTGTCTCCGCCTGTCTCTTTTTCTCTGTCTTTCTCTGTCTCTCTCTGTTTCTGGGTCTGTCTCTGTCTCTAACTATGAGTCTCACTGCTTTCCTTTCTCTACCTCTTCCTCTTTTTCTTCCTTTCCACCTTATCTTCTTACAGCAGTAAAATTTATAACTTTTTTCACTGACATTATTGATATTAGTGATAATTTAATGTTTCTAAGGGAGAAGAATAAGAGGGGAAGAATTACTTTTTTCAATTTGATTATCATGACAAGAGAAAGATTGGATTTTAAGATGATAATATTTGAATATTGAAGGAAAGTGGTTGCTCTTTCAAAGATTGTGACAAAGAATAAAAAGACAACCAGTTACAAGCTGATACACAGCCTAGATGTTGGTAGAGCAGATTTCAATGGATTGAATGGAAGGATTAGTCAGATCCTATAGGAAGTCATACAAACCAGAGAGAAATAGTAAATAATTCAGGGGAATACATTCATTAAGGAGAGAAAATGGGAATAGCCTGGAGAGATTAATGTGGATTCACCTAGAATTCAGCAACCAACATTATGTAGTTAGGTGGTATAGTGGTCTTAGAGACGAAATTGGAGACAGGAAGACTTAAATTCAAATCCAACTTCAGACACTTATTATGTGTTTAAGCTTAGGCAAATTACTTAACCACTGTTCATTCTAAGTTTCCTCAAGAATAATATGAAAATAATAATAGTTCCAATATCCCAAGGTTCTTGTGAGGAACAAATAAATTTATGTTTGTAAATTTCCTTGTACATATCTAGAAATGCTCTGATTACTATTATTAATAATAATTCTTTCTTAGATTTTAAAAATATATGTGCAGAATATAAAAGTAAGGGAAGGTAACAGGTTATATAAAATTTTTGATAAACCATGAGAAAAAGATCTGAGTAATGTTGAAGCTGAAAATGAATTTAATCTGAGAGGAGGAAAACCTGGACAATATAACAAAAAAGTTTTTGAAAGTCATATAAATAGAAAAAAAACAAAGATCAAAGAAAGTTGCACAGGATAGTAACTAATAATAAGCGGGAAGGCAATGTTGTTCATTTAAAATTTTGCTTATGTGTTTTGTTTTGGTTTGTTTTGCCAAGGAGAATAATCTTTATTTTGGAAAAGAAAGATAAAAAATAGCTATTAGAAAGCTCATGCCCAAGAAAAGTAATGAAATAATAAGAAAGTACTAACTACATTTCATAAATTCAAGACAGCACCCTGATATTATATATCAACAAGGACTAAAAGAGTTTGAGGACTCGTTCCTGATCCATTCACAATGGGGTTTGAAATATTGTAGAGGACTGGAGCTATCTCCCTTTTTGAAGATGGATCAATAAATTGATTTTCAAGAAAAAAATAGAAGATCTTTATTCTATAGGCAAATGAGTTTGATTCACTGCAAAATTCCAAAACACATCTCTAGCAAGATTAGTGAAGATGTAGAAAAGGAATAGATAGTATAAAAAACTAAATGTCTTCATAAATAATGTGTCATGTCAGACAAACCTTCCCTTCTGCTCCCCCACCTTTTTCATTAAGGTAATTTAACTGATAGGTCAGAGGAATTTTATAGCTATAGTATACTAATCAAAGCATTTCACAAAATAATTTGTACTATTATTGTAAAAAAACATGGAAAGATGTTAACTATATGTCCATAACATTATTTGAATTCAGAATAGGTCCAATTACCAGATTCTATGATACCTTGACAAGGAATCTCTAGGAAGGGTCATATAAGACAGATTTTTTCCCTTCTAGGTGATTTACTTTTTCCTTCAGGATTTTAATAAATTCATAAATTACATATTTATCAAATATATAAATATATAAAGATGGAGGGTAGAGATGCTAAGCTGAATGACAGTGAAGGAAATACAAAAAAAAAGTCTTCACAGCTGAGAGAACATTGGGTTGAATCTAATGCATTGAAACTTAATAGAAATGAATCTAAATGATTAGATGTGTTTAAAAATTAATTTCACAATGACAAGATAGAAAATGTATACTTGAATATTACTTTGAAAACAATCTACAAGTTTCCATTGACTGTAAGTTTAATATGAGTCAGCAGCAGAACGTGCACAGCAGCCAAAAGAAAGTGACTTCATCAGTCGTTTATTAGTATTCTTTCTTAGTTGTTTGAAAGCTCTTAAATAACAACTGTAAACCTTAAAATTTCTTAGACTTATGAATGTTGGAAATTTCACCATTGGAAAATTTCATACTTGGAAAAAATTTCCTACTGATAGTAAGATCTCTATTGGAATGTGAACCCCCTTGGCACGGGAGGATCCTTCTCCTCCCTACCTAAGACTACTTTAGGACAGAAACCTTTTGCTAAAAAATGGAAAGGGCTTTGACCTATGGTTAAGCATAGAACAGGAAGTTCTTTGAGTCATGATTGATTTTAAAATTGATACAATAGAGATACTTGGAATGACAGAACCAGGTCTTGGAACTTACAATCTCCACCCTACTCAGTCTAACAGGATTTAGGAAGGGCTGCAGCATAGATCAAGATTTAATTATTTGAGAATATGACCTACAACAGACATGTGCAAAGAAAACAGACCTCTGGGCAGTCCTGGGTTAAGCTAGAGCCACCATTGGCACAGGGGAGACATGGACAGTGATTGGTAGATGTGAGAACTGAGGGGAGGGGGCTGAGATGGTTTCCTTAAAGATAGCGGGGTCTGAGGAGAGAGGGAGGAGAGGTTTTTGCTCAGAGGGTTGGAGAGGTTTTGCTCTGAGAGGTTGCTCTGAGATTAGGGCTTGCTCTGAAGGAGGCTGGAGGTGGAGGCCCCTGAGACTGTTTCTCCATTTTGGTCACGTGAGTAATAGGGACTGATCTCTTTTCTTTGCCCCAGCTATCTAAGAGCTTGGGCCTTTTGGCCCAGCCTAAACAGAAGGGGTATTTAAGCCCTATTCCCTTCTCTCCCCTTTCTCTCTCTCTCTCTCTCTCTCTCTCTCTCTCTCTCTGTCTCTCTGTCTCTCTGTCTCTGTCTCTGTCTCTGTCTGTCTGTCTCTCTCTCTCTCTCTCTCTAACACCTTTATTCATCCTGTTTGTAATTAAACTCCATAAAAGGTTGACTGCTGATTTGAGTTTTCATTTAGGAATTACATAGTTGAATTCCTTGGCGACCTTAAATTAATATATATCAGTCTTTTAAAGTGATTTCCTTGTCACACAACCTAATTTAATGGTCTTGTCTAACTCCTCAATCTTCTGGACCTCTTGCTACAGTCTTTCCTTTACTTTTAGGACCAAGTAAAAGCTTCCTAGATAGCATTTAAAGACCTTAATAGCCTGCATTCTAGCCATCTTTCTAAGCTCATGACATACTGTTCTTCTCACCAACACTATGGTCCAATACATCTTACTGTTCTTCATAAACAGTTCCACATCATCAACTCTAACCTTTTGCCATAATGCTCTTACCCTCTTCACTGCCACTTCTTAGGATCATTAGATTCCTTGAAATTTCAAAACACAAGCACTACCTTATATATTAAATATTTCTTGATTCTCTCAAAGGTTTATCATTCTCTTCTTGAACTACCTTTTATTTTCCATGTTCTCTGTATTCTTACATAAGTAGACCTTCTTTTCCCACTTAGAATAAGTGATCTTTGAAAGAAATGTGCTTAAAGCAGTGCCTGCCTCAGTAGTTGCTTAATAAATGCTTTTTAAAAATTTTGTTTGTTTGCTTTTTTTAGTTGATTGATTGGTTGCATGGAGATCTATAGATTTTATGAATAAAGAGGTTAAATTAATGGAACATTCTGATATTAGCAGATCACATCTAAAGGATTAGGTAAAGTCCTCAAAGCCACCTTTAGGAGATAATATGGCAAGCTGATGTATTCAGAGTGACATAGTCATGTTAGAAAAATGGCCTTGAATCTATGTAATTATGATGACAGGTTAAAGGAACTGGAGATACTAATCATAAGAGAAGACTCAAGAAGATACAAGAGTTATCTTCAAATATTGGAAGACTATGATATGGAAATGATATTTGGTGCCAGGAAAAAACCAGAACAAATATCTGGAAATTGCAAAGAGGCAAATATAGACTTGATATTAGGAAAACTTTCCATAACAATCAGAGGAATTGTATTCCTTGTGAGAGTGACCTGTGTGACTTTGCACAAACCACTTAACCATCCTGGGCCTCTTTCCTCATTTATAAATTGAAAGGATTGGACCAGATAACCTTTGAGCTTCCAGTGTTGTGCTGGAGATGGCTCATACTGACTTACAAAAGGGTATTGTTAAAATTTTCAGTGTAGGGGCACCTAATTTGCTCAGTGGATAGAGAGACAGGACTAGAGATGGGAGGTCCTTGTGTTCAAATATGGTCTCAGATACTTCCTAGCTTTGTGACCATAGGCAGATCATTTAACACCAATTTCCTATAGCCCTTGCCACTCTTCTGTCTTGCAAACAATACTTAATATTGACTTTAAAGTCAAAAGGTAAGGGTTAAGGGAAAAAAAAAACCCTTCAGTGTGATTATATAACAAAAATTAAAAAAAAAAAAAAAGACAACCCGGCAACTGGGGATTGATTTATTCTTTTATTGATCATGTAAACAATAGAATATGATAGAGAAAATGTTCATTCAGATTCAATTTAAAAGTGAGTCATACCTGTTTTCCTTTTCAGAGTTCTAATTATTGGATTAATAATCCTGATCCACTTGATACATTTGTTGAAGTGAGAATTCCTTTAACATTTTGGTTAAGTTAGATAGCCCCTAAGATTCCTTCACATTCTAAAAGTTTGTGATTCTATAATTCCACCAGCAAGCAAGGCATGAACAGAGAGGCTCCCATTCTACAATGTTGTTTTCCATTTTCATGGAACTCTAGTGTGAAATTGAAGTCAAAGAATTCCCTATATATGGTAATTTCCAACCAGATGTTTCTTATTGCCAGTGGCATTGTGGTGATTGCAAACAAACTTGAGAGACTGAAAAGCCTCCCAAATCAGGCTTTTAAATCACTCTAAAAAGTTTGGCCTAACCTTTCTTATAAGAAAGGCCAAGTAGATTGTAACACAAGTTGTGGGACTATTCTCTCAATCAATCTCTCAACCCATTCACACAGGCAGTTTCAGTTCCCAGAGTTCGACTACTCCTTAACCTTCTCAGAATTCCAGGGGCAAAGCTGAGACTTTGGAAGTTTTTATTTTTTTTTCTCCCATAATATCATGCATGAGTTCACACTATTTTGCTTCTTCCATTGCTTCCATTCCATTCCATTCCAGGCAATTACTATCAACTGGCCTGCATGAGTAAATTAATTTTTAGAATCAGTCATCTTCAAAAGGTAACATAGAAAGAACAATTGGTACAAAATACTCTGCACTGTCTCCCCCTCACAAAAATATGGAACACATTCTCCCATAAATACATAAATAATGAAAGAGAAAGTGGGCTCAAACTTGTTCACATGTGACAAAGGGACAACTTACTGCTCCTTATTTCTGGGAACCTAGTTCATACTTCATGTGGTTCTCATTAAAGAATTCCTATCAGTTGTTGTATATCTTGTTCTGGGCTCCTTTTAGAGTCACCAATTTTCCTTGTTGTGTGTCTATTTCATTCTTTGTTCCCCATATAAACAATGACATCAGCATTGCTATTCTGGGAAAAAACTAATATATCTATTCAAATTCAAAATCTTCTGGCCTTTCAAACATCACAAGTTCTTGGTCAAGATGGTCATAGTAGGGCAGGAAGACAAAATCTCTCTTCATTTCCATCTCTCCTAAAGTATTTCCTGCTTAGGGACTTGAATGAAGCTACTTCTGCCTTTGTGCTTGCCAAACACTAGGATCCCAACTTTTGAAGTGGTTTTCTACATTTTCAAAGCCCTACTCAAACTATCTCAATTTACTTACTGAATATCCTTTTATTTGATTCAATGTTTAGAAACATTTTCCTTCCTCTAAATTGATTAAGGACTTTACAGCTTGTTTAATACCATTAATTTGATTTTAGTAATGCTTTATTAGTTACTTGGATAAATCTATACATACCATGTTTGTTGATTATAAAGTCAATACTTGGAAGGATAACTAACATATAAAATATGAGTTAAGTAACAACGAAAGATTTGATTTATTCTCTTTGTCCACAGAGAAAGAACAATTAAAGGTCAAATTCTCAAAGGCAAACTTCTGGAAATTCCTTCTTAGCCATAAATTTTTGACAGGTTCTGTGATAGTCTGTATCTTCATTCCTAGAAGATTGGCACCAATGGCTATATCGAATCATAAGTCATGGACAAACTGTAACTTTACGTAGACAATGAGGCACCACAATATGGACCCATTATAGAAACAGGAACAATGCATTATAGTTACAGGAGAAGCTAATGTAAACTGGATTTTGGGAAATCATTTGAACAATTAGCATATTCTAAAAGTTAGATATGTGGCAGCCTCAGTAAGTGATGGATTTCCCTATACACTGGAAGTCTTTTGGCAAACGATGGGTGTATGCCTACATGTGAGTATATAGAATAAAAGGGTTGTTTTGCATTGCTTTCCATGTTTTCCCTGAGGCATGGTTTTCCCCAAGTGGCAACCTCTATCACTGATAGAAAAATTAGAAAATCAGTACTCAATATTTTAAAATGAATAAAAGCACAGTTAGAAGAGAAAGGATAGTTACATGTGAGCCTGTTGCTTTGAAGGAGAAGGTAGAAATTCTAGAACCTGCAGAAGCACCCCAAACTCCCTTGGCTTTATTTCCCTGATAAGGATACTGACATAACTTATGCAATCATATTTTAATAAATAGCCTTTGTTTTATAACTACATTATGAAAATTGAATTTGATAACTCAATGACTTTCATTACTATTATAATTTTTAGGACCTATAAAAGCCAGTTTAAGTTTATAAAAATTCTCATTGACTAAATTAATTAATAATATTAGTATATATTTGTTAACTCATGAAATTATGTACAATTCAAAATTCATAAGCATCTATTTTCAAAACATTCATAGCTATTACAAGCAAACAATAAAGGAAAAATACAGGTTGGAAATGTTGATTTACAGCAAAGATTTATATGTTGTACACATATATACACATTCTACAATGACTACCAGAAGTTATATATTTAAATTAATTTTTTTCATATCCAAAAATGACTGGCAATAAATAAGACTTCTGTATTTCATTGCATCATGTAGATGATGCATTATTGTAGAAACAATATATTTAATAAAAGACATTAAGAAAAATATTACTAGTATTTTTTTCAACTGGAGCTATTCCTATAACATCTAAATAACCCCTTCTTGGGAGCCTGTAGAGCCTTGATTTTTTCATTGGACAGGGGTTTAGACCAGGTGACTCTTAAAATTTCATCAAACTCTAAGAAATCAACTTCTGCAGCTGAATAGATTTTTTTGATCAGACAGGTCCAAATAGCCACAATTTAGAAATATGTAAAAGCTGGGCAAATTCCACATTTTATGTGTGTACATATATATGTGTATATGTAAAATATATGGATATATAAATACCTCTCTTTCTCTTTCTGTCTGTCTGTCTGCAATTTGGTGGCAGAGTTAAAAGAACACTGGACCTAGAGTCAAGAAGATCTGAGTTATAATGCTGCCTCATACTCTTGTTAGTTGTGTGATCCTAGGCAGATCAGGTAACCTCCATTGCTTTTGTCTGCTCAACTTTCCACTTTCCTTAACTATAAAATGGGAATAATAATAGTATATACCTTCCAGGGATATTGTGAGGATCAAATGAGGTAATATTTGTAAAGCAACTAGTAAAGCAGAATATCCTGATTTACAGTAGATGCTAAATAAATGCTTCCTTCCTTCCTTCATCCCTACCACTTTTTCCCTTCTTTTCTTTCATTCTATCTTTCTTTGTTTCTTCTTCCTTCCTTCCTTTCTCTTTTCCTTCCTTCCATCCTTTCTTCTTTTCTTCTTTCTTCCCTTCCTTCCTTCCTTCTTTTGTCATACCATCCTTCTCACTCTTATTCTCACCCTTATTCCTTTTCTTTCTTGTTTCTTCTTTGCCATGCTAGATTTATGATCTAACCAGATCTTAGTGTGAGATAATGAATATTTATTATTATTAAAGCAGTGGATTCATATTATAATGTTTCAATGTCAACATAGGTTTGGCGTGTCCATGACTTCACTATAATTAGATTTAGCTGCTGCAAGTCAATCATTGGTGCTTAGTTCAAGGAATAAAAACAGGACTATCACAGGACATGAGCTTAAAGCCTTTATGACTTGGAAGGAACTACCAGGATTTGTCTTTTGAAAATTTGACCTTTAAAAATCCATGATAGGGGGTAGCTGGGTAGCTCAGTGGATTGAGGGCCAGTCCTAGGTTCAAATCTTGCCTCAGACACTTCCCAGCTGTGTGACCCTGGGCAAGTCACTTGACGTCCATTGCCTAGCCATTACCACTCTTTTGCCTGGGAACCAATGCACAGTATTGATTCCAAGATGGAAGGTAAGGGTTTAAAATAAATCTATGATAACCTGTATATTACAACAAGGCATCAGGAGAGAATTATAGGAGAGAAAGGTATCTATATCAATATAAAATTCTAAGGTATTACCTGGGTGATTTCACAGTTAGACTGCATTAACCATCATTTTTACTCATCATATAGTCTATCAGTAGGCTAATAATTATCCAGAAAATAATTACTACTGAGAGAATCACTATTTATGCAAGATCTGAATTGTAATCCTATCTTTGACACTAAACAAGTTAGGGCATTGACTATTTTGAAAATCCTATAATTTTTCTCATTCTATTTATATATTTTCTGGCTCAAAAATAGATGCCAAAAATCCTATGGGGTAGGATTAGTAGAAGACCTTTGTACCAGGCACAGTCTTATCTGATTGACCCTCTGTGTTGTAGGGTAAAAGATTCTCATAAGTACTTATAAATTCTCATAAGATTTCTGGCTTTAATAGGAATTTCGCTGATGTTTGGGGATGTGGGAAATTAGGTTAAGAAAAGAAATTGTATTGTCTTGTAGAGCTGCCATTCAGATCTTTACTATTGGCTCAGGCCCCTATATTTTCTTGATTTCTTCTTAGTAGCACGTCCTACAGGAAAACAAGCAGCCAAATCCAATCTGTTCTGAGGGATTCCAAATACTGAATTTCTTTTCCAAAATGGCTCCATATGCAACATAAGGATAAGACATCTTCTGTTACCACAGAAACTTAGAAGAGCAAGATGAAACTTTAAAGGTCAATGAATATACCTTATTGGATAGATAGAGAAACTGAGATAACCATGCTACCTGCCAAATTTAGAGGGTTTATTATTCTCAAAATAGAATTCAACATACTACCCAATTTTCTTGTTCCAAGATCATCCTTCAAGATCAGCAAGCTACTTTTGGTTAAATATATGGATATGGCTATCATCTTCACCAAGATCAAAGTTGAACATATGAGAGTAGATAAAATCACCAAGCAAGATAGTATAGAGGGAAATTAAGAAGGTCCAGGAAAGAACTTTAGGTGACAAATCTGGAAGGAGATTGACAAAGAGGGACTGAGAAGAAATTGTCACACATATAGGAGAAGTGGGAGTGTCACAATAAGCATAATTTCAAAAAAGAAAATGTGATCAGCATTGTCAAAGGTTGCAGAAAGTTCAAAAAGGATGATAATTGAAAAAATACCAATAGAACTGAAAATTAAATGAGTCGGTTTGAATTCTAGGTCTCTTTATTAATGGCAATAGCCTCAGATAAGTATATAGAATACTGGCCTTGAAGTCAAGAAAACTCATCTTCCTGAGTTCAAATCTGGTTTCAGACACTTATTAGCTTTGTGACCCTTGACAAGACACTTAACTTTGTTTACTTCATTTATAAAATCAACTGGAGTAGGAAATGATGAGCTATTCCACTATCTTGGACAAGAAAACCTCAAGCAGGGTCATAAAGAGTCAGACATGCCTGAAGCATCTGAATGAATGTAGCCCATTCCAAATCACCTCAAATCTTTGGGTCTCAACTTCCCTTGTTAGACAATGGCAATGATGATATCTGTCCTGACTACTGTATAGATGAACTCTGATCAACCAGCTGAGAAAACAAAGACAAAATCCTTTGTTAAAAAAGTAAAGTACTGGAGAAATATGAGCTATAGTTGGTTCTAAGCTTTGCCTTTGTTGGATTTCATAGAAAGAGAAGTTAAGATCAGCAAATAGAGTTAGAAGTTGACTGAATGAACTCTCTCATTTGGCAGATGAAGAAATTGAGCATTATGGAAGTAATCTTTGAAATCTCACAAATATTTCTCATATCATCTAAAAGAGCTGACATTTTATATTCACTATTACAGACCTAAGAGGTAGCATGACATGGTAGAGAGTGTTAGATTTAGATTCAGGAAGACCTAGATTTAAATCCTACTTCAGCCAGTTAGTAACTAGTGTAAATGGGCAATAGTCCTTTTATCTTCAAAATGAGGATCATGATAACATCGTCTCCACAGGTTTATTATGAGGACTAAGTAAGAAGATGTTCACAAAGCATCTTTTCTAACTTTGACAAGGTATATACATGAGAACAATACAAAACTCCATATCTTCATGATTATTTCTCTTAGTAGTACCATCATTTACTCTTTCATACCTCTTTTCATGCTAGTAATCTACAAGTAATAAAATACCTAATGAATAGAAAGAAAATTATAGAAATAGAAATGAATAGGCTAATAAATTTAATATAACAAGATGGCAGAAATATAGAAAGGTAAATTTAGAATTCATTTAGGAAAGTGACAAAAAAAACCCTTCCTAATAATTAGAACTATCTAAAAGCAAAATTAACTTACTTGATCAATAACCACTGCTTTTCATGGGGAACATTCAAAAACATCCCAGTTGATCCCTTTGCAGGTATTCATGAGAATGACTTTTTCCATTCTCAACTAGAGAGAGCTGGAAAGATTCTTAGATCATTTCCAATTATACAATTTTGTCATTTTATAATAATTAGCAACATAGTCAGGGCTAGAACAATCAACTCTCGGGTCAATGGGATTTCTGTATCCCACTCAATATTGCTAATGAGAATGAGGTTGGTTCTAGAAGATTCAATGTAATTACCCCCTATTTTTCCATCATGGCTGCAGAAATATCCTCCACCAAGCTTCAGTATGACCAGCTACCTTTTTGTTTGCATCTGAATCAGCAGCCGACATCTTGTTTTCCAGAAACTGTGGGAAAACGAATTCACTTATTGATTGACATTATCAACTAGTCAGACAGACACTGTAGCAAGTAGAATTGCTTTTTTGTGTGTTGTTGTCTGCCAAACTTTAACAGAGAAAGTGATGTGCTTTTGCCAGGCAGAGCTAATACAGGAGAAGGTAATGGGTTTTAAAAATGCTGCAAACCTTAATGGCATGAGATCAATAATATTACTACTACAGGTAAAATGCTATTACATATATTATTAAGACATTGCTCAAAATGGGGCAATGCGAAGGAGTTGGTGAATGCCTGAGTAATCACTGTATCATTGGTCCAATAAAACACTAATGGAGGTTTTGTCATGCAACATGCTGGGTCCATTTTTTTCCCTGAGATTTCAGAAAGAGAGGACTCCTGTTAACGTATGACACGTAGCCCCAATTGCTCCATCACATTGTTATTCTGTCTCCAGGAGTGCCTAATACATTAGAAGATGATAAAGCTCCTGACGCTCTGCCCCTATTGAGACATTCATCCAGGGTTTCTCCTGAAGAGAAAACCAAATAACATCATAACTAAATTTTGCTATCTATTTCTTCCTCTAAATATTTAATACATGAATTAAATACCACTGTTCGAAACATCTACTTTTCAGCAGAGGGCAATATCTTAAGTTGACTCTGAGGAGCTTTGGCATATTATTTCCTGTCCTGTCTCTACTAAGAAAAAAAATAAAACATTTTAATTTCATTCCGAGTATTGTGCACAGTGATCTTTGAATGAATACCTTCCTAGGACTGGAATATTCTGTCCCCAGATTTATTTAATGCCCAAATGAAATAAGTCAAAGAACTCTTCCATCAATTCATGGTTTACATATATTTAAGACTTGTGGTATCTTTGAAGTACCTTTAAGTATTTTCTCTTTGATTTAGTTATGTTTTGATTCAGTTACCTGTTTAGGTACTTGATGTGGGCAAAATATTGCGTCATATGCATTGGATACCCTATTGAAAAAAGAGGGATAGCAAGGTTTTTTTTAGGAAGAATACTGTTGTTGAAATAAGAGAAACTAGGCTCAAACCCTATCTCTGAAGTTTGACATATATTCCTGTATAACCTTGGGTTGGCCACTTAACTTATCAAGCTCTCTGTTTCTTTATCTTTAAAATGAAGAGGTAAAACCAGATAACATGTGAGATCCATTCAACTTTATATCAATAATCTGATCATTGTGATTTCAGTGATTTACACATTCCCTCCCATGTTATAGATAGCAACTCTTTCATTTCTGGCATCTTGTAGGACTCTTACAATTTTCCTCCAGTATGTTTGCTGCTACAGGAGGTCCTGCATTCTCTGTCTTGCAGCCAAAGGAAACTGAAACTAGATATTATGAATGTGTCTTTGCTTCTAAAAGAAGCTTCAAGTCATTAAATACATTTTCAAAAACCTCTCCTACCCCCAAAAAATTTTCTAAAGGCAAATCATTTCACTTAACATGCTCTCTCTCATCTGTTTATTTCTGCGTCTATTTGTCCATTTGTTCTGTCTTGGGATATTAAGTATAAGGGGGATAAAAAGAGACTTATTCCCAGACCATAAAGAATTGACATTCAATTTGCGACTTAGAATTCTTCTCTAACAACTAGAATCATAACATATTGTAAGTGGAGGAGATCACTGAGATAATTTGGTCAAATACACATTTGAAATAGCAATCTTTTCTCTAACATGTATGACAAGTGGTCATCCAATTTTGATTGAAGACCTTGAGTGATTAAAATATTCCTAGCTCCAAAGGCAGTCCATCTTATTGTTGGACAATTTTAATTATAGAATCAAGCCTTATACCTAGAATCATGAAGCCCTGAATTCAAATATGGCCTCAGACACTTAGTGTTGCCTATGTAACTCTGAGTAAGTCATTTCACTCTACCTCAGTTTCCTCAACTGAAAAATGATATTTCCAAAAATGATATTTCTCTGGGTTTTTGTGAAGATCAAATGAGAAAAAAATCTGTAAAATGCTTAGCATAGGCACATAGTAGGCACCTAAAAATATGTGTATTTTTTCTTTTCCTCCTTAGGAACTTCTCCCATATATAGAGCTGTCATGACTCAGCTATAATTTGTAACTTTTTTGGACAATTCATTTCAATAAACATTTATTAAGTATCCATTATACTCATACACATAAAACATACAGAAATGTTTCACAACCTCAAGGAGGTTATATTTTATTGGGGAATTCTACATGTTAGAAAAGTTGCTGACTTAAACATTATTTAAATTACTAACAGCTAAAGTGGATCAGAAAACGTTTGTCATAGAAATTGCAGCTTTTAAGATAATAAATTATTCTAAGTATGTTTACTAAGAGAAGGATATTTATCAAAATAAGAAATACCAAAAAAAATTGGAGAAACAGAATTGATCATTCTTGTAGAGGAGAAGATTTAATTTCTGTTTTGGATATATTGATTTCAAGATGCCAATGAGACATGTAAGTTGAGAGAGACAGAAATCTTTAGTTGTTCCAAGAATATAGGGCCAGGGCAGAGGGTCTCGAGTTTCAGCTTCTGCGCCCAAGAAGAATGTTTGATTTCTCTCTTATTTGTCAACTTTGAAATCTTTGACATAAAAAGAATCTGGAATTTCATTCTGACATCTTGATGGCTTTATATCAAAATATTATTGGGGGAAGGACAATTAATTAGTTCTGTGGATTTAGAGTCAGGCCAAGTGATGGGAAGTCTTGGGTTTGAATTTGGATTCAGATACTTATTTATTTGACCCTGGGCAAGTCACTTAACCCCATTTGTCTGACTTTTATTGCTCTTAGGCTTAAACCAGTATTCAGAAAGGATCTTAAAATGAATGGTAAAAGTTTTAATTAAAAAAAATTATTGAGGATACGAATCACCTTCTAGTGAACCTATTAAAAAAACCAAATATATACCTGTGAGAGTCAAGATTGTCTTAGTCTTTCTATTTGTATCCCTAGTACCTTTCATTGCCTGCAAAGAACTGGGGTAATTTAATAATTGTTCATTGATTTATGCAGGCATTAGCATTTTAAGGAAATTTTAAAAGTAACTTGTGATTTTTGTAATGCTTTGAAAGTTGCAAAGGATTTATCATGTATATTTTATTTTCAGTCTTTAAAATAACCTAACCCATTTTACAGTTGAAAAAATTGAGACTCAGAGAGGGCACTTGACTTTTCAAAAACCATATAGCTAGAAAATACTAGAGGTAGGATTTGAATCTAGATTTTATAACATCCACTTTCAAAATTCTATTCAATATACTACAGTGTCTTAAAAAGATTTATTGCAAAGCATGCTTCCCATAGAATTTTCCAAGATTGGAATATGTTGAATGGGATTGGGAGAAAAAAAAGAAACTAGTATTTATTAAATCCCAGTTATGAACAAGATACTGTCCTCACATCAACCCAGTGAGTTAGGTGCTATTATTAGCACATGTTATAGTGGAGGAAAAATACCCAGAGACAATATGACTAAATTTGAACTCAGACCTTCCTGACATGCTCAGAGTCACAAAGTGATTGATTTGTAGATTTTTTTCTCATTTGAGCTTTTAAAGAATTGTTTCCATTACTTCCTTATTAAAAATGAGAAAACTGATGCTCAAGAAGAAAAACATGGTCATTTGGCTTGTAAGTGTTGGAAGAAGCTAAGTAAATTTTTTTGAAGTCTTTTAGTTTTATATAACAATAATTACTTGAATAACCACTTTCAATCTGAACTTCTTGACATTGAATCTTCCCTTGAAAAAAAGGAAGGGAACAGCTATTTATCAAGTGACTACTATGTGCCTGGGACTCTGCTAAGTACTTTACATCTCATTTAATATCATCTTAGTTGATCCAACAACTATAAGAAATAAATGTGATATTATTATCTTCATTTACAAATGAAGGATCTGAGACAGATAAAAGTTAAGAGTCTATCCTTGGTCACTCAAAAAGAAAGTATCTCATGATGGATTTGACCTTATGTTTTTCTCATAGCAGGTCCAAGTTCTATTCTGTAACATCTTGCTGCCTAAAAAAAAAAATGGAAGAAAATCACTGGATAGAGAGAACAAGTTTGTCAAGATAATAAACATTCTGATTCTTAGAACCCCTCTCTCTGCTAAGAGAAGGAATTTTTTTTCAAAGATCTATTCTTGGACTGTTATTGATTTTCTAATTACTCAGTGTTCAGATTCTTTTATCATTTCTATTATATGTTATTCCTCTGTTTTTAAATTCACTTTGCCAAAGGCTTGACTAATCTTCTCATGTTTATACTTTGCTTATTCTTCAATGAAAGTCAAGTTTTAAAAGTTTGTCTTTCTTCATTTCATGTCCAGCCTGCTTTCTCTTATATTATGCTTCTGCCTTCTGGAAAACTTAAACAGGAAAATGTGAATCTCATAGAAAATCCTAAAGAAATAAACTAGGGAGGAGTCCTCATTCCCATGGAGCATTGGAAAGAGAAACTCAGTGGTTAAAATCAGGGAACCTTCAGAATAGTAAAATAATTTAAAGACAATCTTTATGTTTTGATTTGCTCTTTAAATCTTGTTCATGGGTTTTGCTCAGCCCATATCTTTTCTGGGCTGCTTCTTACATTACCCTATCACGGGCATTTTGGACGACTCCCTTGTTCAAAGTCTATTTCTAGCTCATGCCACTCTGGCACAATGTTCATGGTATCAATTTTAGCTTGTGCAAAATGCAGCTGTCTAATTGCTACATAGGATGAAAAAAACTGACTTTTTTGCAAGTTTTCAATGATCTCTCTACTGGTTTCTAAGTCTGTAGCATTTTTATTTTAAAAGTTTAGTGCCTTTGTCTTCCCTAATAGCGGGAATAATTAGGTATTAAACTAGATTCCTATTATTTGACTGCTCTAAATTAGAAAAAAAAATATCCTCCCCAATTTCCCATGGAACTGGGAGGCATTTTCAGCCTTTCAGAACTTTTACCTCTCATGAAGAAATACAACAGATGCACCACCTATATATACACCATGGCCATTACTGCTGAGCTACTAAGCAAACAAGAGGAAGGACTCTAACAACTTTGTTGTACTCCTTATGTAAAATTATGGGAAAACATGGAAAGTAGTCATCCAGCAAAGGCAAGCATATATATGTGACAACAATAAGATCAGACATCTCTTTGATCATTTATAATTGGGATGGTCATGGAAGGCTTCTTGGAAGAGGTATCTTTTGAGTTTAGACATGAAGAAGGGGCATCAAATCTCTTTCTGCAGATTTGGGAATACATATATCTTTGATGACTGTATTAAATTGTATATATTTCACCAACATGTGGGAAACATTAGAAGAATAGAATAATACCTTAAGATAACAAAAGGATCAGAGTGAAATAGGGGGCATTAAACACATGTTTATATTAAGATTTTCTTGATGTGATGCAAAATTAATTAATTAATGTTTTCAAGGGAGAAAAAACCCTTAATAAATATGGTTGATGATATCAACTATCTTTTTTAGTTCTCTTAAAAGCTTCCTATTTCCCTTGGGATAAAATGCAAACTCTTTTACCTAACTTTTAAGATCCTTAACATTGTCCTATCATTGAACTTCTCAGAAATGTCCCCCTTACTTCATTCAAGTTCTTTATACTACAGACTACAATTCCTTGAACTCAATGTGGTACCTTCTACTTTCACATATTTATGTAATTACTAACTAATGCTTCCTATGTACTTCCTGTTCATCTTTTAGATTCTACCTTTTAGAATTCCTCTCTTTCTTTAAAAAAAAATGGCTCAATTTCATTCTTTTCCAAAAAACAAAAACAAGAACTTAGTGATCTTTGGAAATTCAAAGCATTAGGTATAATTTTAAAATAGTTTAGAATGCCTTTCTTGACATCTTTGCCCCTTCATTCTATCTTTTATACTTAATCTGTGTGTATACTGTATCAGCCTCTTTCCCCTACTCTTCATTGGTAGTAAGCAGGGCAGCTCAAAGTTTGAGATATTGTTTAATTGTTTGTTTCAGATATCTACCCAGCCCGGGCTCTTGAATGTATTAGACATTTAACAAAGGTTGGATGAATAAGTGAGTAAATGAATGAATGAATGAAAATAATTGGAGGTCCAAAAAATGAAAAAGGATGAAGTATATTTAGGCAATGGTGAGTAGTAAAAATAATCTATTTAGAGAGCAGACTAATGTATGTTTTTTTTTTCTTTTTTTTCTTCTGACTTGGGAAGCAAGGGTAGGAGAAAGAGCTTGATAGATATTAAAGTATTCATGAACAAAGCCAATACATTTCAATTTCCCCACTGAGCAGCATGATAGATAGCCTCAAAAACCAATATTCCATTTTTTTCTAATTATCATCATCAAATTAAGGATCAAACTTGATCTGGTGTGCAATGCTATGATATTTAAGATTTAAACCAGACCAATAAAAAATTAGCCCATGGCCATAGGTTCACATGTTCTGAATATTTACACATTATCACATCTTACTATAGGAGATTTTGTCCTTTGGTCTGTTTTTGTTAGAAATTTTAATGGGACAAATTCCATTGTACTATGGCATATTTGTTAAACAAATTCAAGGTCTAAGCCTAGCATTTATTCAGTATGGGGATAAGTTCATGTTGAAATTTCACCCTCAGATCTGAGGTGGCTCTTTTGTTTGGTAGGATTTTTTTTCTATAGATTCTATTTTCAAAATTTGAAATAAGTAATCCCATTGAAATGCTTTGGAATTAGTTTGCTTCTGTGTCTTTTTTTTAAATGACTAAATGCCAGATCAAAGAATTAGCTTCTAATCACCTAGTAATGGGACCCATTAATCATGTCCTTGCTAGAGAAAGTATTTTCTCTAAAATCAAAATTGTACTTTTGGTCCATGTTGGGAAAAGGTGTGTGGAATCAATGGCAACCTCACCAAAGGGCTTTAATAAGACATACAATGAAACCAGCAGGGAGGAGTCCCTTATCACCATATTAGCTGTATTATTTAGTATTCTTTTATGTCTTGGTATACATTATACAGTGTTGGAATCATATTTTCCCTATGCAAAAGCCCATTAAAATTTATGATGCAAGCAAGCCGCCTCATAAAAATATGTACTCACTTTCTCATAAAATTCTATGGCAACAGAGAACCTGTTTACTGGGTAGTACCTTTCTGTAAAACATTGCATATTATAGGCATCTAACAAAAAACAGCAAATTCTATCTTCTGATGAATAGATATATAACCTATTCCTCTAATTATGTACTAATTGAGTCTCAGTGTTTGCAGTTTACAGTGACAGCTATAATTCCGCCCATTCCTGAGGAAGACTCGTCTCTAAAATGTCTCTGACAAATGGTCATATAGCTTCTACTTTAGTCCTTTGAGAAACTGTAGATTAGTAAAGTTGTTAAAGTGAGAAGGGCCTTTAGAAATAAGGGAATCTGGGGCAGTTAGGTGTCTCAGTAGGTTAAAAGGAAGGCCCTTGTTGCTGAGCCCTTATACTCTCTTGCTCTGGAACTAATTTACAGTTTTAATTTAAAGACATAAGGTAAGGATTTTAGAAGAAAAGGAAGAAAGGAAGAAAGAAAAAGAAAGAAAGAAAGAAAGAAAGAAAGAAAGAAAGAAAGAAAGAAAGAAAGAAAGAAAGAAAGAAAGAAAGAAAGAAAGAAAGAAAGAAAGAGTGAAAGAGTGAAAAAAAAGAGTGAAAAAAGGAGGGAGGGAGGGAGGAAGGAAGGAAGGAAGGAAGGAAGGAAGGAAGGAAGGAAGGAAGGAAGGAAGGAAGGAAGGAAGGAAGGAAGGAAGGAAGGAAGGAAGGAAAAGGAGAGAGACAGAGAGAGAACAGAGAATTGGAATTGGCAGGGATCTCTGGGAACTTTTAGTCAAACCAATAATTGATATCAAACTCACTGTACTGAGGTGGATCCTACTGTCTTCCAAAGCAACTCATTTCACTTTTGGCTAGTTCTAACCCTGGGAAGTTGTCTTTTCTCTCTCTCTCTTTTTTTTATTTCAATCAACTTAAATTTGCTACTCTGACTTTCCACTTAACAGTCTTAATTTACAAATGAGGAAACTGATGATCAAAGATGAGTGATTAGTTCAGAGCCATGTAGCTAGATTGTCCTTGAACCCAAGTATCTTGACTCCCAGACTATTTTCTATGTACTACATTATTTTAGAACTCATTCATTAGATTTCTGAGAATCCCATTCCACTTGGACAAGCCCTAAGTTATAAGCCACCATTATAACATTTTCCCCATTTTTTTATCATTTAATTTCCTTGTCTCTGGATGGGCTCCTACTATTGAATATCCTTTCGAAAATGTGGGTCCCTCAAGTGATAAAGTACAATAGCTTTGCTTTGACAAGTTTAGAAGACACAAAGATTATATATTCAGAGTAGTGATTATAATTATAATAAAGCATCCCCTGAAAGGCTCAGCTTTTCTGGTTGCCACATAATGCTGTTGGCAACTAAAACATTTAGAAGTCAAGCCAAGTCAACAAACATTTATTAAACATAAAAATATATGGAAGGTACTAAACACTAGGAATTTCTTAAATGGCAAAAAGAAACAAACAAACAACCAACCCATGGAAACAAACAATAATTAAAAAAAAACAGATCCTACTCTAAAGAGAATCTAATTGGGGAGACCATTGCTAATAACTGTAAGCCAAGAAAAGATAAAATGGAAATCAACAAAGGAAAGGTAATATCATTAAGGAAGATTACTAAAAGCATTGCTGAAAAAGATAGGATATTAGCTGTGCATTGAAGGAAGCTAGAGACAAAAGGGAAGAAAGCAAAAATCTCAGGCAAAGGGAACAACTAGTGAAAATGGAAGATGGAAGATCTTATCTGAAGAATGATAAGGATAGTGTCACTAGGTTGAAGGGTACATGGAGGTGATACATGTACATTTTTGTGTGAGCACTTACTTACTCAAGTCTTCTCAATTCTCTACTGGGGCAGTAGATAGTTGGAATTTGTATATAAGCCTTTTTTCTTGATCCCTTTATTATGTTTCTTATTTTAGACATTGCCCATCCTTCTTGCCTGCCAAGATCTTTTTGGATCCTGACAGTCATCCAATATGTCAGCTATTCCTCTAAGCTTTGTGTCATATGGAAATTTGATAAGAATGCCATCTATGCTTTTGTATCTCACATTTATATAAAATTTAATAATTTCCAAAACATTTTTATATCTATTGTCATCATTTATGTTCAAATTCTGCTCTGCTACTTACTGACAGAGTTATCTTAGAAGTCAGTTCTGCTTTCTGGGTTACAGTTCCCTCATCTATAAAATGATAGGTTTGGCCTTGATTTCTAAATTTATTTCCATATTTAAACCCTAAGAAACTCATTGGGTCTAGGAAAAAAAAAAACATAAGAAATATTCTGCAAATACCATTTTTCCTTTTTTATAAATAAAGAAATGGAGGCTTATGAAGGCTGTGAGCAACTCAGTGTCACAATACTGGTTAATGACAGAATAATCCTTGTCCTCTGCTTATAAGTTTAGCATTTTTGACCCAACTCTGCTGAACTGCCTGGTAACATAATTTTTATATTCTAATATTATATTGCTAGGCATCTCTTGTATTAAACTTGATTTTTTTGTATATTACCCTCCTTGCACCAAAGACTGGGTCTCCCTTTCACCCAGATTGGAAGTTTTATAGCTATTCATGAACCTGATCCCAGTATTGATTAGTGTGGGAGTTCTAAATAATTTTCCATCTTTCCTACTCTATCAATTAGTCTTTCCTTGAATGGTCTTGTGGCTTTCTTTTCTCATTTGTTTGCCATTTTGTTGCAGGCCTTACTGCAAAGACCTAGTAGATATTAACCATATTGTATTTCTGAACTTGGGCAGCTGGATGGTAAAATGTATAAAATGCCACGCCTGGAGTCTGGAAGACTCATTTCTTTGAGTTTAAATTTGGCCTCAGACACGTATTAGCTATGTGACCCTTAGCAAATTATTTAACATTGCCTCATTTTCCTGAACTGTAGCATTAATTAGAGAAAGAAATAATGAATTGCTCAGGTATCTTTGCTAAGGCAACCCCAAACATGGTCACAAAAAAGTGGGACACATCTGAAACAGTTGAACAATTTCTAAGCATAAGTGATCCACCAAGCTCAACCTTCCCAGCAGCAGGGACCACCGGCATGCACCATCACTTCTAGTTGATATAAATATTAATGTAGGGTCTTTGGTGTTTTCAGGGAAGATGAGTAGCTCCAAAGTGAGGGATTTCCAAGTCTTTTTCATGGATGCTTTACTCTTTTAGTGTCCATCTGACATCCAGCTCTTACCTGTTGCTCCAAGAAGTTGTGGCATGCCCAGTGGCTATATCCCAGCAAACCATATCAGAAAGTAGGCTAAAGCTAGCCAACTGGTCTCAAATTTGTCAATGAATTAGGGGGTGGAATTAGGCAGTGGTCTTCCTCAGGCATATGAAGAATCCCCTGGTGGAAGGGGAGGATGAGACCAATTTGTTACAAGAGCCATGAAGATAGATGGAAGCAGACACTGTGGAGCAGTTAAGCTTGGTTCAACATGGAAGCAGTCAAGATCATCCACTACATCTTAAGCCGTCACCAATCATCTTGACTTTTGTCTCACTACTGAACTTCAATGACTCTGTCCTAGAGAGTTATCCTCAAAGATAACTTTGAGCAGCTTTGCCTCACCTCAATCTAATTCACATAAAAGTCAAGACATCCACCATGATGTCACTGGTCTTCCTTGAAAACAAAAAGTGACCAACAAAACTATTAATGTGTATTGCCATGTCTCCCAAGTATATCATGAATTCTTTGGGTGCAGAGACTTTTTATCTTTGTATTTCCCATGGAAGTCCTAATCTGATTCCTTGTGATTTCTGCTACTCATTGGAAGCTTAGTAGAAAATCCTGTGAACCTTCTCCTTAATTTCATTCCTCTATGTTAATTAAAATCACCATAAATTTCCAGCTGACTTGGTATTTTATTTGGGATATTGACTACCAAAAATTAAATTTAGATTAGGTCACAACCCTAAATTACCCTTACAGTCCTCGATAGTCTCCATAGCTAAAAAGTTCACAACTTTTTCATGTTTTGGTAATTTCTTTCAGTGAGTTGATTCTCTTCCATTTCTCCCCCCAAAATAAATTGTTAACTGGTGCTGAAGATTCTGATAATGAGGTTTATTATCAACTCAATTCAGCCACATTTGTCCTTAGAAAATAGGCAGGAACAGGCAACTTGGTGGCTCAGCAGATGAAGAGACTGGCCAGGAGATGAGAGAATCTATGTTCAAATTTGGCCTCATAGACCTCCTATCTATGAGACCCTGGGCAAATCACTTAATCCTCATTGCCTAGCTCTTACTGCTCTTCTGCCTTAGAACTAATACATAGTATTGATTCTAAGACAAAAGTTAAGGGTTAAAGACAAATTTAAAAATAGAAAATAGGCAGGAAACTTCCATAAGTTGTGTGGACATCTGAGGAAGAGATATGTTTATATGGCTTTTTCTATATAATAATTATGAGTATTTTGAAGCAAATGATGACTTCCTAAATGTCATTTATTAAAATTAAAGTTTAGAAATCACTGGATAACTCATATGAATGTTGGAGAAGGGAATATTTTGAGGAAAAATAAGGTTGCCAAGTATTTGTCTGGTCTTGACAAAGAGGCAAAGTGACTATTCCCCAAAGGTTCAAAACCTCCACAAAATTGAATATGCAGCATTCTACTCTTCCAGTCCAGCTTTCTCTTGAATAAATGAAGTCAGGGAGAGAGAAAATACAGAGCTGAGCATTTATTGTCCTTGCTTCCATCAAAAATGCTTCTAAACATTCAAGTATATATGTTTCCTCAAAGCTCTGAGGGGGATAAAGGAAGCTTAATTAATGGCATAAATAGTGTGAAAATATTGCTATGAGATGGGAGGCTCATGGCAATTTCAACTGTGTAACCTAAGGATTGGCACAGTTTGCTGATTTTCAGTGCCAGAGATTCTCTCCCTGGGATACTTAGGGAAGTGCCAGTTGGATAGAATAGACCAAACCATCGCTCTGCTTTTCACAGAAGTGGCAAACCCCATGTAGCTCTTCTTCTACCTCTCTACATCTACAACAGTGATCTTACCTTCAGTTCCCAGAAATCAATACATCAAAATGATGAGAACAGTTAAAAGCAACTTACAGAACCAAAGCATGTAGGACTTTCCTTGGAGGCTAAATCAATACGGAAAAGGGTCCTTACTGTGTTTTGCTTGTAGGAATCAACAAGAAAATAGATCTCTCACTGTACCCCATGCCTTTTAACTTTGATCCACTTAATAGCCAGAATTTCTTGGTAGCAGTAAGGCTAACTATTCAGTGATCAGTACTAGTTCAAAGTCTTCATTTTTTCTATCAGTTGCATTTCATCTGCAATCTCATAGATGAATTTGAAAGGTAATCCTAAAATGTTAGTAAATACAGCAAAGACTAATAGAATTGGAGGGTACTTCAGAACAGAGAATGCCACAAAGGAAGGAACTTTATGGAAGGTATTAGAACCCAGAAAATCAAATAGTAAAACTAGTGATCTGTCTTAGTGACCAACTAGCCCTCTCATTTTAAAGAAGGACCCAGAAAGGTAAAAGCTTTCTCATGTTTTTATTCTTTCTTTGAAGATAGAAGAATTGAGAATTGTCCTTTCCTCACTAAGGTCAAATTAATAGCTAGGAGGTATATAATGCTTTAAGGTTTCTAAAATTTTAAACATACTGTATTTTTTTAATCTTACAGCAATAGTTCAGGTGATATACCTGAAGCACCATCATCATTTTTCAACTGAAGAAACTAAGTCAAAAATAAGTAACATATCTATGATCATACAAACTAGAAAGTGCCAGAAGCAACATGTAAAACCCATACCTTCACTGCTTCTAAGTTCAATGATCTTTCTGTACATCATCATTCCTCTGATAAGGACATAAATATACAGTATTTTTAAAAAGTAGAATTTAAAGAAAAATAAGGATACTTGATAAAAAAAAATTAAAGGCAACAGAGACAGATGGAGAGTCCTCCAGAGGGTTTTCAATTTCTCAAAGCATTAGACTAAAATGACTGGAAATCACAGACATTATATTGGAGACAATTCAT
Source organism: Monodelphis domestica (assembly GCF_027887165.1). Classification (NCBI taxonomy): domain Eukaryota; kingdom Metazoa; phylum Chordata; class Mammalia; order Didelphimorphia; family Didelphidae; genus Monodelphis; species Monodelphis domestica. The sequence goes on along the minus strand of NC_077227.1, from coordinate 684,208,633 downwards.
TGAACAGAAACAATATTTTATTAAACTTTATAAAAAGTTTTAGTGATTATACATTTTTATAGTCTATCAAAACGTTACCCTAGTGCAGTGCAGAGAGCATTGGACTTGAAGTCCAATATGACTCCTGCTCTTAACTACCACTTGCTTACTATCTAACTTTGGACAAATAACATATTTTTCTAAGCTTATATTTCCTTGTCTGTGATAATACTTGGACCCATACTTGCTCTGTCTATATACCTACCACAGTATGCATGATGATCAAATGAGATAATAATATAAATTGTACTATACATGGCAAGCTTTGAAGTCAAAAAGCTATCTGAGGAAGAAAGTTTCTCAAAGCCACTAGCTAGCACATTGGATACCAACCCTGATTCTAGAATGAGGAAGACCCCAGTTCAAATGAGCTCTAGACTCCTCATTCAGTGACTCTTAGAAAGCCACTTATCCACCAATTGCCTTTGTTTCCTGAATTGTAAAATTGGGAAAATAAATTCTTCTTTTCTTGTTATTCTTGTTTACTGGTTTCAAGAGCATCCAACTCTTTGTGACTGCATTTGGGTTTTTCTTGTTAGAGATGCTGGAGTGGTTTTTGCCATTTTATTCTCCAGCTCATTTTACAGATGAGGAATTGACTTGTCCAAGATCACACAGTTAGTAAGGGTAAGATGAGTCTTCTTAACTTCATATCCCTAGTTTTGCTTTGCTACTTTGCTGCCCTAATAGTTTCTATCTCACAGGGTTGTGAGTTTCAAATAAAATAGTTTTTGCAAAACATAGTTCAGTTGGGGCCAACTCTTTCTGATCCTCTGAACCCATAACACATTAGGTCCTTCTGTCCTGCAGCATCTGTGGAAGTCTGTCAAAGTTCATTTGGTATAATTGGAAAATCTTGGACCTTTGGACTCCATCTCCCAGAAATCTTTTCTTGTCCCAAGAATTCTTTTCCCCTTTGTTCACCATGGCATTTGTTACATTTGTATGTAGGTTTTGGTGCTCCTTCCTCTGATTCTTTTTCACATGTGAGGCTGGTGAGCTCTCTATTTCCCTAGCCTTTTATTTTCCTTTTGCTTCAAGTTAAATATTATTAAATATACTTGAAGTATTGAATATTAATTTTTAAAATTTACAGTGTTCATTGCTTCTGTGACATGATCAGTTCATCCTCTGCCAACCCCTTCTCATTTTGCCTTCAATCTTTCCTAAAGTCAGGATCTTTTCTTTAATGTTTTCTCATTATGTGACCAAAGTATTTACTTGAGTATTTTTATTTCCAATGAATAGTGTGAATTAATATCTTTAAGTATTGAATGATTCTTGCTATTCAAGGAACTCTCAGAAGTCTCCTGTAGCAACATAATTGCAAAGCATTGAATCTGAGGTTTAGTTTTCATAAGGCACTACATAAATGCTTATTTCTTTTAACTCCCCCACCCCAACCCAGACTACTATTTGAAAGTCATCTAGTAGTAAGTTATCATATTCTGAACAATCAAATGCAATCTAGATATGAGACTAGTTAGAGCTATGAATAAAAAGAAATATTCAAAGATTTTTTATTAATTTACATCTTTAACAAAGGTTAAATAAGTACTTAAATATTTTGAGTCATAAGACTTTCATTCATTATATATATTTATATATATTTACACATATAAAATATGTAACTATATATGATTTTAGGCCATTGACTCAAATCAATATATTTGAACAAATATAAATTAATTTGGCAATGTGCTCTTGTGTTAGAGCATATACAAAATTTAACTAAGATAAAGATAAAAGGATAGGATAATGGGTTTAGAATTCTAAGGGCCTTCTCTATCTATTGATTCCTTGTCAACTGTATAAAAATATGCCCAGGTCTCAAAAGTTCCTTAAAAAAAATTAAATAAACAAAAACAAAAACAAACAAAAGACCTTATTTGACCCTACTATTCCCTGAAGCTCTTTTTAATCAATCAAGAAATAATTAAGTATCTATTTTATGCCACAGACTAGACTGGGAATACAAATACAACAAATTAAATAATCCTTATTTTCCAGAATCCTGGAAATTCTATATTCTATTATTCTGAATCTCTTTCTATACTTCATTTTCCAGCTAGAGTTGGTGTAGGGGAAGAAGATTTGAAGAGAGTTTATCTACACAAATCATCTCTATTTCCTATTCCCTCACTTATGACTAAGTTATAATCTAATTTCTGACCTCATCACTCAAGTAAAACTGTTCTCTCTAAAGTAACCATGTATTTATTAAATGACAAATCCAATGGACTTTAATCATTATTCATTCCTTTTTTTTTCAGCAACCAAGAATGTTGACCATCTTTTCCTTTAGCAGACTGTTGGGTATTTTTGACATTGTTTTCCTCCAATTGTCTTCCTACCTGCCAAAAGATTCTTTCACAATGTCTTTTGGTGGATCATATCCAATCCCCACTAACTGAAGATGTACAGTAAAGCTTTTGGCTTCTGTTCTCTGACTTTTTTTCTTCTTTTTGCAAAATCCTCCCCCTTTGTCTTCCCACTTCAACCTCATTGGGGAGAAAATGAAAGAATACAAAGTTCTTATAATAACGGTGCATACTCAAGAAAAATAAATTTCCACTTTAATAGTGTACAAAAAAATGCCTTATTATTGATATTGAGTCCATCCCATCTCTCATGAGATGGGGTGCATGCATTATTATCAGTTCTATCTAATGGTAGTTAATTACTGCATTAATCAGACTTTTTAAGTATTTTTGTTTTTCATAAAATGTAATTATTATGTAATTCTTTTTTGTTTTCTCTTCACACTTCATTAAATCATACAAGTCTTTTCAGGCTTCTCTGAAACTCCATTCTGTCTTTTCTTAGGGCACAATAATGTCCTAATCATATGAAACTATTTGTTTAGCCATTCCCCAATAAATATGCATCCCTTTATTTCCCATTCTTTGAAACTTCAAAAAGTGTTGCTATAAGTCATTACCTACCTGTGGATCCTTTTGCTCTTTTTATGATCTTTTTTAGGACATATATCTAGTCTCTCCTTAGTTGCTATATGTTATTATATAAATCTCATTAGTTCTCATAGGTTTAATGATCATTTCATGTAGATGACCCTCAAATCAATATGTGAAATCCAACTGACTAATAGATATCCGAATCTAGATATTATATAAGTATCTCAGACTTAACATGCCCCAAGTAGGACTCATCTTCAAACCATCATCCCCACTAAAAAAAAAAAAGATAACTACAAAATTTCTCAATTTCTTTCAAGAATACTATTTCCCTTACAGTTCTATGGGTCCAAAATTCTGAATAACTTCTTGATTCCACTCTTCTTTACTCATCCCATTCAACTACATTACTTGGGTTGCTAAAACTCAATTCTATGTATTCACCATCTTTCATGCCTTGTAGGCGCTAACTAACATAGTTCTGCCCATATCATTTACCTCTTCAAAAAACTCTCTGTTGCATCCAAGATAATAATAGAAAACTCAATTTGTCATTCAAAATCTTTCACATGATGACTCTGGTCCACATTTTCTGGCTATTTATCCATTTCTCTATATTAATATACTATAATATGTGTACCTCTTTTTGACAATAATACATTTTCTTTTCTCTTTTACCAATTAGAATTCAAAGCTCCATTCAAAACTCAGCTCAAGTGCCATATGTCTCAGCCCTTTCATGATTTTCTTAGCTACTAGTGGCCAAGATATCCCTTGTTTATTTTTTTAAAAATTATTATTTTTTAATTTTTTGCTTATTTCTTAAAAGTAGAACATAGACTTTTCAGTACAAGGATTATTTCATTATTTTAAACCCTTAAACTTCTGTTCTATAATCAAAACTAGGTATTGTTTCCAAAGGAGAAGAGTGGTAAGGGCCAGGCAATGAGGGTTAGGTAACTTGCAAAAGGTCATAATTCAGAATTATCTGAGATCACATCTGAACCCAGGATCTCCCATCTCTAGCCCTTGCTCTCTGATCCACCTAGCTGCCCCATTTCTTTTTAATTTAATTTAATATTTCTATTCTAAATTATATTAATATTTCTTTTTAATATTTTTTATCCACAGCAGAATCAAGGTGGAACACTTGATAGGATGCTCAGCCTGGATTCAAGGAGATATGAGTTCAAATCAGCCTCAGACACTTGGTAGTTATGTGACCCTGGACATCTCACTTAACACTCAGTCTGCCTCAGTTTCCTTATTGGTAAAATAGGGATAGTAATAGCATTTACCTCCCAGAATTATTATGAGGATCAAATAAGGTAATGATTGTAAAGGACTTAGCACAATGCCTGAAATATAGTATGTAAATAAAATAAATGTTTTCATTATCATCATTATCATCATCCTTGTTTTTATATGCTTACTTGAATTAATCCAGACCTCCTCGTTTTATAAATCGAACTCAGATATTATTCACTCATGGAGATTATAGTCTAATTTAGGTGTAATATGGAAAGATGGATAACTTTAATAAATGTAAAAACTGGGTTAAGAGAGACGTAATACCAAATGCTAGGTGAAATCTGAGAATGGGAAAGATCTCCTTTTGAAGTATCAGGAAAAGCATGCCAAAGGCTGTGGGATTGCAATTGGTCTTTAAAATAAAATTTGAATTGCACAACAGGAAAAATCAAATGAGAAATAAGCATTTATTAAACACCTAGTCACTGTGAGAAGTAGCCTAAGATAAAGGGTAAAGAACTGGATTTTAAGTTGGAAAATTTGATTCTAGATTTAAGTCCCTCTGTGTGACCCAGGAAAAGTCACCGAACTTTTCAGGGTCCCAAGAAACTCCACCAAACAATCAGCTGCAGAACAGTTGAAATCTGAATTGGTTGATGGGAGCTTTCTCCCCCAGAAGTTCCCTGACTTAATAAAATTGCAACTCTGAGGATACTAAAACAAAACACACACACACACACACACACACACACACACACACACACACACACACACACACACACTAAGAATAACAAAACAAATAAAAAAAAGATCCTGTTCTCAAGGATACCTAATCTAATGATAATTCCTAAAGCTTACTGTAACTGCTATCATTCCTTCCTAAAGCTGAATATAAATTTGACTATAAAATATATGGAATGAGAAGGGAAAATCTTCTGTATTTTCTGCCATAAAAGTTTTCCAAGGGCCAGATGGATGACAGCTTCTTTCTCATCTTTCAAAGGTAGGGCGCTCACCTTAAGGGTAAAGGATTTTGGGGAAAGCCTGGTTCTTTCAGATGGCTTTGATGAATTGTCAGGGTGCCTGTAAATCTCTAAATTTTTCATCAATAAGTGATGTCAGGGTGTTTCAATCAATTAATGGTTCTACATCTGTGATTTCTAGGGTCAGGCTTCAAATCTTCAATAATGAATGAGGAAAATTGAATAATTAAGGCTAGAATCTTAAAAAAAATCTCAACATCGTCCTTGGTTCTATATGGATTTCTTCAGTCAGCACCCAAATACTTGTACAATTTCATGGATTAAAAAGTACGCCTAAAGAATAATTATTTTCTCCTATTAAAGTTTGTGAGCCAGCTGAGGCCCATTGTGAGTGTGGAACCAATGAACTGATGCTGCAATTAAGAGACTACAGGCATATTTGCTGTAGAGGCAAACATTTTAAGTTGAAGAAATTGGGGAGGTTTTAAGTGAAGAAGGGGCGATTTAGTAGGGCCATGGTGTATATTTTCAAGTACTGGAAGGGCAGGCATGTGAGCGAGGGAGTAGATCTATTTGGGTCGAGTGAGCTGATCTAACTTGAAGTAGGGCAAGTTGTTATTTGATTCAGATAAGTAATAATATATTGTTTATTACTATTAAGCACCCACTATGTGGTAGGGCTATACTAAGACATAGGTATACCGAAACAAAATGAAGATCAGACCCTTGCTTTAAAGATGATATAGATGACCTCTGATATACTTGCTAAAACTATGATTTAATTATATAATCATTCATAAATGTATTGACTGTCATACATGAAAGAGTCCCTAGTCCAACTCCCTCATTTAATAAATGTAGAAACGGAGACTCAAGGGAATTAAATGATTTTTCTCCAAATCACACAGCTGTTGAGATTTAAACACAAGCATTGGCAATAAAAGATCAATATTCTTTCCCTTGCTTTATTCTTTTATGAACTTACAGTACATTCATTATTTACAGCATGACTGTATAATTTTTTTGGCTTGCACTTGGAAAGTTCCTAGCCACAACTTTCCATATCCAAGTTTAATTCCACTTTCTTCCTCACTCAGGTGTAAAAGATGATTTCCAGCATAACTTGGCGAGGGCTGTAGCCTGCCCAGACAAATGCAGATATATGAGGTGTCGTGAAATTGCGCTCCAATATTTTTTCATTCCTACGATTATTTGTTGATTTATGGTTTGTCAGACTTGCACGCTCACTCATTTAATCACCAACCATGTCACAACAAAATTTAAAACCAGCATTCATGATGATCAAGGTAGGTAAGGGAGCTGTGGGAACCAATGAGTTAGTGTATTGTCTCTTTCCTTCTGGAGAGAGATGAAATCCACTTCCCTTGAGTGAGTCAGAAATGGAATGGAAATGAGGCTCATGGTCACTTGTGCTTTGTAGATTTCCAAACATCACAACATGCTTTGGCAGGAGAGATGGATTTTTCTCTCAAGAGGCAACTGAAACTGGAATTTGTGAGGTTTCAGGCTTGGACTACAATGTGTTGGCAGTTTTATGTGGGGAAACTGGCAGGCAGATCTTCTCTGTTCCAAATAATCTGCCAATGTCAAGGGTCTCTGGGCACCAGAGTCAGATGTCCTTTGCCACATGTTAAGAACGATTGAAAATGCACTCTTCGTATTTACACTTGGGCCTCAAATATTTGAAAGTTTAAATAGTATGAATTTGATCTTTAATTGAGCAGCCCAGGAACCAAGGAATCATAAATATTGGCTTAAATTGTTTTTCCTTTGATCAACAGAGGTATGCTTGAACTGACAAGTCAGCATTACATTTGATGTGGCTACATAGGGAACTCCTTGGTCTTCTTAGGTTTTTGAATAGCATAAAAAAATGATGGAAGCAAAAAAAGTACACTGAGCACAAATGCCCCTCAAAGGTGTCATAATCCTATTAAATTGTCTGATACATGGACACCCAGGATGAGATTATCTATGAATAAATACTAAAGACAATCTAACATGTTATTTCAAATGCTATTTAGAGGAAGAAAAAATGAAAGCTCAAAGAAGGAATGAAGTACAATTTCAGAGCGTGCAGTTAATCAACTCCTATTTTGCTTCTGCTCTTTCTACAAATAAAAATTACCTTTAGATTGAATAGTTTAGATAAAAATTATTAAGAGGAAATTCAAACTAAAAATAAGAGAGGAGAATGACATATGGTACCTGCTCTTTGGTGAAGTTAAATCTCAAATTTAATACTTTCAAAGGCACTAAAGGAATTAAGGTACATATAATAACAGCTTTCTCTCCATTTTCCATCGATAGTTTTGATTTGTTTGAACTCCAATGGAGCAATGTGCCTTTCACAGGATAACTGATCAACTGAAATCATATCCTCAGACTTGGATGTTTTATTATTTTGACCATTAATTCTGTTATACTCTCATAAATGAGAATATCCTCAGAGATTCTAGAACTGTTTGCTCATTTCACAGATGAGAAAACAGGTTTAAGTGAATTGCCCAGGTTCACAAAGCTAGTAAATGTCTATATTCAAATTTGAATTCATATCCTTCTGACTTCAGGGTTGGAACTCTATCCACCATGCCACCTAGTTGCTGGATACTCTATATTTTCCCAGTTCCCTCAGCTTCTTCTCCTCTCAGATTGGAGGACTAGAGGGTAGAGAATGAAACTATTATCAAAACTTTCCTTTGTAAAGGGTAGGAATCTGGATTTTTCAACTAAAGTAGAAACACTTTCCATCTAGAGCTCTTCTTGATGTGATCGCCAAAGAATAAGAAGTAAACACGGATACCCATTGGTGTACACCCCCCCCCATTCCATCTTCCTGTTGTGTTCCCATCTTCCTCATTTGACTATAAGCTCCCAGAGGAAAGGAACTATTCTTATTTTTCTTATTTATATATTTTGTGTTTAATACAATGACCTGCACACAGGGGGAGCTAGGTTTATGTTTAGTGAAGTGAATTAGCAAAGTAGAAAGAATATTGAATTGGAAGTCAGAAACCTCATTGTTGAGACCTAGGCTATTCTTCTGGTGGTGATGGTGATTGTGGTTATAGTTGTTTTGACCTTGGACAAAGAATTTAATCATACTAAATTTTGATTTCCTGATATGTAAAATGAGAGAGAAGACCTAATTGAATACAAAGGTCTTTTATTGTTCAAAGTGTTTATTATTTTCTGGATTGTGAAGGTGACTGCTGAACAACTCTCAATAGCCTTTAAAAATTGGTGATAAAAGGAGAGTCTCAGAAATTGGCAAATGTAGTCTTTATGGTAAGTTGATTGTCACATTTAGCTTCATACAACTTCAACCATATGGTTAAAATAATTATTTATTTTTATTAACATTGAAGATATAGTGAAATCAATTATTTTGTTCTACTAATCAGAAATTACATAAACATAAACTTGACTTCCCTTACAGGCTGATACAAAGTTAAAAAAATAGATTTCAGATAATTTGGAAAGAGAGGCAGAGATTAGGAGCATACTGCAGAGATTAGTTTGGAAATATGTATCAAATTATATTCATTCCTTTTTTTAAAAAATTAATTACCAGATTAGTAGATAAAGTGATATCATAGTTGAGTCAAAGGACACAGTGAATAGAGTATTGGACGTGGAATCAATTTAGAATTGAGTCCAAATCAGCCTCAGACATTTCCTAATTGTGGGAACCTGGACAAGTCATTTAACCATGTTTGCCTTCTTTTCCTAATCTGTAAAATTAGCTGAAGAAGTTAATGTCAAATCACATTACTATCCTTGCAAATAAAACCCCAAATAGGGTCCCAGAGAGTAATATTTGACTGAAACTACTGAACAACAACAAAATTCCATAGTTATAGAGTATCTTGTTTTCAGTAAATATTTTTAAAAGTCTCCCATATTATCACTGTATAAAAATTGGAGAAATATTAATTTGATTCTAGTAGCATTAAGTAGATTTGGAACTAAGTGAGATCCCAAAAGTGTTTATAAATTATTTAGTATTAATCTAGAAATAGAACTATAAAAGAATAACCCAAAACTATTTTGTTCACTATTTTTACTGATTACTTATAGATGAATATGCATTATATATGTATATAAAATTCTGTAAATTACTACTGATTTAAAAAATGCAAACCAAAACAATTCTCAGCTATTATCTCACACTCATCAAATTAGCTAAATTGACAAAAGGGGAAATGACAAATGTTAGAAGGGATATAGGAAAATGGTGACACTAATACACTGTTGTTGGAATTGTAAACCAATTCAGTCATTTGGGAGAGTAATTTGGAATTATACCCAGAGAGTTATAAAATAGTGTATACCCTTTGACTGGGCAATAACATTTCTGAGTCTGTTTCCCAAAGAAATCAAGAAAAAAGGAAAAGAACTTAAATGTTCAATTATAGCAGCTATCTTTGTGGTACCAAAGAACTGGAAAAGGAGGGGATATTCATCAATAAGGGAATGGCTAAATAAATTGTGTTATTTGATTGTAATGAAATACTACTGCATCATAAGAAATGATAAATAGGCTAATTAAACAAACAAACAAAAAAAGACTTTAGAAGAACTCTACAGGATAATGAACAGTGAAATGAATGGAACCAAGAGAACATCATATAGAGTTTCAGGTTAATATTTGAAGAATACATTGTGAATGTTACCTCCAGAGAATGAATTGAAAAATGGAAACACGAAAGACATAATTTATATATACATATCAGTCTTCTACATTATGCTTTCTATTATGTGGAAGGGGAGTTTGGGACTGAGACAGTTGTAAATAAATTCTATTAATAAAAAGGCATACCTTTATGCTTGCAAAATTTATAGATATCATAAATTTGTAAGAAAGAGAAACACCGATATACAGGTAAGGACACCAAAACAAAGTGATTTGATAGAGAAAGAATCAGAGACAAACAGAGGGCAGGGGAGAAGAAAAAAGAATGGTAGAGAAAAGAGAGGATGGGATTTATTGGATAGTAGAACTACAAAGTAAAATAAAGGGTGGAGATAAAATGATGGATAAATATTTTCAATATGAAGTTAACTAGGATAAATTTAAAGCCTTACTACTAGAGAGATTTATTATTTTGTAAATACTTTATTTTTCCAATTATTGCAAATCAATTTTATATTGATTTAAAATAATATTGAGAATATATGAAATTATGTAGAAGCAAACAATTTGAAATAGGTTATACTTTGTGCAGTCATGCAAAATACAATTTCCATATTAGTTACATTGTGAAAGAAAAGGTAAACCAAAGAAAATAAAAATTCATAAAAATGTAAAAAATAGCATGAATCTGCATTTAGATTCCATCAGTTCTTTCTTTATAGGTGGAAAGTATTTTTTATCATAAGTCCTTTGGAATTGTCTTAGATCTTATAATACCTAGAATAGATGTTATCCACAGTTGATTATAATATAATATTGCTATTAATCTGTATAATGTCCTCCTGATTTTGCTCACTCCACTTTGCATCACTTCATATAAAGCTTTCCAGGTTTTTCTGGAAAGACCCTGCTCATCAGTATGTATAGGCTAATGATATTCATCACAATTACATACCACAATTTATTAAGTCCTTCCCTTAATTTCCAATTCTTTGCAAATCCCCCCCCCAAAAAAAAAGCTAGTATAAATATTTTTGAACAGTAAGTCCTTTTCTTTTTTTTAAAATCTCATTGGAATATGGTCCTAATAGAGGTATTGCTGGGTCAAATGGTCTGTTTTGGTCATAATTTTGTATTGGGAATAATTCCAAACTGCTCCCCAGAATGATTGAATCAGTTTACAATTTGACCAACAATGTTTTGATGTACCAGTTTTCCCATATCCTCTCCAATATTTGTCTTTTACCTTGTAACTGGTTCCCCACTCACCTGTAGGTGTAAGTTCTGTTTTGTTAAGAGCTTTTCCTCCATCTGCAATTGAGATCAAGATCTTTGTGTGGCAATGCAACAGAGGCTCAAATTCAATGCCAACAAAGTATCCCCTGTAATTTTCTTCTAACCAAATATCCAGACCCTTTATCTTCTGTTAGTTGAGAGCTCTGGAAGTCCTTGTTTCTGATTCAGTCACTCCTACAGCTTCCTCTGGCTTATCTCCTCTGGGCATGACAAGCTGTTAGCTTGACAGAGCATGTCCTGAGCTGGACTGTGCTCCCCACTTGTCCCAGTGAAATAGACCTTTCCTGATGACTTAAGTTGTTATGGACATGAAAATTGCTTCACCCTATCCTTTTCTTGGTTTTGCCCTTCTAGATTTGTTTCAAGGTGTGCTATTTTATTTTATTTTATTTTTAAGCCCTTACCTTCTCTCTTAAAATCAGTACTGTGTATTGATTCCAGGGCAGAAGAACAGTAAGGGCTAGTCAGTGGAGGTTAATTGACTTGCCCAGGAACACACAGCTAGGATGTGTCTGGGGCCAGATTTGAAGCCAGGATCTCCCATCATTAGACCTGGCTCTCTAAAACATGAAGCCACATAGCTACCCCCTGAAGGTGTTATTTTAAAGGTTTTTGCATAGAATTTGGAAGATCTCAGGCAAGTCCCTGCCTTTAGTCCACTGGCTTAGCTCTGCCCTTGTCTTAGAGATGATTGAAAATATCTTTTCAACAAGATGATGAAGGAGGCTCAGCTGGACAATAGTTTATACAGAAAAGAAAAATCAGGAAGTTATAATGAAGCCCAAGTTAAATATCTTAGAAGAGTGTCATATGACAGCCAAACTTTTTTTAAAGTAACCATGCACTGGATTGCATAAATAGAAATGTGGTATGTAATATTGTTTACCTTTATTTTTTGCCTTTTTTAAACATTTTATTATACTTTACCTTTATTTTGCAATAAAGAATATGAGACTATTTCTCTGGGAATAAAATTGTTAATTAACAGATGCATGTTTCTATTAATAAATAATGGTTCTCAAACCAGTATCTTAATCCAAAAGAGCATGAGTCTTACCTCTTGCTTTTGAAGGGAATTGTATTCTTTATTCTGATTGTACTGTCCACTTGACCTTCCCTGCCAGTCAACATTGGTGGATATTTCAGGAGAGGAGATGGACTTAGAGACCTCAAGTCCTCCCTTCTTGCTTCATCATTGGAGGGATGTGTCATTACTGGGACCTGGATGACATCAACATATTCTTTTATCAACCAGGTGGCCAAACCACTGTTCTCTAAGTGAGTTCAACACTCTTAATCTTTCAATTGGGTCAGGGTTAACCATGACTGTCCAGTTTGGTCCTCAATATATTTATTTTAACAAAAGAAGATGGTTCCAACCCAATCTCATAGCCTGGAAGTCTGACATTTCAACCTGACCTTAAAGGGTCTTAAGGGAAAATTATTTCAAACAAAAGAAATCGCAATTCAATATTATTTTTCCACAGTGCTATGTGGCATAGAGCACTACACTTGAAATTAAGAAGACTTTGAATCTGGCCTCTGATGTTTACTAGCTTTGTGACCATATGAAACTCTACAGCTCAGTTTACTAATTTGTAGAATGGAGACAATAATAGCATCTAACTCACAGGGCTATCATGAGGATCAAATGAATATCTATAAATAATTTGTGTAGGGTCAGAGATTTATTAAATATCTGAGGTGGGTTCTGAACTCATCTTCCTGAATCCAAATGCAATGCTCTATCTACTCTACCACTTAACTGTCTCCTTTCTGTTGGAAGGTTTCATAAACAGTCCAATTTGGAATTTAATGGAACTTGAATTATTGACCAAATTTAAAGGAGTCTTAGTCATCTAGCTGCCTCAATGGCTAATGTATTTTACATTTGAGCAAACTGAGGCACAAAGGGATTACATGATTTCCTTAGAACTGAAATAGTTATTAAAAGAATAAGATATGAACCCACTTTTTTAACTTTGAAAGAATCCACTGAGTAATCCTTTACCTACTAAACAATAAGAACTACCAAAACAAACTTGTATTGGATATTATCATATCTGATCTTCCCAACAACTCTCTAAGGTAGATAGTATAATTATTGGCTAAAGGGTCATAGAATTCTTGAACATAAAAGCACCTTAAAGATCAATTTACATATTCTCATTTTACAGATAAGAAAAATAAGTGTCAAAGTTTGGGTCTAATTTAATTCAACAACCATTTATTAACTATCTGTATAATTACTCAGGAGTGAAGTAGAAAAACAGAATATGAATGATAATTCCATGAATTCCAAGGCGAGTACCTGGGGATCCTCCCATTTGAAATATGGAGAATCTGATGCTCAGAAAGAAAACAAGACAATGTCAGGTGAGCAGAAGAAACAGAAATTTTGATAACAATTTTATTGCTTTCTATGCTCTAATCCATTGTACATATGATTCCGTTGTTAAATGCAATTTGAAACAACATCTGAAGTTTGATTTGCACATGATAAAAAATAATGTTTAATTTTTCTTCTAGGAGCTGTGGTAAGGATTTTACTAGATACATTTCAGCTCTGAACTGGAAAGCTGCCCTTGATTTAGGTAAAGAAACTGGAATTTTGCCCTAAGGTAGAAAATTTATATGATGCCAACACCAGCAAAAGCTGCATTTCCTCCCTTGTCCAACATTATATGTTCCAGAATGTTTTAATTTATCTTTGCATATAAATATACATGGCAATGGACATATACATACACATATTTGTATAACAATTATTTTCTCATGGTTAAATATTATGCTTAAAATAATGAGATATATATTGTTATAAGCATAATCATATTTGCCTACATATATTCTCTATTTTTCTCTCCAAACAATTTATTGTCCAGAATCTCTACTTGTCTGACCATAAGACTGTGAAGCCAATAGACTGAATAATGTATTAATAAAACAATTTTGGGCTTTGACAATATTTGAAAAATCTTTTCACATTGTAAGTGCCTTTTAGAAGCTCTCATTGAGAATCATCTTGGCTCTTCAATAGGTGTTATTATGCCAATGCTTTCAATAATTTGGCACCTTAATAGTCATCTGCCTACATTTTAAAGCTGCTACTGTCAGTCTCTAAGCCAATATCTTATCTATTCCATACATTTTATTTTCATTAACATTTTTCTAAGTGAAATACCTTTTTAAAATTTGCACAAACATTTTCTTCTAATTGACTTACAATTTTCCTGCTAAAATGATGGGATAAATTTATATTTTTATGTGAAAATGTATTCCATCCATTTAGATATAATTCTTTCCAATCTCCCATAGAAAGGGCCATATTTCTCTTTATTTTGTTTCTTGAAGTTCCCCTCCACCTTTTCAGCAAATGAGTTAGAAATGTAGGTTTTGTCTCATTTTACAAGTGATAAAATGATTCTTTACATGTCCCATAGCTTTTATGACTGAATATTTAATTCCATCTCATATAGAAAGATTATTTAAAAGAACATAGCTATAAATTGGGGGAAAATGTTACTATACAAGCCTGATTTCTGTTTATTATTATATCTGTGATACCCTTTGGTCAGAGGTTCTTAAAGCTAAAAGCAAAAGGGGAAGTCAGTCCATTTCCTTCATTTTATAGATGAAGATTTGGGAGCACCTAAAATTATTTGGCTATATTAAAATGATTTCTGGTGTTATTGTTGGGATCTATTATTTTTTTTTTTTTGGTGTTAGGTATATCTGGTCTGGAATTTCCTCCATTGATACAAATTGGCAACCTCTGCTATTTATATTCTTAGACTATTATAGGTACCACATTAAATGTCTTGATGTTAATCACAGACCTTGTACAAGCCAAAGAACACTATAAAAAAGGAATTCCTTATTCCTTTTTTAATTTAACAGGGGACATGGAGGTCCTCTTACCATAGACATATGTAGGGATAACCAGCCCACAGTGAAAGGTAGAAACCATAGAGACAGGATGGAGAAACCAATGAGAAAGGAAGGAGGAACCATAGAGACAGGAAGTAGAGTAGTAGAAGGGGATAAAAGGGGGCCAGGGTGAGTTGGTCAGTCTGTCAGTTGCTGATAGTTAGGGCTGGCAGTTGCTGACAGGGCTTGGAATTGTTGACTGCTAGGCTTGAGTTGGTCCTTGGGGGTTGGTTGCTGGTGGCGGTGGTTGGCATTTAGTTGCTAGAATCTAAAGAAGGGCCTGAGCTTACCAAGAGAGCTTTTTGACTTTTAGGGTTTTGGTTTTTGGTTTGGGCTCTTAAGTTTTTTATTTTTATTTTTTTAACTTTTTGGAAAGTGGCTGGTCTTCATTGACAGACCTAATTAGAGTTGGATTAAACACTGATTGGATTGGTTTTGATTGGGCTAGATTGGGTTGGCACTTTGTGGGGCGGTTATTATTAGCAGTAGTTATAGGCAGTTAGTTATATAGGCAGTTTTAGGTAGTAATTATAGGTAGTTATAGGATAACTAGTATAAACATTAGGAAATTTTTCTTTCTCTACATCTTATATTTCTCTCCTTTACTATATTAATTTTACTATATTATTTTACCTATTTTAATTAAACTAAATTGTTAATTGTTATAAGCTGCTAGAAGTTTTCTTTTCTTTGGCTTAAAGTGATAATATTAATTTATAACTCTACTGTATTCTCATTAAAACTTAAATTATTAAAAACTGCTCTTTTATTTTGTCAAAACTTCTAATTTAACCCTCATGACACAAACCCAGATCATTCAGACTCCCAGGCCAGCTCTGTTCACAAGATATAGCTTCATTCATGATATCTATATTTTACTAAAACTGAAAATATCTAGTAAAGCTGCATAAACTTTGTGAAACTGTTTTCCCCTTTTCTTTGCATCTAATTCTGTTTTCCCACATGATATTTCCTCTTGTCTGATTCTCTTTTTTGCTTCCTCCTATCACAGTTCTTATAGAAAACTGTTCTTATTGGAGTGAAGATGGCAGCTTAGAGACAGCAACAGTTCAGACCTCCATAAAGCCTTCCTCACTGATCAAAAACACAATGATTTGAGGGAACTGAAAACCAAATCTAACAACAGAACAGAGCTAGGGAACTCTCTTCCTGGACCCAACTTAAAAGGTATGTTCCCCAAAAAGCCTGAACTCTAGAAAACATGAGTTTAAGGGGAAGGAAGAAGGAAGGTCCCAGGACCCCTCCCCCATCTACAGCACTGAACTTCCAGTGGTGGTTGAAATCTCTGGGCAGGCAAGGGTACTAGTCTGGAGGGAGTACCTTGCTGGCAAAGTTGTGCAGGCTAAGGGCGTTGAATGCAAGTGGCACAGGGGCAGCTGGAGGAGAAGCACAGAGGAGGCAACATGGTTGCAGCCAAGAAGCTCTATCTCCTCCCCCCTCCTTTTCTGGAGGTTTTACCTCAGGGCCCATCCAGCTCTGCAGATCAACTCCCCCTCCCTGGCTCAGTCTCATCAACGGGTCAGATAAGAAGCCTTCAGAGGACAGGGAAGCTCAAGTTCCAACACCCCTCACCCGCACACTGATCTGAAAGCCTTGATGACTAAGCCCAAAGGGAAAAAGCTGCAGCAAACTACAGAGAACAACCCTGACAACAGGGCAGCAAGCCCAGCTCATTTTCAGCTTCTGCTGTCAGCTGGGAAAGATTTGACTAACCTGATCAACTAGCAGAACAGAAAAGAAGCCCCTTCAGGACAAAACAGCCCAAACCTACAGACTCCCCACATAATGAGAGGAACAAAAATACTGGCAACTATGGTGGGGAGGGGGAAGAAAAAAGGGGGAATATGAGGAAACAACAGAAAAAGAAAAAAGAAATTACAATTGACAGCTTATATCCAGGCAATAAAAAAAGAACAAATGGAACAGAGGAAGATCAAGGAACACTAAGCAAAAACACAGAAACTCCAGCAAATTGGACATTGGCTTTGGAAGAACTAAAATATATAATTAAAAAATAATTAGTAGAGGCTGAAGATAACTGGGAAAAAATTAAAAAGCAAAATAAATAATCTGGATACAGAAAATAGTGTTTTGAAAGCCAAAATTAATCAATATGAAAATAAGGCAAAAGAGATGAAAGATCAGAAGGAGAAAGATAACCAAAGAGGCAGGTATGAAATTCAGTCTTTAAAAATTAGAAGCAAACAACTTCACAAGGCAGTAGGAAACTCTAAAACAAAATCAAAAGAATGAAAATATTGAGGAAAATATGAAACGGCTCATCCTTAAAACACAAGATTTAGAAAACAGTTCCAGGAGAGAAAACTAAAGAATCATTGGCCTAGCGGAAGATCATGACAGAAGAAAAAGCCTGGACATCATACTAGAGGAAATTATCCAAGAAAACTGCCCTAATATTCTAGAACAAAAGGGAAAAGTGGAGATTGAAAGAATCCACAGATCACCTCCTCTACTTAATCACCAACTGACAATACCCAGAAATGTTATAGCCAAATTCAAGAACTACCAGACCAAGGAAAAAATATTATAAGCTGCTAAGAAGAAGTCATTCAGATAACATGGAAATACATTAGGATAACACAGTATCTGGCTGCATCTACACTGAAGGACCAGAAGGAATGTGATATGGTATTCCAGAAAAACAAGGGAACTAGGTATTGTAAAGGGTGAAATTATGGCTGAGACTGAATGTATAATTAATTTAGGTCACCAAGAATTTTATTTATAAAAATCCTAATGAAAAACCCAAATAATAAAATACCCAAGTCAGCTGCCAAATTTTATGGTGATTTAATTGATATAGTGGAGAAGATTAAGAAGAAGGGAGAAGGAAAGGGTGAAGGATTTATTCCACACACACACCTGGCTGATACTGGGCAGGAAGATTAGAAGATCTAGAAAGTAAAGGTTTGGACTTTGAAGGAGGAAGGAATCAACCTGAACTCCAAAAGGGGCTCATTTGAGATGCCTGAACCTGAATCAGGTCAAGGACAAAACTCACCTCCAAAACCCAGACAAATAACTGCCACTACTCCCACTATGTTGCCAGCCAGAGTTGCCTCTCCAAGGAAATAAAAAGTGACAGGAAGTGATGTGCCTTATGTGGATGTTTTTATATCACTTTCCTGCTTCTCATCTGTACCAATGAGGACTTAGCTTGACTTAGGACAGCCCAGAGGTCTGTCCTTTTTTCTGCACATGTCTGTTGAAGGTCATTCCTTAGATAATTAAATCTTGAGTTTGATGCAGACCTTCAAAATCTTGTTAAACTAAGAGGGGAGAAAATCCTCTTCCAACCTTAATCTCAAATCCTCCAGGAGAGAAGACATTTGGGCAGATAGAATCTTCTCCCAGATCCCTCAGGCTCCCATGTAACCCTTGATTATATGCTCCTGTCAATCATTCTCTAAGGTTTGCATCTCTCAGTTTTTCCAACAGTTTTTGCAAACCTTTCATCCTTTATCACATTCCCCCCTTTCGCATGAACCAAAAATCGTTTTGGAAACATTATTTTTGAATTTGTGCACAATCTAAAATACTAACCAATTATTTAAACTAAGAAATCTACCCAAAATAACAACCAACCTACACTCAACTATCTTACTCCAACACTAAACTTTTTAAAGGATTTATTGAGGAAAAAAGAAAAGGAAAACAAATTAAATAATGAACAAGTTCAGAAATCAAACCAAAGCAAAATCAAAACAGCAAATAACAACAAACAAAAGATCCTTGCAAACATCAAACTTAAAAGTACTCTTATGAGCTAATACAGAACATTCTACTATTGCAATACATTAACATTAAGCTTAGAGAAATTTTTTTGAAAATTACAATAAACACAACATTTTATAAGTTTTACATTGAAAATCAAACCAAATATTAAACTCACTTATTCAAATATATTTAATAATAAATATTACTGAGCTATGTACATAATTTACATATAAAGTGCATGCATACAATATATACACCTATGATATACATATGCACATATATATTTATGTACACTTCATATTTACACATATTTTGCATATAGTCATACACTATAATACAATTAATTTACATTCCTCTCATATATCCTATTTATATAATTACTTATTTATTTATAATTCTGTTTGATATCTTATTTTATATCTATTTCATATCTAATTTTCTTATCTAATCTTACTTAATTTTACCTAACTAATCTCTATCTTCAAAATACTTCTCAACTAAATTTCAATACACAAAATAAATCTAGTTATGTAACTATATTTTGTTAGTAAATAACATATCTATAGCTAATCATTATACTTAGTACCCTAAATATACATTTTTTATTCATTTAAGTAGTGATTCAATATAACATAATCATGTTTATGTTTTGCGTTTATCTTTGATTATGTTGTTACTTTTATGTCATGTTGTTTTGCTAGTTTGATGTCAGTGTTACTGTTATGTAAGAGTTATGTTACTGCTGAATGCAACATACTTACCCCTACTTCAGTTATTTCTTTCTCTTTTCACTTCTTTTTAAATATTTTTCAGCAATTCCATAGAAGTAAATATATTTGTGTTTGTATGTGAATCATTGCTATATTATTATGTACTATAATACATTACCCAAAGTATAAATTCATTAGTCCATTTATCCTGTAATCCTCTTCATTACAAATTTCACAAAGTCTTTTAAATTTATAAATATTTAGACTTTTAACAATGTCCATTAATTCCTGAATTCTCTTCTTCATCTGCATTGTCCTCATCTATCCTCTTCCTCAGGAATGGTCCTTTCCTTACTGATCTTTTTTACTACAGAATCAATTTTACTGATGATTCTATCTTTCTGCAAACTCTTCATTTTCTTCATCTTTGATGATTTGTACATTTTCATTATTTATACCATTCGCAAATTTTATATGTGAACAATGATACCAGGAATCTCTACCCAAAAGTTTTACTGAAGATGGAGAAACTAACACAATAGTGTAAGGACCTAACCAACTTCCCTGTGTTGCTGATGTTTTAGCAAAAATTTTTATATATACCGTATCTCCTGGTTCATAATTATGAAGAGAATAATTCAAAGGACCAGTTTAAATTAATACTCCCAGAGACTTCCGGTCAAGATGGCAGCTTAGAAGCAGGAAAAGTTCAGACCTCTGAAAACCTTTCCTTACTGGTCACAAACTGAATGCTCCTGGGGGACTAAAATACAAACTTAACAGCAGGACAGAGCCGGGGAACCCTCCTTCTGGACTCAAATCAAAAGGCATGCCCCCAAAAGCCAGAATCTTAGAATACTAGGATCTAAGGGGAAGGCAGAAGAAAGGTCCCAGGACCCCTCACCCCCAACCCAGAGCTTTGAGCCTGCAGTAGCAGCAGAAACCTCAGGGCTGGCAAAGGTGTTCTAATGGGCATCCCTTGAAAGCAACCCAGGCCAGTCTTGGGGCATCCAACACAGATGGCAGGGAAGTAGCCTGAGAGAGATGTGGGGAACCTGTAGCCCCCTGGCTGGGAAACTTCCACTGGAGTCTCACTGGAGGTTTTTGCCTCAGGGCACATCTGGACCAACCCAGCTGAACATAATCCCATCAGAAGTCCTCAGACCTCAGGGAGGCCAGGACCTCTTGACCCTTAGAGTGCAGGGCCTTCTGAAAGGACAGGAACCTCAGGGCCAGCAAAGGCACTGAGTTACCTTGTGGACAGTGCTATACTAAGCTCAGAGCATGGAAGTAAGGCAGCAAAGAACCAACTGGAGGGAACTGAGAGCAGTAACACCCCAAACGCCGGCAGGCAGGGGAGGGAAGACCCTGGGCTTCCCCAGAAAGATAGCACAGA
The DNA here is from genome assembly GCF_027887165.1 of Monodelphis domestica. Classification (NCBI taxonomy): domain Eukaryota; kingdom Metazoa; phylum Chordata; class Mammalia; order Didelphimorphia; family Didelphidae; genus Monodelphis; species Monodelphis domestica. The sequence goes on along the minus strand of NC_077227.1, from coordinate 684,187,700 downwards.
TGCAGAGAACAGACAATTTGCCTGGGGCTAAAGCCTTGAGTCATCAGACAGATACACTAGGAACCAGTCCTCCTCACTCAGATTTCTGTGGAAAGGGGAAGAAAAACCATAGAGATGGCAAACAGTACAGAAGTGCAAAAACCTCTAAACACCAAGAAAAGCAAGAATAAGGGGGTGACTTTGGAAACATTTTATGGAGCAAAAATACAAAATACAGAGGAGATAGAAGAGGAAACACAAAAAAATGCTCCAAAACCTTCCAAAGGAAATGGAAATTCTCCACAAACTCTTGAATTTAAATTGGAAATTATCAAAAAGAATGAAGCCTTCTGGCAGAAAAAATGGGAAACAATGCAAAAGGAATCTGAGAAACCAAAATATGTAAATGCAGAAACAGCTCAAAACCTCAAAAAACAGGTAAGTTCAAACTGAAAAGGAAAACCTGTTATTAAAGGTCAGAATCAGGCAACTGGAAGACAATGAGCTGGCAAAAGAGCAAGAATTAATAAAGCAAAGTCAAAAGACTAAAGAATTAAAAGATAACATAAAATATCTCACTGACAAGGTGACAGACCTGGAAAACAGAGGAAGGAGAGACAATCTGAGAATCATTGTTCTACCAGAAAAGCCAGAAATAAAAAGTAATCTTGATATCATAATATGTGATATGATCAAAGAAAACTGCCCAGAGATTCTAGAACAAGGGGACAAAATATGTATTGAAAGAGTTCACAGAACACCCCCTACACTAAATCCCCAAAAGATAACTTTGAGGAATGTAATTGCCAAATTCCAAAGCTTCCAAGAAAAAGAAAAAATCTGACAAGACATCAGAAAAAGACAATTTAGATATAAAGGAACACCAATCAGGGTCACAGATGACCTAGCAATTTCCACTCTGAAGGACCATAAGGCATGGAACATGATATTCAAAAAAGCAAGAGAACTGGGTCTTCAACCAAGAATCAGCTATCCATCAAAACTGACTATATACTTCTAGGGCTAATTATGGGAATTCAACAAAATACAAGATTTCCAAGTGTTTGTAAAGAAAAGACCACAACTCTGTGGAAAGTTTGACATCCATACACAAAGACCAAGAGAATCATGAAAAGGTAAATATGAAGAAAAGTGAAAAGGAGAAAAATGTTATCTTTTTCTTTTATTCAAACTCTCTTCTATAAGGACTACATTTATATCAAATTATATATATATATATATATATATACATATATATGTATACATATGTGTGTGTGTGTGTGTGTGTGTGTGTGTGGAGAAAATGTAATGTGTAACTCTCAAACATTGTATGCATCATTAGAGTAGTAAGAAGAACCACGCATAGGGAAATTTGGGGGCAACAAGATGATATGGAGAAAGGGGGGGTAGAAAGAAAAAGGGAGGGAGGGCAGAACAGTAATTCATTACTGGTGGAGTTGTGAATTGATCCAACCATTCTGGAGTGCAATTTGGAACTTTGCCCAAAGGGCGATAAAAGACTGGACAATATGCTAAAGGTCTACCACCTAAACCTTTCTATCTGAATGTTTCTTGATTGGACTTTTGCCAAACATTAACATTCAAGGAAAGTAAAATAGTACATTTTGTAGATGACATCCTCCTAGCATTTCCATTTGCTAAATTGTGTTTAGGAGATAGCAGTATTATTTTTTATTGAATATTCTGATTAAATTATATAAATGTGGACATAAAATCTCTAAAGCAAAACTTCAGTGGGTTTTGCCTCATGTTGAATATCTTATTGTGTTGTCAGAGGGTTCCAGAAGCATCACTAAGAAGAGAATGGCTGATATCCAGAAACTGAGTCCACCTAAGAGCAAGAAGCAACTTGGAGCTGTTCTTGGAACAACTGGTTTTTGTAGACAATGGATACCTGGGTATAGTGAAATTACTAAATGTTTAAAAGATCTAACCAGGAATATAGAACCAGAACCTCTGAAACTCAATCCTGAACATCTGCAAGCCTTAGATAAGCTTAAGGAAGCCATTTTATCTGGACCAGCTCTTGGAATCCCAAATAAAACTAAACCTTTTCAATTATTTGTGAATGAGACGAAAGGAATTGCATCTGGTGTACTGACACCGACTTTAGGACAAAGTTATTGTCCAATTGGATACTATAGTTGTCAGCTAGATCCAATTGCTACAGGTACAGTTTCTTTTATGCTGCTTCTTTGTTAGTTCAGAAGACATCAGACTTAGTTTTGTGATGTCCAATGACAGTAGTTTGTTTACATCAAATAGAAGCCCTAATGAAGAAATTTCATACTCATGTATATTCAGACCAACGAATATCTAAGCATGAAATTATACTTCTAGGTAGTGAAAATATTACATTGCAAAGGTGTAGTATATTAAACCCAGCTACACTCTTTCCTGATTTGCCAAAGAATGGTGAACCATTACATTAATGTTTAGAAGTAGTAGATCCAGTGGATATGCCAAGGATGGATTTAAAAGACACTCTGATTGAAAATCCAGATTTGGTTTTATTCATAGATGGTTCTTCATATTTGTGTAATGGAATAAGATGGACAGTTGCTTTAGTTGTCACAGAATTTGAGAGAATTGGCTTGGGTTATCATAGTAACCCTGTGGAAGACAATTGAAAGTCCACTGGGTAAAAATGTAAAAACAAAGATCTTTTGAGAATCCTCATGCATTGGTATTGAGAAAAATGCTAAACATAAATCTACCATGGTGAAATATCTTGCTATCTTGCTTGACTTAAAGTGGATGAGATTATAGCAGCTGGACTTGGTACTATAGGATGAGTCTTTATTACATGATAATTTATAGCTCTCAAATCCAATATGAATATATAGATAACTGCCATCTTGATCGATATTTTTTTATTAGCAGTATTGTAAACTGAGAAATGTGGTATTATGATCCCTTGTTGAATTAGGGACTCAATAATAGGTCTTATTCTGTCTATAGCTTCTTTACTCAAAGGGTATTGAGGAACACAAGGCATTGGTCCTTCCTTGGTTCTCACTATTACTAGAGTAGCTGATTTCCATAGGCCTACATCTGTGGAAAACTTTGCCCATAAATCTTCTGGTATATCCTCAGGAATAGGATAGACGGAATTCAACTCATTCTATGCAATGACTGAATCTAAGAACAGCAATGGAAAAGCTTTCAGAGATTCTTCTAGGAGTTGTAATGATATATCCCCAGTGTCAGTATTTTGAATCATTGCTTATAATTTACAAAGCAAGGCCCTCCTGAGAAAATTCATTAGACATTCTGGCATACAAAGAAATGCATGCTCCATGGTCAGTAGACCCAAAGTTATCATTTTAGGTTGTAGTTTTGCTTCTCACTATGGTTTTCCTGTAGCTCCAATCACTTCCATAATACCAACAACTTTACAATCTTTAGGAAGACTTTGAAAAACTGATTTACTGGCTCCAGTATCCACCAAAAGATCATATATCTGATCCCCTATATTTACAGAAACATAGGATTCAGTACTATTTGGAGTTTGGAAGGTTTCAATAATTGGTGCTAGCACAGTAACATCAGTCCAAAGCTCAGTCATTTCCTGTTCATCCAAGTCTGCATCTGCTTGAATTACATGAATTTCCCATAATTTTATATCATAAGCTTTTATATTACTCTCATTGGTCCTTAAATTCTCCATCTTAGTATCATTGTTCCCATTTACAATTTCATTATTAAGTTTATATTCTTCATTAATTTCTCTTATTCTACATTCATTAATATTTTCTATTTAATTTATAGTACAATGTTCTTTCTCTGTATAATTATTTACACCAATTATATCCTCCTTTGAATTAATTAATTCATTTCTATCACCATGTATTTTATTTTCATTACTCCCAATTTTATTTATCCTCAACTCATTTTCATTGATACCACACTCATTTCTTGATTCATTTCAGCTTCCTTTAATTTCCTTTTCAAGACCTCAACAATGGTATCTCTCTCATCATTTTCATCCTCTAGGTAATTTGTCGAATATGTGGCTTTTCTCCTTATTTCTTCAATATCTAACTTCCCAGTCAGGGTAATCTGTTTAAAAAAAAAAATGTCTGACCTTTGGGACTGCATTTTTTACAAAGACCCTTTTAATGTGTACAACTGAGTTTTCTTCCAGTAGATCTATCCCTAATAAAATTTCAGCTACCTCAGTTATCCTTTCCAGGAAAACTGCAGGAGCTTCAGAGATCTTATGCTTTATAGCCTCAAATTTTGACCATGAATTGGGCCTTTTAGTATATCTCCCCATTACCTCTAGGATTGCATCTCTTGCTTCTACTAATGGATAATAAACCTCCTCATCTGATGTATCCAGCTTTAAGTCCTCTGGCCAAGATTGTAATAAAGGATCTGTTCTTATCTCCTGTATAAATTTTGTTCTCTCTCTCCTCTCTCTCTCTCTCTCTCTCTCTCTTTCTCTCTCTCTCTCTCTCTCTCTCTCTCTCTCTCTCTCTCTCTCTCTCTCTCTCTCTCTCTCTCTCTCTCTCTCTCTTTGTCAAGACCTCTTTCCTTAATAAGGCAAAATCATTGAAATCAAGATCATATAAATCAATTGTCCTATGCATCTCTTTAATTACTTTATTTAGTTTGTCATTGAAATTTGGGGTCCTCATTTTGATGAATTCAAGGTCCTCTGGGGAAAATCTCTTATGCATCTTAACTTTATGTACCTCATTTTGCTTAACTACTGGCATATCTCTAAGTAGGCATAAATTAACTATTCCTGCTTCTTCTTCCTGTTCTAGGCTATTTAGTTTTTTTTTCTTATTGTTTAATTTGTTGTTGTCATTTTTATTTGTTGTCATGTTTATAAATTGCTCCAGTGTATCCAATTGAGTTTTAATTTGTATAACCATCAGCTTCAAGTCAGAATCCCTTCTGAGCCAGGTTACCAGATCTTTAAGACACATTACACAAAATCACATAGAGGCATGAGACTTATAAACAACACATCCACTGATCACAGCAAGTGGTACATATGACATAATATCACAGTTTTAAATCCATCAATGGCTTCATACAATCCATAGTAAAAACATAATGGAAGTAACTAGTGAATGATAAAAACACAAAATATGGAATATAAATTAGATAGTTGAAAAACATCACTAACATATTGCTAAACATGTCTGCTGACATGCCAAATGCCATTGTCAAATTATTGGAAAAAATATTATTACACTGTAACTTGTACATACAACAAAGAAAACAAACAGAAAATAAAATTAAAAATTTAAAAACATTTTTTTCCAAGATGGCTGCTGATGATCTGTGGTACAGCTTCACTAACCCCCTTGAGCAAGCTAAGCTCTTAGAATTCTATTAAAAATACCTATAAAATAAACAGATTCTTCAACCTACCTGTCTTAGCCAAACTGTTATGGTAGAATTTGGGGTGAGGAAAGAACAAAAGGGAAACATAAATAAATACTGATTTATTGTTTGGGAGGGATAAGAAGGAATAAGGGTTTAGGAATAAACTTATATTTAATTTAAAAGCTAATATATATAACTAACTAAACTATATTGCTGAGCTAAACATTAACTTCCCAATATCCAAGTCTCACATGAGGAGTCCAATAGAATATGACCAGGATCTCAAATTGGTAGATGTCCAAGTAGTTCCAGAGATTTTCTCTTTTTTCTCTGTTGGTCACAGGAGAAAATCCTCTTCTAATCTTAATCTCAAATCCTTCAGGAGAGAAGACAGTTGGGCAAATAGAAACTTCTCCCAGATCTTCAGGCTCCCATGTGACCCTTGATCATATGCTCCTGTCAATCATTCTCTAAGGTTTGCATCTCTCAGTTTTTGCAACAGTTTTTGCAAACCTTTCATGCTTTATCACAATACTAAGATGAATGGGAAAAGTAACAAAATGTCATAAAGAAGTTCATGGCAGGAGTGGGGAAAATACCAATACAGTGGAAGGGTAAAGAGGTTGGAGACAGGAAATACTGAATTCTTACATGCATTGAAATTGACTCTAAGAGGGAAGAACAATCAAATCTTTTGGGGCAGAGAACTGATTTTTACCCTATAGAGAAGTAGAAGGGTAACAAAAGAAAAGGTACAGTGGGAGTGTAGTTTAAAAAGACCATAAAGAAAATAAGAGAGGAATAATAAAGGGGTGGGGGTAGAAAGGGAAGTAAAATAAGGGTAGGAAATAGGGGGACTTATTAAAAACAAAACACTGGTGTAAAAGGAAATAGTGAAGAAGAAAGGGCAGATTTAGGAGTGGAAATCAAAATGCTGGGAAATACACAACTGGTAATCATAAATCTTAATGTGAATGGAATGAAGTCACCCATAAAACACAAGCAAATATCAGAGTGGATTAGAAACCAAAATCCTACCATATATTTCCTACAAGAAACACACATGAGGCAGTTAGACATACATAGATTTAAGGTAAGTGGGTGAAGGGAAATCTATTGGGCATCAACTGAGAAAAAGAAGGCACTACTCACAATCATGATATCTGACAAAGCCAAAGTAAAAATAGATCTAGTTAAAAGAGAGAGGGAAGGTAATTACATCCTGATAAAAGGCAGTATAGACAATGAGAAAATATCAGTTCTCAATATGTATTCACCAAATGGCATAGTATCCAGATTTCTAAAGGAGAAACTAATGGAGCTCAAGGATGAAATAGATAGAAAAACTATACTAGTGGGAGACCTGAACCTTCCTATATCCAAACTAGATAAATCAAACCAAAAAATGAATGAGAAAGAGGTAAGAGAAGTGAATGAAATCATGGAAAAATTAGTTAGTAGATATGTGGAGAAAATATAAATATTGACAAAAAGGAATACACCTTTTGAGCAGCACATGGTACATTCACAAAGATCAGCTATGTACTAGAGCATAAAAATATTGCAAATAAGTGCAAAAGAGAAGAAATAATGAATATAACCTTTTCAGTTCACAATGCAAGAAAAACAATAATTAGTAAGGTTACATGGAGAGGCAAATCAAAATTTAATTGGAAATTAAATAATATGGTTCTCAAAAATCAGTTAAAGAACAAATCATAGAAATAATTAATAATTTCATTGAAGAAAATGACAATGATGAAACATCCTTTAAAAATCCATGGGATGCAGCCAAAGCAGTACTTAGGGGGAAATGTATATCCTTGTGTTCATATATTAACAAATTAGGGTGGGCAGAGGCCAATGAATTGGGTATGTAAATTAAAAAACTAGAAAGGGAACAAATTAAAAATCTTCAGATGAAGACTAAATTAGAGATCCTAAAAATTAAAGAAGAAATTAATAAAATTGAAAGTCAAAGAACTATTGATTTAATAAATAAGAGTATAAACTTGTACTTTGGAAAAAAAAACAAATAGAATAGGCAAAGTACTGGTCAATCTAATTAAAAAGAGGAAAGAAGAAAACCAAATTGACAGTATCCAAGATGAAAAGGAAGACTGCACATATAATGAAGAGGAAATTAAGGCAATCATTAAAAGCTATTATGCCCAATTATATGCTAATAAATATGGTAATGTAGATGATATGGATGAACATTTACAAAAATATAATTTGTCTAGATTAATAGAAGAAGAAATAGAATACCTATATAACTCCATATCAGAAAAAGAAATTGAACAAGTCATCAAAAACTCCATAAGAAAAAAATCCCCAGGACCAAATGGATTCTGTCAAACATTCAAAGAACAACTAACCCCAATATTATACAAATTATTTGACAGAATAAACAAAGAAGGAGTTCTACAAAATTCCTTTTATGACACAAATATGGTACTGATTCCAAATCCAGGCAGGTCAAAAACAGAAAAAGAAAATTATAGAACAAACTCATTAATGAACATAGATGCAAAAATCTTGAATAGAATACTAGCAAAAAGACTCCAGCAAGTGATCAAAAGGATTAATCGTTATGATCAGGTGGTATTTTTCCCAGGAATGCAAGGATGGTTCAGTATTCAGAAAACCATTCGTATAATTGACCATATTAACAAACAAACCAACAAAAATTACATGATTATCTCAATAGATGCAGAAAAAACCTTTGACAAAATCAACAATCATTTGTATTGAAAACTCTAGAAAGCATAGGAATAAAAAGGCCTTTCCTAAAAAAAAATAAGCAGTAGTTATCTAAAACCATCAGCAAACACCATCTGCAATGGGGATAAACTAGAAGCCTTCCCAATAAAATCAGGAGTGAAACAAGGATGACCATTATCACCTCTGTTATTTAACATTGTACTAGAAATACTTGCAGTAGCAATTAGAGAATAAAAAAGAAATTGAAGGCATTCAAATAGTGTTTTACAGGCTGGCACTAGAATAGTATATGAAATTGATCACCTTGACAGGGGAGGGGTCCAAGAAATGAAATCCTGAGGAGAGAAGACTCTGGCTGAGAGAGCAGTGAGGGTCTCTCTGACTTGAGATGTCGAAGAGAGAAGGTAGATAAAGACTTTCTTCTGAGGGTTACCAATTTTTCCTGCTGGTGACTGGAAATCCTTCCCCCCAACATTTCCCAATTGAAGGGACTTTCTGAGGAGAAACCTGAGCAGACTTTACCTCAACTCCTGTTGCCCAGGGAGAGTCAACTTGACTTTCTCTCAGGGGGCTCAGGCTGCCAGGGCCTGAATTCCCCCCAATCTTGAGGAAGAAGGGGAAAGGGTTTAGTTAGAGACAGGGACCCTCTTTCCCCACTTTCCTTTTCCCATTCTTCCCTATCCATTATTCCTTTTGTATTACCTGATTGAGTTAAAATTAAAAGTTTAAAGATTAAAAATCTGTTCCCCAATCTGACTGTGAGTGAACGGATCAAGGGGAGACTTTCAGACTCGAGTAGTGGAGGGGGGACAAGAGGAACAAGAGTGAATTGATGAGATAAGCTTTAGCTAAGGAGGGAAGGCAGAAGGGGGAAAATCTTCAACCCCCCCCTCCTCTCTCTGAGCCAACCCATTACAGCTGCTGTTCTTCCCCTGAATCCTGTTTTGTGGAAAGGGGGTTCTCCTCTATTTCCCTCTCACCATACCAAAAGTCCAGACCTCCCTTGTGGTACATCCCTTTCCTCTTTCTCTCTCTTTTATTTTTTTTTTAAAACAATAGGCAATGATGAGACCAAGCTATCACTCTTTGCAGATGATATGATGGTCTACTTAAAGAATCCTAGAGAATCAAATAAAAAGTGAGTAGAAATAATGAACAACTTTAGCAAAGTTGCAAGATACAAAATAAACCCACATAAGTCTTCAGCATTTCTATATATTTCCAACAAATCTCAACAGCAAGAATTGGAAATTCCATTTAAAATCATCCTAGAAAATATAAAACACTTAGGAATCTATCTGCCAAGACAAACATAGGAACTATATGAACACAACTACAAAATGCTTTCCTCATTAAAACTAGATCTAAATAATTGGAAAAACATTAATTGCTCATGGGTAGGACAAGCTAACATAATAAAATGACAATCCTACCCAAACTAGTTTAATTATATAGTGCCATATCCATTGAACTACCAAAAAACTTTTTTACTGAATTAGAAAAAAAAACATAACAAAGTTTATTTGGAAGAACAAAAGATCAAGGGTATGCAAGGAAATATTGAAAAACAATATGAAAGAAGGGGGCTTAGAAGTACCAGATCTCAAACTATACTATAAAGCAGTGGTCATCAAAACAATATGGTACTGGCTAAGAGACAGAAAATAATATCAGTGGAATACATTTAGGGTAAGTGACCTCAGCAAGACAGTCTATGACAAGCACCAATATCCCAGCTTTGGGGACAAAAATCCACTATTTGATAATAACTGCTGGGAAATTGGAAGACAATATGGTAGAGATTAGGTTTTGATCAACATCTAACACTACACCAAGATAAACTCAGAATGGGTGAATGACTTGAATATAATGAAGGAAACTATAAGTAAATTATGTGAACATAGAATAGTATACATGTCAGATCTTTGGGAAAGGAAAGATTTTTAAGACCAAGCAAGAGTTAGAAAAAAATACAAAATGTAAAATGAATAATTTTGATTACATTAAATTTAAAAGGATTTGTACAAACAAAAACAATGCAACCAAATTAGAAGGAAAGCAACAAATTGGGGAAAAAATCTTCATAACGAAAATCTCTGACAATGGTGTAATTACTCAAATTTATAAAGAGCTAAATCAGTTGTACAAAAAAATCAAGCCATTCTCCAATTGAAAAATGGGCAAGGGACAAGAATAGGCAATTTTCAGTTAAAGAAATCAAAACTATTAATAAGCATACAAAAAAGTGTTCTAAATCTCTTCTAATCAGCGAAATGTAAATCAAAACATACATACCATTGGCTAAATGGCTACAAAGGAAAATAATTAATGTTGGAGGGGATGTGGCAAAATTAGGACAATAATTCATTGCTGGTGAGGTTGTGAATTGGTCCAATCATTCTGGAGGGCAATTTGGAACTATGTCCAAAGGGCGATAAAAGTCTGTCTGCCCTTTGATCCAGCCATAGCACTGCTGGGTTTGTACTCCAAAGAGATAAGGAAAAAGACTTTTTATAGGAATATTCATAGCCACACTGTTTGTGGTGGCAAAAAAATGGGAAAATGAGGGGATGCCTTCCAATTGGGGAATGACTGAACATATTGTGGCATCTGTTGGTGATGGAATACCATTGTGCCCAAAGGAATAATGAACTGGAGGAATTCCATGTGAACTACAAGGGCCTACAAGAATTGATGCAGAGTGAAAGGAGGAGAACCAGGAGAATATTATAAACAGAGACTGATACACTGGTACAATTGAATGTAATGGACTTCTATATTAGTAACAATGAAATGATCCAGAACAACTCGGAGAGACTTAAGAGAAAGAACACAATCCACATTCAGAGGAAAATCTATGGAAGTAGAAACAGAAGAAAAACAATTGCTTGATCACATGGGTTGATGGGGACATGATTGGGGATGCAGGACTTAAATGATCACCCTAGTACAAGTATCAACAACATGGAAATAGGTTCTGATTAAGGATACATGTAAAACCCAGTGGAGTTGTGTGTTTGGGTACAGGAAGGAGTTGGGGGAGGGGAGGGAGGGAAATAATATGATTCTTGTAACCAAGAAATAATGTTCTAAATTGACTAATAAAATAAAATTAAAAAAAAACTTCTTATTGAAATAAATATGTTCTCCTTCCTAGCATAATGTTATCGGATTGAGGGCAGGGAATTTTTTTTTTGCCTTTTTGTGTTCATTTTGCTCACTTGATCTTTTGTGTTTTGGCAAGAGGCAGAATCTAAATCTAAAAATTCATGGTCATTGAGAACTTCATATGATGAAACTCCCTCAACCAACCATCATTAAAGGCCTTTTTTGTTTTTTTAGTTTTTTTAACCTTGAATTATTGTCTGAGAGCTTACAAATGGAAGAGACTTTAGTTTCATTTAGTCAGTATGTCAGAAACAGAGTATGAACCTCCAGGACTTGCTGGCTTCATTATTAATACTGTCTTCACTGAGCTACCCTGACACTTGTACCTGACAGTTATTGTTTAGAAATTTAAGTAGTATATATGACTCTTTGTCATCCCATTGGAAATTTTCTTGGCAAAGATACTACAGTGGTTTGCCATTTTCTTCTCCAGCTTGTTTTATAAATAAAACTGCGACCAACAGGGTTAAGAGCCTTGCCCATGATCACAAATCTAGGAAGTGTCTGGGCCTGGGATTGAACTCAGATCTCCCTGACTCCAGAACCATCATTCTACCCACTGTACCACACAACTAACCCAGTAGAACTTTACAAATAACTATTGAATTAAATCTTTGAAAATATTTTAATGTCACTAAGTAGAAACAATCCCAGTGTTGGCAAATTCACTTGGTAAGAGAAATGAGGATTACAAATACAACATTTTTCCACATTATCATGTTTCTTCTTCTGGTGTAGCCTGCCTTCAAGTAAGCCCACAGGTAGACAGTAACCACTTGAGGGAGAGATTGAGCTGCTTTAGTCAGATGGTTTTAACCATTTCCATTTCCAGGATTCTGGATACTGCCAGGACTTTGATTTTTGAGTGTTTTATCCACTGTACCACCTAGCTGCTCATGGTGGGACCTAATCTAAGCTTCTTTTTCTTGTGGAAATAATTTGCCCAATTATGTTGCACATTTCTCCCATACATGCAGAATCTAGAATTAAAAATAATACATTGACAAGTCTGTAAGAAGTGAGTTTTAGAGAAGTTTTATGTTTGCAAAATTTATCAGAAATGGCTTTTTATTCATCTCTCTTGAAAATTCTTTGAGTTCTTTATGCCTAGAGTTGGAAGCTATTGAGGATATTCTGGCAGGACCTCCCAGGGACCTAGCTGGTCTTCTGTGCCACATAGTCTAAACTGGGTAGGGAATTTAATAGAATTTCTGAGGCAATCAACTTATTGTTACTGGAAGCACATATTATTAACAAGAAAAGAGGAGTGGAGTATAGATGCCTTTCCTGCTTTATGAGATTTTTAACTTCCAATAAGGGACTTCAGAAGGTCTCATTGAAAGAGGACCATATTTACACATGTAATTTCTCCCTTTCCTCATATATTTTGCTGCTAAAACAGGGAAAGGAAGATGTAATTCAATGACATTGTTCCTGCAGCTGTAAGTCCTTGTAGACCAGAGGATAATTTCTCCCTCAGTGGGTTACTATGGTAGCACTTCCCTTCAGAGCCAGTCTCCTGAAGGCTTAATAAGTGTAGATGAAGAGTTGCTGGCCATCAAAATAAGGATATTAATATTTATTTCCCAAGTATTTTTACTGTAAAAATTGGAGAGTAGTGGTATGTTTGCATTGTAGTTATTTAGTATATTGGTAACACATGCATTTATCTATGTCTGTGGTGAGGGAAACAAATAAATGATTCAAAATGTAACCTACCATTATTGTGGAATGAAACAGCTTTTGGTTTTTGCTCAGTGTGACCCACTGGGTTTTGAATGACAAGTGCACTTTCAGATAATAGCTTTGTTAATAGATAAACATTTTTAAGTTTCTACAATAACTGTCCATTCTCACATGAACAAAATCACCAGAATCCTATGGGGGAATAAATCTTTATTTCAAAATAAAATTTGAGGTCTACAAAATAAACTCAGTCATATTATTTGCCAGAGTCACTGATGGCAGAGTAGAGAAAGAACTAGTTCTATAGAAGCAAAATGCTGAAGATAAAATAAAAATTCCAAGTGGAAATGATTTTGGGTGATAACTAATTCTGATACCTCTACAGTTCAGGTAATCAGCAGAGTATGTCATAAACAATTTACCTCTGACATATCAGAAACTACTGTAAGATTTTTGAAATTATATTTCTTTCTACGAATAAAGGGAAATATTGGGAGGTATTCACCTCAGCATACAAGAACCCCAAACATAATTGAAGAACTGATAGTAGGAAAACAGATAAGGCACTTCTGCTCACTTTCTTCAAGGAATTAAGTGGGAGAGCCTGCCTCAGATAAAAAGCTGATGAGTTTGGAGTTTGGGGAGAGTACAGATCAAATATGATTTTCTCTGAATAAGTGATATAGTGAAAAGAACATGATTTGAAAGAGCTGGATTTGCTGAGGCACTCACCTACCATACGCTGAACTGGACATCTTTCTAGGTGTTAGACTTTGAGTGATGGAAAGATGAATCTGGATTCTAGAAGGTACTGACATGGTATGGAGGAAAGAGAATTGGATTGTGTGTCAAAGGACCTCAGTTCACACCCCAGCTAGAGCATTTATTACCTATCTGACCTCAGGTAAACTATTGACTTTTCTAGGAGTCAAGTTTATAACTTGTAAAATGAGAGTCCTGAACTAGGTGTTTTCAAGGAATGTATCTCCCAGTTGTGAAGTAAGAAGCAAATGACCCTCCATTAACTGTCTCCTCCTTATGATCAATATCCAGGGGCTTTCATATGGTTCACAGAAATACCAATGAAAACACATACTTAGGGGTCTTGGTATAATATTGAGATTCCTGGTATTTGTTGTTAATCAGCCTCCATAACCTTCTTGCCCCTTTCAGAATTCCCCTCAATTCCTTTTATCTGCTGTGGTCTCCCTCTGAATGATTGAAACCTCTCCTTTTTACTGTAGCCTGTTGAGGGGATTGTCCTCTTCAGGATTTCCCTCTTTTATAGAATCTCATGCTTGTGGATTTTATCTGTTTATATCTCAAATGCTGATTCCATTGATCACCTAACAATCAGAGAGTCTATCTGTTATAAATACTGCTGTGGGATGGATCTATTGAATCAATTATAGATATTCTATCCCCATACTAGAATGCAAGTTCCATTAAAGTGGGAATTATTTCATATTTATCTTTGTATTGACAGGGTCCAGGCACAGATCTGTCTTTTATCTGGACTCTCATGATAACCTTCTAATAGGTCTCTCAACTTCTACCTTTCATCCAGTTCTTATCCATCTTTCACCCAACTGGTTATTTCTAAATCACTGATATTTCTAGATCACAGATATCACTGGCCACCAGCTTCAAATCATGCCACCTCCATTCTGATATTTCTCCCCTTAGGAAACTGGCATTTTCTCTGGGAACCCACCAGGTCTTCCAGAATGTGAACTTTTTACTTTATCTTTACCATCTTGGTCTCCATCTCATTTTCTGACCCCCAGCTCCAATTTGCTATTCCATTTCATCAATAGTATGTAAGCTCATTGAAGGGAGAAAATATTTCCATTTCATTTGCTCCAGGCTTCTCTCTCTCTGTCTCTCTCTGTCTCTCTCTGTCTGTCTGTCTGTCTATCTCTCTCTCTCTCTCTCTCTCTCTCTCTCTCTCTCTCTCTCTCTCTCTCTCTCTCTCTCTGTCTCTCTCTTTCTCTCTCTCCTCTATGTCTCTCATTTTTTTCTCTCAATTTCCATTCTCAAGGGAATCTTGTTGACTATTCCCTATACAAAGAATTCCATTTTCAATCTTTGTTCCTTTGCACAAATAGTCTTTGTATCTCAATAAGATATTTGAGAGCCAAGATTGCTTAATTTCTATTTTTTTTTATCCCAAATGCCCAACATAGTGCCTTAAATAGTTACTTCAATGTTTTTGGAATTAAATTGACCAAAATTTTTTTTTCTAGTCAGTCATACTAGGGACCTTTTAAGCAAAAGGCCAACAACATCTGATAATGAAAAATTGCTTTATTGAATAGAGAACAACAGACATTTAATGGATTTTTAAAAAGAGGTAACGAAAAGCACCATATGCTACAGCGTACAAGTGAGTTTTGTCATTCAAAGATATCTTGGTTCCTAAATTGATTTTGCTTTTTAAGCCTTTCTTAAGCATACTCATTTCCCCTGCCTCAAGATCCCCTAACATTTTGTTCTTCTTCTGGGCTTTGTTTCTGCATTATACTTTTTATATATTTGACCCTTACTGAACCCTTGCTTTCTTCTGCTGTTGTCTATGTTGGCATGGTGTCTCTATCTCACTCTCCAGTTTGACTTTTGACCTCCAATTTTGAAATCAGTTTTTGCTACCTCTACACTACAAAAAGCCTTCTACAAGCCTGTGGAAAGACAATCGAAAGCTTCTGTGTTTGACAGCCAGATGCTTAACCCTTTCTTTGCTAGAATTCATTAACTAGACCTGAATTTTACTTTTAATCAGTCAATTGATAAGCATGTATTAATTGCCCTGAACTGCTCTAAATACTGAAGATTTAAAGAAAGAACAATAAATAAATAAGTAAATAGGTGGATGGATGGGTAGATGAATGGATGGATGGATGGATGGATGGATGGATGGGTGGGTGGGTGGGAGATTGACTAAATAATAATAACAAAATGAAAACATATATTGTCTGATTTCAAGGAAAAGGGAGGATCATTTTAAATGTACTTATATTTAAATGTACTTATATAGCTATATTAGATTCTGTGTTAGTTAAGGGTGATGAAGAGATGAATACTTGCCCTCAAAAGGTTTGTGATCTAGTAGGGGAAAGAGCTAATTCCTTTTGTAAATATGAAGTCTGGAGGATAGGTCAAGGGTAATAATTTCTAGCAAGAGAATCAAAGATTGGCTTAACTAATAATTCATTTCAAATTAGGAGCAAATGTTTGCTAACAAGTATGATACACTTTATCTTCCAGAAATTATGTGCATTTTAATAGTCCCTTCAGCTTCCAAAGTCAAAGGAAAAGAGAAGGTAGACATTTCAGACACAGTAAGTGAATGCTGGAGAATGGATTTGGGGGGAAATTGTCTTTAAAAAATCACAGAATAGCAGAGTTGAAAAAGGAGTGTGACCCTGATTCAATCTATATTGAAAAGTAATCTCCACTATAACATAATTGAGAAAATGGGCATCCAGCCGATGCATGAAGATCTACCCTCCCAAAGGAGAAACCTACCCATTTTTGATGCACCTAATTAGATCTTTTGGACAGCTCTAATTGCTTAGATTTTTTTTTCTCCCCAACATTAAGCTTGAATTAAATTCTTTGCAAATTCTACCATCCTTTTCTAATGACCTCTGGGGCAAAATCACTATTCTACTTGTTTGTCCTTCAAATGCTCGAAGAAAAGTATTATTCCTGTCCCAAATGTAATTCCCAGTCTCATATAGGCTAAGTAGTCTCAACTATTGGAATAAGAAGAAAAAAAAAGAAAAGAAGAAAAACTGCCTGGTAAAGGGGTAAGAGGGAGAAAGGATATGTGCAGGAAAAGAGTACTATATGAGTATCCTGACCAGTTTAAAAAGGTCCTTTTTATATTGGATCAGCCTCCTTTGGAGACCCTATAGTAAGGCTTGAATAAAAGCTACACAGAATGGGAAAAGTATGAATGACATCAAATCTGCATTTTTAGAGGAACTATCCAAAGCTGAGGGAATTAAGTGAACCACACTGACTCCATCTTGTGACTCAGTTCTGGAGCTTATTTTTTCCCTTTCTATTAAGTTATTGGTCAAGTACAATTTCTTTCATGTGAGAAAACTTTATTCAATTTTGAGAATTGTGATGAAATTGCATTACATTGTTTGAACATAACCCTGTGTTACTGGAAAACTGAACTAATCTATCTGTAGCTTAGAGACCCTTAACTAAGGAAAAAAAAAAGATTATTCTGACCAGAAACCCAAAGAATTATGCAAGAAAATTTCTTACAATTACACATTGTGAGAATCCCACATATCATGTGAAAACTGATTCTGTGATGGTCAATTGGTTACTGTTTCAATGTCCTTTCATTGAATACAGACACGAGGCAAGTGAGACTCCTCTTTTTCTGATTTCAGAGAATTTCACATGCTTGCTTTCCACTCCTAATTCTTGAAACTCACTTATTCCCTTCCCAAATAGGAAAGCCCCTAATCTTTCTTCTAATTAGAAATCAGATTTTCTAATTTTCTATTCTGGTTCTTATCCTGATAATTTTATACTTTTAATGCATAAAAGTTCGAGTCCTCCTGTATTTGAAGTCCAATGCCATGCTGAGGAGGCCTGGTCCAAGTTGGTTATGCAATTGACATGCATTGCTTAATAAATTGATATGCTCAGAAGCTGGAAACTTTATTTCCCCAATTATTCTTTCACTCACAATAAATCTATGATATAATAAAATTTTTTTCTATAATCTTTATCTATTATCTAGCTAGTTATCATCTATCTCAGAACAGGGGCATTCCAAAGGGGAGATTTCTTCCACTAATGCAGTTTAGGAATTAGTATAAAATTTGTAGTCTGAGAGTTTCCTGAAGCACTAGGTATATATGTAAATCTAAAAAAAAAAGTCAACCAGATGATCCAGCACAGGATGTGAGAAACATGAGTCAATAGCAATTTAGTGAAAGAGTACCTAGTCGTGATCTAAGTGCTTTTTTATGTAAAAAAGTGTGATCTAACACTAGCCAGATTATATCTGGACTCTTGTGCTCATTTCATAACATTTTAGGAATGTAGCTGGAGTTGATCCAGAGGAAAGTGGCCAAGCTGGCTAGAGTCCAGGAAGCCACAATATAGAAGGATAGGATAATGAGATAGGAATATTTAGTCTGAAGAAAAGATAACCTCAGATAGCCCTGATAGCTACCTTTAAATCTTTGAAGGTCTGTCTTATCAAGGAAGGCTAAGGAAAACCTTCATAGCAATTAGACTTGCCTCTAAGTAGATTTGGCTTCTTTGGTAGGTGGAAAGTTCCCCATCACTGAAAGTCACCAAACAGAAACTAGATGACCACATTGTCAATGGCATAGTAGAAAAATCAACTGAAATACAACATAGGCTAGATGACCTCTGTGGTTTCTTTCAAACCTGAAATGTGTGACTCCACAGTTCTGTGAAAGAAAGTATTCCTTTCTCTGCACACAGAGAGTGGGGAAAACAAGTGATTTCACCTTCACCGAATGAGTTATAAATTTTGTAGTAGTTGACATTGAGCAATTCGGCTGTAGCACATTCCCGCTGACGCCACTTTAGAAAGGTGCTCAGGATCTGATTATTCAAAAAAAAAATTGCTTGTTGCCAGAATAACATGTCAGTTTTAGTCTCCTACAAGATCCTGCACTACCCAGGGAAATTTAACACAGCTTTTGAAAAGGGGCTTGCTATTCTTTTCAGAATGGAAATTGGAGTGACATAGCTATCAATCTAAAGAAAAATGTTTGGAGGGCACTGTTTCAAAAGTGGACATCCCTTCTACGAAGACAATAGGTAAGATTTTTGATGGTGTGGGTATCTTGTAGCTACCACTTCTGAGTTTGGATTCTGTTTTTTAAAAAGCTTTATCTCCTCATCCCTGAAAAGAAAATGCAATGGGAAATAAATGTGGGGTCCTTTAGTAATTCTAATCTTATCAGGGATTAAGAGGCAATTAGTTAACATTAAACATACATAAATAAATAAGACCCTTATAGACCCTCCTTCCATGAGAGTAATTATGCTATACATGGGCAGAAAAAATCATGATTATGAAAAGATACTTATTTTGCTTTTTTTTTTTTTTAAACTGAGAGAAACAAAGAGAAGCTGGATGGAAAGAGTATTAAACTTGGATTCAGGAAGACCTGGGTTCAAATCCATCCTCTAACACTTAGTAGGTGTGATTGTAGGCAAGTCAATCAACCTCTTTCAGTAAACTTGCTGTAAAACAAATATGTTTATTAACATCCATAGATTCTACCTTACAAAAGTTTAAATCAGATTATATATGCATTTTTGCAAACTTTAAAGTACACTCTAGTCAGATATTTTATGATATTTTTATTATTTCTTTTAAATGAATTTTTATTTTCTTATTCTCAATAGAATTTATATACATCTGAAATAAAAAGTATAATACTTAGAATATGTAAGACTATCATTCTACAAAATTGTTTGCTTATTTATTATATGGTTTACACTGACTATTTTGTCGGAACTAAATGATATAAAAATTAGGACATTTGGAGCACGTCTATATTTGATAGATATTTCCTTGCAATAACTCAATGAGCCTTCACAGATAACTGGACTATAAGTCAGGAGCTATAAGGTGCAGAGGAAAATATACTGAGTAAGAAACTACAAATCCTTGCTTGGGACTTTGGAACTGTAACTTAGGAGCCATTTCACTCTGGAAAACCACTTTCTATGTATGATAATATTCCCATTAATATAAGATGTAGGTAATAATATTTTTCTTATTGACATTATATAGGATGGCAAGCTAATAAATGTGTAAGTGATTTAAACAGAAAAGCATAAGGTGAATGGGAAGCATTGTTATCATTGTTTTAGATTGTTTTACCTCTGACTGGTTACCAAAATCAACTAAGCTGACACCCCTGGATCCAGTAATATTTAGCTACAATCCAATCACGACACAGAGAATACCAAATTTTGATTATCAAATAAGGTAACTGCCTAATTCTTTTCTTTGAAGCCCCTTGGTTTCTGGATGACAATATCCTCATCTCTCTTGCCTCGTCTGACTAGAAATAGTCAAAAATTCCCCAGACTACTGTGCCATTGGAGATGATGCTATCTTCCCTAATTATCTCTCCTCCTCGTTTCCCTCTTCTCTCTTAAGACTGGAGGAAAGGGGAAACAATTAGCCTTAGAGGATGTCCAGGCTCTTTCAGGGAACCACACTTGGTTATTACCACCAATAAAAATGAAAGACAAGCCCAGGTTTTTGAAGAGCAGATAGAAAATAAACTAAAATTTACATTCAATTCTGACCTTGGGAGTTTAGCTGTGAAACATATGTAGAATAAATGGCTCATTAAAATATGGCCCCAGGTGGTCACTTGACACCAAGACAGAACATGAGGATCCTATCTATTAATGATGATGGCCATTTGTGTAGCTCTTTAATGTTTGTAGACATCTTTACAAACTTTACTGATTTCAATATATCCTTGGAACAACTCAAGAATATTTTTGTGTTATTAGTATCTCCACTTTACAGATGGAGAAATTGAGACAGGGGACAATTAGGTGATTTGTAATACAACTAACAAGTTTATAAAGCCAAATTTGAATTCAGGTCTTCCTTCCTAACTCCAGGACCACTGCTCTATACAATGGACTGGGTAACTTGTATATTCTATATAATTTGAAGCAAAAAGCAAGCAGGTGGCATTTAGAATGATAGTCAGCATGTCTATACAGAAGACATCCCTTATCTAAATGAATCAATGTTAATAACAACAACGGCAAAACCAGAAACCGCAACAAAAAGCAATGTACATGGAAAGATCTGTGAGAAGTGATGTGGAAGCTTTAGAGAAAAAAAAAGCAATAAAAATGTTTTACTGGGCAGGACAGGTGGGGAATTGGAGAGTAAAAAGATGCCTTTAGATTTTGCCCTAACAGCAGAGAGTTAAAGTGGAACCATTTCTCCCCCTATATAGTTCCCAGTGCCCTCTCTGCCTCCCATGGGCACATCTGGTCTCCTGGAAAAGTCTGTATTCTCTCTCTCTGCCTTTCCCTCAGAGCCCCCCCAATATTTACATTTTGGCAAGATCACAAAGCCCTTACAACTGCCAATGCCTTATTCTATTCTTCCTCCTTTGAGTTATCTCTTTAGATCCTAGAAGTTTATACCAGGGTGAAGCCTCAGAGGTGTGGTAGTAAGGAAGAGTGATGAAGGTAGAGTTTTTATTGGTCATTTTATTTATTATTCATTATTGGTTATTTATTTTTCAATGTGAGGTTCTCAACCATAAAGACTTGAACTTAGGATATAACTACAATTTTAAAGTAACCCTCTAAGTACAGAGGTCCTACTTTAATACCATTTTCCAGGCTCTGCACCATTCCCATTCCATGCCCCATTTGTTCCCCTTTGTTTTAATTCAAGTAGAGCTTTTCTACAATGGCATGAAAGCATTCTATATATGCCTGGCCCTTTGGTTAATATAATAGTAACATATTAAAAGTATTAAAACTATTTATTTAATTTTTAAATTTACACTGGGGGACCATGTTCCCAATTTGTATTGAACCTTGATTTGTTTTAGAAAACTGTTCACTTTCCAGTATCAAAGTTATAGCTAGAACATTCCCAAATATAGCATTATAAAGTATGTTCCTTTCACAAATTCAAATATGGTTTTGATATATATCTAGATAAGACATTGCCTGAGTGCGCAGTTGAGGTGTATGTGTGTGTGTGTTTTTGAGAGAGAGAGAGAGAGAAGGGGAGGAAGAGAGAGAGAGAGAGAGAGAGAGAGAGAGAGAGAGAGAGAGAGAGAGAGAGAGAGAGAGAGAGAGAGAGAGGGAGGGAGGAAGGGAGGAAGGGAGAGAGAGAAGGAGAGAGAGAGGGAGAGGGAGAGGGAGATACTGAATGTGGTTTGTGTTGCCTTGTATATATAACACATAGAAACATGATTGTTTTATATATTAAGAAACTCTAAAAAAATGAAACTTCTTTAATTGGTAAACAATAGCTGTTATTTATAGAACACTTTAAGGATTACAAAATATTTTTGTACATATCAAAAGAAACTTGTGAGATAGATGCTTTTTTATCCCCATTTTACAGATAAGGAAAATGAGTCAGAGAAAAGTAAATTTATTTGCCTAGATTCATAAAGGTACAAGTGGCTGAGGAAGGGTGTGAATTCAGTTCTTTCTAACTTTCAAGTTCAGAACAGATTCCACTTCACCAGCTAATTGCTTATTTTATAGGGATTCCAAAGCTCACAAAAAATTGGCAATAGTATGTCCAAGCAAACCTTAATCAACTTACATTTTCAAAGCTTCAAGTTCATCATTTTCTGAAGTTAAATAAAATATACTTTGATCACATTTTGAAAATTTCAGCATAGATGTAGACATTTAAGCCATTTTTCAGCAAATTGTAAAAAAAGTTCAGGACAATAAGATCCTCCAAGAAAAAAGGGGGGGGGCACCTTAAAGAGACTATTCTACTATTCCTCTTACAATTGTTTTTCTGAGGCAAGATAGAACAATAAACTTCTTCTACACTGTGGGGTCATTTTATAAAAAAAAAAGAAGAAACTTAAAATTACCTATGTTTCTGTCCAATAGATGGTGAATAAAATCATTATTTGTTCTGAAATAACTCCTGTATCCCAGAGTTTCCATCTCTGAAAAAGGGGACAATACTGACATGAAGTGAGAAAAAAAATGAAGTCGATTTAACAGTGGAGAGTATTGCAATGTAAATATTTGTATTAAATTCTTTAAAATTCCCATTCCTAATTTAACAATTCAGACTGAAAGGCATCCTGGGAATCTCACTTTCAGATTTAGTATATTACATATATTTAGCAAAGCTCATTTTCATTCACATTTTAATATACATGCAACTCTCATTTTTTTAAATTCATGAATTTTATTATTTGTTCAATCCAAAAAATTAAGAATAAGAAATGAAATATTTTATTTCTTTATTTTTATTTATTCTCTACATTCCATTATTTTCTGATTGTCCAGATCAAGAGGATTAAAAAAAACAAACTATGAAACAGAATGACCCCCATTATATCAGACTTCTACTTATTGTAGTCAGAAGCATCTTGGCAAAAAAGTTCTCTTTTCTTTTTTGACTTCATTTTTATTAAAAACTGAATGGAGTGACTTCATTTTCTAATAATATTTTTTTAAAAACTCCTTCTGGCATATTCATGCAACTAAAAGTCTTAACACAATAGTTAGCTAACTTTTCTGGGATGTATGCCAAGTTTTAGCATCCTAATTTGGCCTTGTCTAGTTCTCACCTGTAAATTGAGGGATATTTGGGGTATATTCTGCCTCTGAGACAGTGAAACAGTTTAAAACAGACTATAGGAAGTGATTTTTTTAACAGCTAGCTCTTTTATAAGTGGAAGGGGCTCTTACCTTGCTTTTTGTCAAGGGCAGCTAGGTCTTTCTTACTATCTCCTCACTTGTACCAAGAATCAAATCCTCCTTAGTCATTTTTGGTTTGGGGTTTTCTAGTATAATAATCATTCTCCTTGGCAGAGAAAAGAAGCAGAAATAATAGTAATAATTGGGAAACTCTGCCTCCTCACCATCATCAATAATGATTGTACCATCCAAGCCAAGCTCTAACCCACCTTTACTCCCCCTCCTTCTTTCTAATATACTCTTAAAACAAACATCAGAAATGAAGATTGATTTATTTATTAAACCTTGGCTTCCACTGCTAGTATAAGCTCATTATGAGGCCTTTCTATTCAGTATTTCATATACTAGGATGTCCTGGTCCATTGAAATGGTCCAGCAGGCAATTACTGGGCAATGGGAAAGGTCCCACTATAATACATAGGGATGATGAAGTGCAGTCTTTGGAGGGGAAATGAAAGAATAAAATTAAACAGAAAATAAAGAGAGATGGGGAAGAAAACCCTGGAAGGTATCAAGAGTTCTAGAAATAGTCCCTTATATCAATAGTCATCAGGAAGGAAAAATTTAATGCAGGGAAGAAAGAGAAGAAAAGACTACTGAAAATTGGGAAATAAAAATAGGTATGAAATCTTTTCCATAGTAGACCATATCAGGAAAATCAGATTCTTATGATCCCATTAGAAATATAAATTTAGGTTCTTTCAGGTGATAGGTCACCCAGTACTCTCCACTCTCCCACCTAAATGCCCTGGAATTATGTAAATAGTTCTGTTAATTATTCATATCACAGCACAGTGCCTGGCACACATGGCATGCACTTAATTGCTTGTTAACTATCTGATTTGACTAGCTGGACTGATAAGACATGATGAGACCACTTACTGAGACAGTATATTTTTAAAAAAGAGTAAAGATCCTTTGGCAGAGCCTTGAGGATATGCAAAATTAGTGACAAAGGGGCTTATTGAATACAAAAAAAAAGTCTGAGAAAAAGCAATTAGACAGGTATTAAGTCCAAAAGAAAGCAGAAAACTCAGAGAGCAAAGAGTGTCCAGGAGGAGTTGTTTGACAGTATCAAATGACAGAAAGGTCATTTTGAGCCACAGAATTATATGATTATTAGATCCCTTCCATTTTCTAATCATATGCCTGTCTGATTCTAACCTATGTGACTGGATGTATTTATTAAACACATAATATGTGCCAAGCAATGCACTGAATAACATTATAACCAGGAATTTTTGCATATGGAGCAAGGAGAAAAGCTCACCTCAATTGTGTCTTTAGGGGGTGAGGCACTGTAATAAGAGCAGGAATGGTAATGTTGGTGTCCTCTAAATTTCATCACCCTTGGGCAAAGCACCAATCACCCTGCCCTAGTTACGGCCCATTAGATTTGGCAATTAAGGGACCATTGGTAATTTTGCAGAGGGTTGTTTCAGTTGAATGATGAGGATGGAAGACAGCTTGCCGAGTTTGGAAGTGAGTGATACATAGAAAGTAGAGGCACTGAGTACATAGATGCTTTCTGCATGAGTTTACCAAGGAATGGGAGGAAAGATATAGGGAGGGGAGCAAGGGATTTTACAAACTGAGAAAATAGAAGGCTTTATGAAGACCACAGAAATAATTCCTGATTGAACACAGACAACCACAGAGGATTCTGGGCACCTATAAACACTGCCTACCCCTCCACTAATCCATGTTCTGATATTTTTTGACCTAAGTCAGCCTCCCTGAAATAGCTGTTTGGACTCCAGTATACTACTGCAAAGGGAACACCACCCTTTTAGATGCCCAAATCCTAATGTATTTTTTACTAAAACAGTTACATGGGCTCAAAATCAGACCTGATATCCTCTATTTCTCTTCCTTCCTCTCAGGAACTGCGTCAGAAACATTGAGCTCATTTTTGTTCATTTGTTTAGGTTTATTTTTTAAATTTGTTTGCTTTGTTTTCTTCCCAAGTCAGTTGTTTCTTTGATTGTTTGTTTGTGTGTGTTTATTTAATTCTTATGGTTTATTTTGTGGGCTATGACATGGGCATATTTAAGAAACAAAACTAACCCATGACAGTTTGTGATAATCTGACTATATTCCCACAATCCCCAAGAAACTAATTTTATCACTAATAAAGGTGCCATTTTTATTAACCATTTGCTGAAAAGTTTTAAATGCAATCTTTTTGCTGTTTAATGCAATTCTTTAATATTAAACCCTCCACAGGACAACTGGACATTCGTAGAAAGCAAATGTATTTACTTTTTCTTGTTTAAAATAATTGTACTGATGAAATTTTGAATTCCTTGTTAAAGATTGTTTTAGGCAAGAACTAGAAAATATTATCAATATTGTCTGAGTTCTGGCTTGTGATTCTTTGGCATACAGACTGAGATCACTAACCTAGAGCAGGGCTACAAAGAGTGACTCAAATATATATATATATACACACACTACATATATATATATATGTATATATATATATTTCTTTAAGGACTATGTAGCATGATAGCAAGAATTCTGGACTGAATGTAGGAGGATCTAGGTTCTAGTCCTAGTTTTACCTCAAACTACTATTCAACCTTAGGTAGATAACATTACTTCTAAATTCCTTAAATTGAATATGAAGATACTGGATTATATAATCTCAAAGGCATTTTCAAGGCCTCCCATTCCATGTTCTAAAGACTCTTTGATATCTAACAATTTCTTGTTTTAACATTCTATGTTCTCAGGTCTCTCCCAGCTATAGCATTCTAAATCATAAAGTCAATTGCAACTCTAAAATTTTATTATTCTATGACTAAAAAAGTCATCTATTTCTCTCTCTCTCTCTCTCTCTCTCTCTCTCTCTCTCTCTCTCTCTCTCTCTCACACACACACACACACACACACACCATGTACACTGTTTTTTTAGATACACAATAAGAATGGATGGTCCAATGGAAGAAAACCTGGAGTTTGGATTTGGACAATCTATTCACTTCCTAACTTGACAGGTCAATTAACCACTATTGCCTTGCCTTTACTACTGTCCTGGTTTAGAATCCATACTTAGTATAGATTCTAAGTCAGAAGATGAAATATAAAAGAAACTATATTTAAGAAGCTCCAATTCTCATGACCATTGAGACCTGAGTCAATTCACTTCCATTGTCTTAGCTCAACTTCTCTATAATTTAAAGGTTCAGTAGATGACTTTTAATGAGTCTTCTCAATCTAAATCTATTAAAATTTTAGTGTGTGACAAACCTGGATCAAATGATAAGAGTCAAAGATCTAATATGGAGAAAAAGAAAGTCCCTACTTAAGAAGACCAGAAAATTATTTTAAATCCAGGTTGATCCAGGTTCAGAGCATTTCTAAAGTGTGGATAATTTGTTAGCCAGGTGACTATAACCTACTATAGACCAATGGGAATGTTTTGTGGCAAATAAATCTATTGGGCTGACTCTGGAATACAACATACTAGCCATGATTAAGTTAGTAATACATCTTCTCTCAAATTTTACCTTATTTCCAACATTATTCACTTCAAATACATTTCCAAGTTTTTCCATTTTTTCTCAAATTTCCCATGCCACTCCCTCCTTCAACCCTCACAAATAAAAATTTTGTCCCTTACATATTTCACAGAAAAAGTGAAGCCACTCTCTTAGATCTCCCTCTTCTTCCCTTCTTCACTGACAACATTCAAAAAACTTCTCTTACTTATTTCCTTCAGTCTTACATAATGAGATGACCTTTCTCTTTTCCTGCTATATGCACAAGTGATCCCATTCTATCTCATCTTCTCATTACAATTGTCCTCTCTTTCATCCCCACTCTCACATTCATCTTGATCTCTCCTTGTCTAATGTCTGCTTCCTGCTCTCAACCAATATGCCCATGTCTCCCTTCTTGTTAAACAACAACCCTCACTTTATCTGTGTGTCCTTACTAGTCATTTTCTATACAATCAATACTCAACATTTGCATCTTTATTTTTTGCAAATTCAAGCCTCAGAATAATTTTATTAGTAACTTCATTCTCATGTTCATGTTGGCAACCTGCACATTCAAGGCTATGCACAGTAGAGGAAAAAAGTGAAAAAGTGTGATGCATAAAAGTATGGTACAGGTATTCTAAAAAATAAAGACTGGTATTCTAGTGGACACTTCACTGGTCTAATTCACCTTGTTGTAGATTAAAGAGTCCCCCATTCATTTGTTGTATATTTTTTGTTTGTCTTTAAAAGTGAAATCCTGTGTTATAATTATGCCCCCAAAGCAGAGTCACTCTCGGGTTTCTCCTGGATAGCTCAGGGAATGTCCAACACAAGTTCCCCTGGCTTTGGGCACTAATGGGTTGGCTCCCTGTTTTCTTCCTTCCCAAGTGAATGAGGCCAAAGCAGATGCCCAAAGTAGGGAAAGGTACCCAATATTGATGGGAAATCAGAAAGGGAAAGAGTCCCCTTTGTACTCTAGCCTTCCCTCTCACATTCAGAAGCCTCTATTTGGGAAGCCCAGGTGTATAGAATAGACATACAAACACACATGATCAACTATTCTTTTCTGCGTACAATCATTTATAACAAAACATTAATTTTCATAATATACACTTTTCCTAGCATAGTAACCATGAAGTAACATAAAATGCAGTGCACTAAATAAAATTGGTAACATAAAAAACATTTTTTCTCATTTGCTAGTAGTACAGCTATTGCTAAAGAAATATTATAGTTTTTGTTGGTCAAGTGAACTTAATTCCCTATTTCCAATGAGTACAAGATATAAATATTATGTTTTTACTATTGTGCCATTTTTTAAGAATGGTACCTCTATAAGTTTGTGGATGAACCATATGTTTTCTTCCTGCCACAATTATAGTTCTCAATAAAGTCATTTCCAACTGGTGCTTCCATAACTTTTCATCTCATTCTCTTCTTAAATCTCTGTGGTCTGGATAATGACTTAATTATTCAACAGAAACTGTTCTCTCCAAAGATGCTAATATTTTCTTGACTGCCAAAAGCAATGACAATTTGAGTTGAATGCAAGTTAAGAGAGAAAAAGAAGAGGATATGGAAGTACTTAATGTAGACCATATCTTCTCTCAATCACTTCTAAATTTGTAATCTGACCTTTTCATTCAACTAAAGCAATGCTCTCCAAAGTTAGTAATGATTTCTGAATTGTCATGTCCAATGACCTTTTCTCCATTCTCATACTTCTTGACCTCCCTGTAGCAAATAACATTGTCAACCACCTTCTTCTCCTTATATTTTCTTTTCTCTAGTTAATTTTTCCCCCTTGATATTATCGCTCCTGGTTTTTCTCCTACCTTCCTTAGTGCTTAATTTTTACTGCTTCTCCTTCACTGAATCTTCTTTCAATTCATTCCCACTAACTGCATGTGTGCAAAGACTCTGCCCTATACCTTCTTTTCTTCTTTCTCCTCACTATTTCACTTAATAATCCCCTAAATTGGCAAGAATTCAATTAACATCTTTATACTGATAATTCTCAGATCTCTTTATCTAGACTTAACCTCTCTCCTTACCTCCTGTCTCTCATCCTCAGCTGCCTATAGGATGCCTTGAACTAGCTGTTCCTTGCGCAACTGAAACTCAACATGACTGAAATTAAACTCATTATATCTCCTAACCCCAATCTCTCCTTTCTTGCTATCTTCTCTTTTAATGTTGAGAATATGAGAGAGAAACTAGATGGCTCATTGACTGAGATCCAAGTCTTGAGATGAGAAGTCCTGGGTTCAAATTTTGTCTCAGACACTATCTTGTTGTGTGATCCTAGGCAAGTCACAAGCTATATTACCTAGCTCTTACTGCTCTTCTGTCTTGGAACCAATACAGAGTATTGATTCTAAGATGGAAGGTTAAGTTTATTTTTTTAAATACCATCTTTCTTCTTCCCATTTATACAATATCTGTTTCATGCTAAATTTCTCTCTCCCTTTCACTGTCCACTTCCCCCATATCCAATCTGTTCCCAAGTTCTGATCTTTCTGAATTTATTACAATTGTTTTCTCACACTGCCATCATACAGGTACAGGCCCTGCTGAGTTAGTATTACTGCTTACTTTTCATGACTAAAATCTCTCCCAATTCCTGTCTATTATCCACTTAGCTACCAACATGATCTTCCTAATGCATGGTTCACTCACCTTACTGAATAAAAATTTCAATGGCTCTCCATCATTAAATTTCTCTTTGACATTTAAATGTCATAATAATCTTGACCACTTATACCTTTCCAGTTTTCTTACTTTCCTGTCCTTCACACATTTTATGATCTAGTAAAAGTGACCTGCTTTTCATTCCTTGCACAAGTCACTCCATCTCCAAACTGTGAATTTTATTTTTTTATTGAAAAATTGTAATTAATTAATTTAGAATATTTTGCCATGGTCACATGATTAATGTTCTTTCCCTTCACCCCAAACCCCATAGCCAACATGAAATTCCACTAGGTTTTACAAGTGTTACTGATCAAGACCTATTTTCATATTATTGATGTCTGTATTAGAATGATCATTTAGAGTCTACATCCCTGAGCACATCCCCATTAACCCATGTGATCAAGCAGTTGTTTTTCTTCTGTGTTTCTACTCCTACAGTTCTTCCTCTGAATGTGGATAGTGTTATTTCTCATAAGTCCCTCCAAATTGTCCTGGATCATTGTATTGTTGCTAATAGAAAAGTACATTGCATTCAATTGAACCACAGTTTATCAGTCTCTGTATAGTCTTCTCCTGGTTCTGCTCCTCTCACTCTGCATCAATTCCTGGAGGTTATTTCAGTTCACATGGAATTCCTCCACTTTATTATTCCTTTTAGCACAATAGTATTCCATCACCAACAGATACATAATTTGTTCAGCCATTCCCCAATTGAAGGGCATCCCTTCATTTTCCAATTTTTTGCCCCCACAAAGAGTGCAGCTATAAATAATTTTGTACAAGGTATTTTTTTCCCCTATGATCTCTTTAGGGTATTAATTCAGCAGTGGTATTACTGGACCAATAGACAGTCTTTTAAAGTCCTTTGGGCAAAGTTCCAAATTGCCCTCCAGAAAGGTTGGATCAATTCACAAATCCACCAGTAATGCATTAATGTCTCAGTTTTGCCCCATCCCCTCCAACATTAATTACTTTCCTTTGCTGTCATGTTAGTTAATCTGCTAGGGGTGAGGTGGTACCTCAGAGTTCAAACTGCATTTTCAATGAGTATTCACAGTATCTAGAATATTCTCCCTCTTTATCTCCAGCTTCCTTGACTTCCTTAAAGTCTCAGGTAAGATTCCATCTTCTATAAAAAGCTATTCCTGGTTTACCTTAAAGCCAGTGCCTCCCATTACATGACATTGGTACATGTCCAGAACACCAAAAATTGCTATGTCTCCACCAGAAAACCTCCAGAAACCTTCTTCATGGAGGATTAATTCATTTGTGTAGTCTACATTGACTTACCACTTTACTGGGAGAATCCTCTTTCATTGGGTCCAACTTTAAATATTCTTGACTGAGGCACAATTTTGTCCTTTCTCTTTTAGCAGGTTACAGAAGTGATTCACTCAAAGAAATGCAATGTAATAATCTAGATGGGTAAGACCCACCTTCCCTTCCACTTAGACCCTTGGGTCCTTAGAAATGACTTGGGATTTTCATCTTGTTTTATTCATTCTTCTAAGTTCTAGATAAAGAGATCAGTGTTCAAGACTCAGTATCTCAAGTCATTAGAAAGTATGAGTTTAAGATTCTAGAATGGCTACTGCAAGCAGAACAGAACAGATACACTAAAAAGCCAGTTCACAGTATGCAAGGCATGGAAGATTTTGGTCTTGGAACTTGGAGGTACTAATGCTATGTAGAAAGTTAGTTACACTGTTAATCCATCTCAAGAGTGAGTAGGATGAAGGTAACAATTCATGGTTTCAAAAGCCTTTGAGCAAAGGTATTGGGAAATGGGAGATGTTTAACAGTTTAAAAAATACTTGATATTAATTTGTAGTGTTCTAAGTCAAGATGGTGACCTGAAGTGGGAGAAGATGCTGGTCTCCAGAAAAAGTTTTATATACATGATTGACACCACTAATATCAGGATGATCATGCCCAGGAGGTATTGGGGTGGGGGTTTGGGGCAGTGCATTTTAGTTCCCCTAGTATCTTTAAAGAAAACATTTCTAGATAAAAGCTTATCTAACTTTAAGTGGTTTAAGTGGTACTGGATATGCATGGTCCCCTAAAACTGGGGAAACACCCCTGAAAAAATCTTAAACCAATAATAGAAGACAGCTGTCTCTTCCAATTCTCTCCTTGCCCCCCACAACAAGATACCAGATAAAACTTGGAAGAGGGGTGAAAACGTGGTATATTTTTGCCTAATTTTGGCAGTGGGGGGTCAGAATAGTTACTTTTACACATCCTTTGAGATTACCCCCCTTCTAACTTTTCTATACAGTAACTTGTTTGTCTAGAATTGTTCACATTTCGCATTCCCCTCCCCACATGCACACACAGAGATTGTAAACTCCTAAAATGTAGAAGCTGCTTTTGCCTTTCTTTATATTGAACTCAGTATATCTCCTTCCACATAGTAAGTGCTTAATCAGTGCTGTTTATTAAGTGACTTGTACTCTGGACTGTTTTAGCTAAGACTGATTCTATTCCAGGATAGTCAACCCCAAGCAAGGTGTCTGCTTAGATCAAGAGAAGACTGATAGCTGAGGAGAGCAATGACTCATAGTCTAAGACCCAGCCTCCTCTCATCTTCTCTTGGGGTATAATTTACCATGTAATCACATAGTATATAAAGATTCACAGATCAAAGAAAGTCCCAGAGATGACCTAATTTTAGAGCTGGAATGAAGTACCTCATCTAGCACAACTCCCTCCTTTGACAGATAAGTAAATTGGGACCTAGAGGGAGTAAAGCAACACTCCCAAAGTCACAGAGAATTGAATCAGAGAGCCAGGATTAGTAGGAGGTCTCCAGATTTCCAAATCACTCTACTGTGTCAGACTGTCTAATACAATGAAATAAGCCAACTCCCCAAAACAGCAACGGCAAGGACAATGAAAGATAAATGTTTTCCTCTCATATCAGAGGGCTGAAACATTTCAGTGAGGCTGCCTTTAACCAAATTGAATGATTTATTATTTACCAATCAAGTGCCATGAATTCCTTCCTACATGTTGATGCTCAGGTTGTTTCCTATATCTAAAATATTGTCACATCAGCTATAATATTTTCATTAGCTGAAACTCTAAGAAGACTTTAGAAATGAGGTTAAATGCTTCCTCTTCCATGAATTCACTCCAACCAAATTATTTTTCATTTCAAATATATTAGATAGTACTTTATGTTAAGTCAGGTTTTATTTTGTATAAGTTAGGTCATGGATTGGTTATTTCACTGAACTGGGATTCAGGAAAACGAGTTTAAATCCAACTTCAAACATTTACTAGCTGTGTGACTACACAAGTACTTGACCTCTATGCCTCAGTTCCTCATGCAAAAATGGGAATATACATATATATTCCCATTTTACATATTACATACATATATATATAATAGGATTAATTTTGCAGAGAAGTACTATATAAATGCTGATTATTATTATTAATTCTATTTATCACATTAGCATAAAAACTACTTTCCTAAACATAATCCTGTTAGGCATTATTCCAATTTAGTAAGCAAATAACCTGAATTTCAGATTTTTTTCCCCTACAAACATCTAGAAAGGATAAAAAATGATTTAATTCCTGATCTTCAAATATAGTTCACGAAGTCATTTTCCTAAAGTGCAGGTATTGAAATTTGTGCTGAGCCAGTTTAAGTGATCCCACTGTCTCAGTCTTACTTGTCTCTATTCCTACTTTCGAGTCAACATGTAGTTAATTAGTCTATTGGGGGAGGCTTCCGCTAGTCTGAGACATGAACTTTTGATCCCCTCATCCTACCTGTCAATCTGTAGATAATAACTTGTGTTCATTCCCTCCTCTTTATTTTCAATCTCATTTCTTTATGATGTAGCAATGGAGGAGGAACTGAGATAAAATGACCTTTGTCAAAGTGTGCCTATCTGGGATTGTCTGCTTATTAAGTAAAGTTTTCTTTAAGAGCTGTTCAAGTTCTAAATCCCAGGTTGGTTTTCAGCTGCCATCCCTCCAATGTTTTATGACTTGGTGTGCTTTAAAAAAAATAAAATCCTTTTAATTAATTTTCTTTTCCTGAATTTTATATTTAAAGTATTTACCCATGTAGGTTCTTCCTAACTTTTCCAGTTTTCTCAGATGCCTTCTGATCTGCTCTCTATTCCTTACACATTACTATGGTACTGGCTATTCTTCCCTCCTCACCTCCTTCAAATCACAACTTTTGCATGAAGACATTTTTGGTTTTACTGATAACTTCCTTAACCCCATACCCTAATACCTTTCCTCCACTTTTATCCTTCACTTATATTTTTCTATTATTTGTACTAATTTTAGACTGACAACAAGAAAACAGAGGTCTTCTATGAGCCATCATTTTACCATCATATGTGAAATCAATGATCATGGTTACAGGCAATGGAGAGATTTTAAATGCTGTGAACAACTTCACTTACTTTGGCTATATTCTGTACATGGATGTCCACATGGATGATGAGGAAGTTTCATTCCTTGACAAAGGTAGCTTAGTGTTTGGGAGGTTCAAAAATAAAGTATGGCAGAGAAGAATAATTAATTAAACCACATACTGAACTGAAGGTCTATAGAACTATTGTTCTGCCTGTGAATCCTGGAATGTCTATCAGCACCATGACAGAAAATGGAATGGAATTCAGTCTTGGGAAATTTCTGAAGATTACCTTGCAAGACAAGGAACCCAACACTGAGGTCTTCTCTTAAGATGAACTGCTAAGCATTAAAACTCTTCTGCAGAGAGCTCAACTCCTCTGGGATGGTCCTTTTGTTTAAATGCCAAATTTATATTTGCCTAAAAAGACAATTTTATAGAGAACTCACTCAAAGCAAAAGTTGATAAAAGAGTCAGAATAAGAGATACGAAGGTACTCCCAAGGTCTCCCTGGAGAACTTTAGTTTCCATTGTGAGACAGGGGAGAAGCTGGCACAGGCACACAGCATAGCATGCCCTCATCAAAGAAGGTGCTGTGCTCTTTGAGTAAAACAGAAGAGAAGTAGCTCAAAGGAAATATGAGCTATGAAAATCTAGAGACACCGCCTTTCCAAATGCTCTATTGGATCACTTGTGTTCAACCTGTGATAGAGCCTTCCAAATTCATGTTAGACTAATCATTACAGCCAACTATACTGTAAATGGACCCCAACATCATATTATCATTTGTCCTGGCTGAAAACAGAGGATAGGGATGACTGGGTTGCTCAGTGGATTGAGAGACAGACATAGAAATGGGAGGTCCTAGGTTCAAATCTTAACTCAAACACTTTGTAGCTGTGTGACCCTGGACAAACCACTTCACCCCCATTGCCTAGCCCTTACCTCTCTTCTGCCTTGGAATCAATACACATTATTTATTCAAAGACAGAAGGTAAGGACTTAAAAAAAAAGAGAAAGAAAACAGAGTATGGACAACAATTTACATGCTGCTTCCCCAATTAAAATGTGGGCTCCTTGAAGGTAGGAACTGTTTCTCCCTTTCATTGTATCCCTCATGTTAAGAATAGTGGCTAGTCTTTAATAAGTAAGACTTTAAAACTTAATTGTTTCTGGTCAGTGAACTTTCTATTACACTAATGCATTTTGTTAACATAATAATGATTTTTTTTTGTAATTGTGGCAAAGAACTAGAAACTAAGAATTGCTTAACTTTGTAGAATTTTGAATGCATTCTATAGATCCAGACATGCTCAGCTCTGATATTAGATAGACTGGATGGAGATTTTTCACACAAATCATTTCGAGAGGATTCACTAAAACTTTCAGATTTTGACTCAGGAAAAAGTAAAAGGTTTTTTTAGTTCTCAAGAAGGCACATTAGTTAAAATTCAACAAAGCAAGGGAAGAATTATTTACCCAATAGAAAACCCAACTCATGAATAGTGAAAAGAGCTCTAGTTCCCTATTTGGAGAATCACGAATCCTCAGGAACCTGTAGTATTATGATACTACTAAAGGGGTTATATTTTTCAATAAGGAGAAGGTATATACATACAGATGGATATATAAGATGAAATCAGTATGACTTGAAGGTGAGTTCAAATGGAAGGCATTAGAAGTACAGAGGAGACAAGGGGCCTGGGATGATTTTATATAGAAAGTATTATTTAAGATGAGTATTTTTGGAGACTACAAAAGAAAAAAGGCATATGTGAGGGAGTAGAACATCCCAAAAATGAAGGACTATGATTGAAATTGATAGGCATGGAGTTCTATGTGTGAGCAACAATATTATTGGATTATGAACTTGCAAAAGGATAAAATTTAAGAACAATGGAAAAATAAAGGACTCCAATTATGATAGGCTTTATGTGTCAAATGGATTATTTTATATTTGATACAGGAGAAAATAGGGAGCCACTGAAGTTTTTTGAGTCCAGGAGGGAGAGATAATAGACTCGAATCTACATTTTAGAGCATTTACTTTTGTAGCTTGATGGAGGATGAATTGGAGTAGGGAAAGATTGGGGGCATGAACACAAATGAAAATATTTTTTCAATAGATCAGATGGAAGCTAATTAGGGCTTGGAAGAGGTGGAAACTTAGGATATTTTTAACTTAATTTTTTAAATTTATATCCTTTTTATTACTTTAAAATACTCAGTTAACTTCTTCTATCATTCTCCTACACCTATTAGATAATACATAATTAGAAAAATAATATATGCATATATAAAACAAGGACATACTTATTCTACTTATCAGCTCTTTCTCTAGAGGAAGACATATATATCATTCTTCAAATAATATTTTTATTGTATGTAATATACACTTGATTCTCCTCATTTCATTCTTTTTAATTTCTTTTAGGTCTTCCCTATTTAAATTAATCTTTTTTTGTCATTTCATACAGTGAAATAGTATTATATCATAATCATATGCCACAACTTGTTTAGGTATTCTCCAATTGATGGGTATCCCTTTAATTTCCAGTTCTTTGTGACTACAAAGAGAGCTGCTGTATTTCATTTCCCCTTGTTTTATATAAAAATTAATCTTGGAGATTTTTTACTAGATTTGTAAGCTTTTATTACCTAATAATAAAAAAAATAAAAAAGTAAAAATAAAGTAATAGGGAAATAAGGTTCATAGCTTTTCTAACTTGAGTAGGATCAGGTTCCCTGAACAGAAAGTTTGTTTTTCAAATATGAAATGCAAGGGAACTATAAAAAGGTAAATAAGGAAGAGAAAAATATAAGGGACACAATACAGTTAAATTCCTACATGGGTAAATGATCACAGCAATCTAGTGTTTAATAAACCCAAAGATCCAGCTTTTGGAATGAGAATTCACTATTTGACAAAAAATGCTGGGAAAACTGGAAAACAGGGTAAAAATTAGGTATAGATCAATATCTTACACCTTTTACAAAGATATGGTCAAAATATTTTAAGTAAATTTGAGGAACAAAGAATAGTTTACCTGTCAGATCTGTGGAGAAGTAAAGAATTTATGACCAAACAAATAATAGAGAACATTGCAAGGTATAAAATGAACAATTTGTTTATATTTAATTTAAGAGATTTTGTGCACACACACAGAGAAAAAAAAACAAACAAAACACCAACACTGATAATGCAACCAAGATTAGAAGGGAAACAACAAACTAGGAAAAATGTATAACAAATTTCTCTGATAAAGGTTTCATTTCTCAAATATATAAGGAACTAAATCAAAGTTATTAGAATACAAGTCATTCCCCAATTTATAAATGGTCAAAGGATATGAATAAACAGTTTCCAGATAAAGATATCAAAGTTATCAATAATCATATGAAGAAAATGGTCTAAATTTCTCTTGATTAAAGAAATGCAAGTTAGATAATTCTGAGGTATATTGTCACGCCTATTGGATCGGATAAATGGGACAATAAAGGAAAATGATAAAAGTTGGAGGGGATGTAGTAAAATTAGGTTTCAAAGTTGTGAATTGATCCAACTATTCTTTAGGGCAATTTGGAATTATGCCCAAAGGGTTATAAAACAATGCATGTCCTTTGATCCAATACTACTATTAGGTCTGTTTCCCAAAGAGATTTTAAAAAATGGATGGGGGGAAAGGACCTACTTGTAAAAAAATATGTGTAGCTGCTTTTTTGTGGTGGCAAAGAATTGGAAATTAAAGGGATGTCCATCAATTGGGAAATGGCTAAATAAATTATGGTATATGATGGTGATGGAATACCATTGTGTTATAAGGAAATGATGAAAAGGATAGTTTCAGAAAGAGGTGGAAAAACCTGCATGAACTAATGCAGAATTAAATAAGCAGAACCAGGAAAATAATGTGTTTAATAACAGCAATATTATGTAATGATCAATAGTAATAGACTTAGCTATAATCCTCAATACAGTGAGCCAGGCAAATTCTGAGGGACTTATCACTTAGAAGGCTGCCCACCTCCAGAGAATGAATTGTTGGAGTCAGAATGAAGATGAAAACATATACTTTTTCAATTGTTTATTTTTGAGGGGGGTTGGTTTCATAAGATTTCTTACAAAAATTAACAAAAATGGTTGGATCAGTTCACAGTTCTACCAACAATGTATTTGTGTCCCCATTTTTCCATATCTCCTCTAACATTTGTTTTTTTTCCTTATTATTTTAAACAATCTAATATGTGTCTGATGATAACAGAGTTATTTTTATCTGCATTTCTCCAACTGACTATGATTTAGATAATTTTTTCATATAGTTTTTTTTTTAATTTCTTTATCCATAGTATGTTCATATTTCATGACAATTTATTAGTGTGGAAATGGCTAACATTCTTATATATTTGACAAACTTATCTATATATTTTAGATAGGGGACATCTATTTAGAAATTGTCTATAATTTTCCCCCCAACTTGTAGCTTTCCTTCTCATCTTGACTATAATTGTTTACTTTGTACAACTTTATAATTTAGTGTATTCAAAATTATTCATTTTACATTTCACAATGCTATCTCTAGTTTATTCAAAAATCCTTCTCCTAGCTATAAATCTGATAAGTAGTGGTAGTCTCTCGGTGACTGAGAATGACAATTGTCTTTGTGCATTATCATCGAGATGAGTGTGCACAAAGACACTGTGCGTGAAAGAGATTTAAGTGGAAAAGTCGATGCACAGAGACAGTCCCACTCTCTCGGCGTTGGAAGCCTGGGTCCAGTGGCACGAAAAGTTGTTACACCTGGAGACTTCCTCAGCTGTATTGGATGGCTGTGTTGTCTTTTGTGCTCCAACATGCCCTAAGCACTCCACAGTGCCTTGCTGTGTCACCATCTCAGCCGTTGAATCTTCTTATTGGTTTCTTCCACCTGTTTCGCCAAAGCAGTCTTCACATGCTGAGTGAGCAAAGCCCTGGTTCACCAGGGGTCGATGACCCAATGGCTACCCTCACAAGGTTTAGCAGGCCTGTCAAAGCCGTTGACCGGGGTGTGGCCGCTGCCGCATGCTAATGGCTACTGGGAGCCACAAGTGAGAGCTGGGTGTTAGGTGGGGGTCAGAGGCTGGAGAGCTGCCCTAGGAGGTCACGACAAGCCCTCCACACCAGAGATACTACCCCTCCCTGAACACCCCAATAGTTACTTATACTCTCTCCCCTTATACCTAGGTCTTAGATCCATTTTGATCTGATCTTGACACAAGAGTTTTTAAAAATTGGAAACAAGAATGTACTTCAGGAGTGAAAACAAACTAAATTAAGAATCAGGCAACTTTGCTAAGATTGAGGATAAAAAGAAAGGAAACTAAAGTCCTTGTCCACAAGGTTTAACATTCTAATGGAAAGTTCTAATATGAGTGCTAAGGCACAGTCCATTGGGAACTGTAAAACTGAAATCTCAAATACCTCTATTCACTCCCTTTGTTCAGACCACTGTTTAGGTTTTTAGGTTTCTTCTCCCTAATGTTTCCTGTTTCTCTTAGAATCAAAAAGTAATCATTATTCTGACAATGAAAAATGGTTATACAGCAATGAACCTAATCTAATAAGATGAAATTTTATATTGATAAATGTAAAATTCAACAACATTCCCCCCAAATCACTGAAACAAGTACAACATAGGGCTGTCATGGCAAGAAGAAGTTCACTTTTTAATATGAAGGTTTTCCCTGAATTGAAAGCATAATATGAGTCAACAGTAAGATGAAATCAAAAACATCAATGAGATCTCAGTATGATTAATAAATTTTAAGTATATCAAATTAAGAAGGTCTTAATCTACTGTACCCTGCCTTGGTTAGATATATATTGAGCATCCTGTCAAATCCTGGCTGAGCCCCATTATTCAGCAAATACATTAACATGATATTCATTAGCTAGAATAGATTCAGACAACGACAATATAGATGTGGAAGAGATTTTAAATGATGAAATAAAAGAATCGATTGGGAAAAATGGAATTGATTAATTTAGTGAAGATAAATCCATTAAAATGGAGAAAAGAAGGGAAGGAATCTCTGTATTCAAATATTTTGGATGATTGATCCTCTTGACTCCAGAGGGAAGAACTAGGACTAAATTGAGCAAAGTTTGTACAATAGTAAGAAATTATTTTACTTCTTAATGATTAAAAGCACCTAAAAATCAAATATACTATTTCAGAGGATATTATGTTATCAAGACTTTCAAATAGAGATTATATGGATTTTGAGCATTTATCATAGAGAAAATGTTTTCTCAGACTTGTATTTATTAGATAATATTAGAAATTGACTTCCAATTCTTAAATATAGGTGCTATTTAATCCCCTATTCATTGTAAATTTTTAGACAATTTTCTGAAGTCTAGAAACATTTCTCACTTATCATAGGGTCTACATAGCTTGGCCCACAATGTGATCTCAGTCTCAAATCAATTCTGGAGGCTATGAGTCCTGACATGATTTTGGAACATCTTCTGACTGAAAATGAATTATCCAAGCCCAGTATAAGTGGCAGTCAAGGAAAATGTATTTCTATCAAAGAAATACTTGGATCTGTGTCATATCTTAAAGTAAATTCTTAAGCTTTGGGAAAATGACTAACTGATATTTCCCTGAACACTGAAATAAAGGTAAATTGATTTTTAATTCCTGGCTTAGAAAGAATAATCCTGGCTGGAGAATTGTCCTCATTTTGGATATTTCTGCTAGCAATAGTTCAATCACAAAGGGAAAGTGGGGAAATGGGAGGAGATGGTATTAGTCAACATATGTGCTGAAATTCTGCCAGATATCTGGTGAGGATAAGAACTCAGCCTTCCAATGGTCAGCCTTTTCAGGAAAGCTACCTTGACAATCAAGTCAGGTCTGGCTCAACCACACCTGGGCTAATATTCATGAAATGATGATATATATGGCTTGTATTTCAACTTGACTTAAAATTTTCTGGAAGACAAAAGAAACAAGTGTAAAGTTTCTTATCTACATAGACATTTTGATTCTATTCAGTTGAATTGAAAAAAAATTCAACATTTATTAAGCATCAACTATGTATAAGAAACTGTAGCCTTCAGGTTAAACAGAAATTGTAGCCATGGTGCCTATTCTGGAAGATCTTAAAATCAAATAGGAATAAAAATATGCACAATAATAACTATGGGATTTATGACAATAAAACAATGGAAACAGAGGAACTGCAATAAAGCTAGATATTAAAAGCCTGCTTGGAGAGCTTGGCTGATGCAATACTCACAAAGACTTAATATCAAATGGAGAAATTATGAAACTAATTGCATTCTACTATTTGAAACTCTTTTTTGATTGATTGTAGAACTGGAATCAGGTTGCATTTGAAAGGTAATGACCAGGTAAATTGTGTGTCTGTCAGGTTCTTATTCCTGTCTGGATGTCTTCCATGAAGAGGCAAGAATTATTGAAAGTCATAAGTCAGATGAGAGACCTCAGTCCTAATCCTAACCCTCTATCCCTACCAGAACCATGGTAATGCATCCCATGAGCAAATATGGACTTGGTGTGGTTTCTATATCCATTAGTCCTGAGACTGTTTATTTTTTAATTTTTAAACAAAATTATCTGGAAATATCTAAATATGTAGTTCTGGAGGATTCTTGATCAGTTAGTCTAACAAAGTTGGTTTTAATGCTTTTCAGACTGATCTCTAGAACACATGGGCTTAGGGGGAAGGAAGAAGGAAGGTCCCAGGACCCCTACCCCAAATACAGTGCTGAGCCTCCAGCAGTGGCTGGAATCTCTGGGCAAGCAAGGGCACTAGTCTGGATGGATTACCTTGCTGGCACAGCTATGCCAGGCTCAGGGTATGTAAAGGATAATTTTAGCATTCTGACTTAAAAATCTAAATTTAATTTGGTCACCAGGGAAAATCCCAAATAATAAAATACTCAAGTCAGCTGGAAATTTTATAGTGATTTAATTGATATAGTGGAGGAGATTAACAAGAAGGAAGAAGGAACAGGCTAGTACCGGGCGGGAAGATTAGGACGTCTAGAAAGTAAAGTTTTGAGTATGAGGGAGGAAGGAATCAACCTGACCTCTAAAGTGGCTCAGCTAAGATGTATGAACTTAAATCAGCTCAAGGGCAAAATTCACCATCAAACCCAGACAAATAACTGCCACCACTCCAAGATGTCAGAATGCCTAGCACATTGCCAGCCAGAGTCACCTCACCAGGGAAAGAGGAAGAGAGAGGAAGTGGTATGCCTTATATAGACAGTTTTAGGTCACTTTTCTTTGACTCATTTGTACCAATAATAGCTTAGCTTAACTTAGGATAGCCCAGGAGTCTGTCCTCTTTTTCTGCACATATCTGTTGAAGGCCATTTCCTCAGATAATTCAATCTTGAATTTGGTGCAGACCTTCCTAATCTTGTTAAATTAAGGAGGGTGGAGAAATGTAGGGCTCCCAAGACCTGATTCTGTTAGTCCAAGTATCTCTATTGTTATTGATCAGGAAATAGTTAAATCAGATCTTCTAAAGTACAGTCTGATTAGGGTGGAATAATTTTAAAATTCATAGGCATTGAACACAGGAGGCACTGAGGCAGCTGGAGGAGAAGCACAGAGGAGGCAGCCTAGCTGCAGCCAAGATACTCTATCTTGCCCCACCCCCTTTTCAAGGTTTTGGCCTCAGGGCACATCTAGCTTTGTAGATCAACTTTGCCCTGGCTCAATCTCATCAATATATCAGATAAGTAGCCTTCAGAGGACAGGAAAACTCAATCTCCAACACTTCTCCCCCACAGACTGATCTGAAAGCCTTGCTAACTGAGCTCAAAGGGCAAAGGCTAAAACAAACTACAGGCAACAACCTTGATAACAGGGCGGGAAACCCAACTCCTTTTCAGTTTCTGCTGTCAACTGGGGAAGATCTGACTAAACTGATCAATCAGGAAAACAGAGAAGAAGCCCCATCAGGACAGAACAGCACAAACCCACAGATGAAGCACACAATGAGAGGAGCAAGACTACAGGTAACTAGAGGGAGGAAAGAAGGGGCAAATATGAGTAAACAAAAGAAAAAGAAAAAAGAAATTACAGTCAACAGCTTCTATTCAGGCATTGAACAAAGAGCAAATGGAACAGAGGAGGATCAAGGAAAAACAAACAAAAACACAGAAACTCCAGAGAATTGGACACAGTCTTTGGAAAAAAAATTAAAATAAAATGCAAAAAACAATTAAGAGAGACTAATGATAACTGGGAAAAGAACTTAAAAAGCAAAATAAGATATCTGGAAACAGAAAATCGTGTCTTGAAATCCAAAGTTAATCAGCTTGAAAATGAGGCAAAGGAGATAAAAGATGGCCTCCAAAAAAATCAGACCAGAATGAGAAGGATGACTAAAGAGGCATGGATGAAATTCAGTCTTTAAAAAGTAGAATAAAAAAAAAAGTAGAATCCAACAACTAGAAGTAGTGACTTCACAAGGCAATAGGAAAATATAAAATAAAAATCAAAAGAATGGAAAAAATGAGGAAAATATGAAACACCTCATCCAGAAAATGGAAGATCTAGAAAACAGGTCCAGGAGAGACAACTTAAGAATCATTGAACTACCAGAAAATCATGACAAAAGAAAAAGTCTGGACATCATTCTATAGGAAATTATCCAAGAAAACTGCCCCAACATCCTTTAGAAAGAGGGAAAAGTAGAGATTGAAGGAATCCATAGATAACCTCCTGTCCCCAACTGACAACACCCAGGAATTTTATAGCCAAATTCAAGAACTACCAGACCAAGGAAATAAATATTATAAGCTGCTAAGAAGAAGACATTCAAATACCATGGAACTACAGTGAGGATAACACAGGATCTAGCTGTATCTACATTGAAGGACCAGAAGGCATAGAATATGATATTCCGGAATGCAAGGGAACTAGGTCTACAACCAAAACTCACCATATTCTTGCCGGGGAAAGTATGGTCATTTAATA
Organism: Monodelphis domestica; assembly: GCF_027887165.1. Taxonomy (NCBI): domain Eukaryota; kingdom Metazoa; phylum Chordata; class Mammalia; order Didelphimorphia; family Didelphidae; genus Monodelphis; species Monodelphis domestica. Next base: position 684,143,730 of record NC_077227.1, on the reverse strand, counting down.
AAATAGAAAACTTCCAAGCATTCATAAAGAAAAGACTGGGCTTGAATATAAAATCTGATGGCCAAACACAGAACTCAAGAGAATAATCAAAAGGTAATTTAGAAAGGGAAAAAGAAAACAAAACCAAAAAAAAACTTTTTTAAGGGACCCAACAAGTTAAAATGATTTGTATCCGTACAAGAAAAGGGGATATTGGTAACTCTTGTAATTATCACCTGGGTAGTTAGAAGAATTATACTTAGAGGGAACAGTGACAAATTGTATAGGATGAAATGTATAAATATATCCACATATAAAACTAGAGGTAAAAAAAAAGAGATTTATACTAAGAAAAATGGGAAGAGAAATAAAATGGGATTAATTTATGTGTCATAAAGAAGCACATGGTGAGGGTGGAGGAGAACACCAATACACTGGAAGGATAAAGAGATTGGAGACAAGAAATACTTAATTCTTACTTACATTGAAATTGACTCAAAGAGGGAAGAACAATCAGCTCCATTGGGTAGAGAATAGATTTGCAACCTATAAAGAAGTAGAAGGGTAACAAATGGACTGGTGGGGAGGGAAGCAATACAAGGAAGGAGGAACATGGGGGATAGATTAAAAAGATCCTAAAGAAAAATAAGAGGGGAATAAGAAGGGAGCAGGGAAAGCAAGTAAAATAAGGGTGGGAAATAGGGGGACTGATTAAAAACAAAACATTGTTGTAGAAGGAAATAGTGAAAGAAGTAAGGGCAGAACTGGAAATGGTAATCAAAATGTTGGGAAATACACACCTGGTGATCATAACTCTCCATGTGAATGGAATGAACACACCCATAAAACAGAAGTAAATAGCAGAATGGGTTAGAAACCCAAATCCTACCATATGTTGTCTATAAGAAATAAACCTGAAGAAGGTAGACACACACAGGGTAAAGATAAGTGGATGGAACAAAATCAATTGGGCATCAACTGATAAAAAGAAGGCAGGAGTCACAATCATGAAATCTGATAAAGCCAAATTAAAAATAAATTTAGTTAAAAGAGATAGGGAAAGTAATTACATCCTGATAAAAGGCAGTATAGACAATGAGGTAATATCAGCACTCAACATGACATAGCACCAAATGGCATAGCATCTAAATTTCTAAAGGAAAAACTAGTGGAGCTCAAGGATGAAATAGATGGAAAAACTATACTAGTGGGAGACCAGAACCTTCCCCTATAAGATCTAGATAAATCAAACTAAAGAAAGAGGTAAGAGATGTGAATGAAATCTTTGAAAAATTAGACTTAATAGATATAGGGAGAAAAAGAATAGGGACAAAAAGGAATGCACCTTCATTTCAGCAGCACATGGTACATTCACAAAGATCTACCATGTACTAGGGCATAAAAACACTACAAACAAATGCAAAAGAGCACTTGTACAAAAATATTTATAGATGTGCTCTTTGTGGTGGCAAAAAAAAATGGCAAATCATGGAATATCATCCAATTGGGCAATGGCTGAACAAATTGTGATATCTGTTGGTTAGGGAACATCAAAAACATGGAAATAGATTTTGATCAAGAATACATGTAAAACCCAGTGGAATTGCACATTGACTATGGAAAGGGTGGGGGAGGGGAGGGAAAGACTATGATTTTTGTAACCAAGGAAACATTTTCTAAATTGACTATGTAAGGGGGGAAAGGTGTTATTTTTTTAAATGGTTGGATTTAATTTATTGAGAGTGTCATTGCCCGGAATTTAGTTTATTCCAAAGAGATTTATTTATAATCTATTTAAAAATATAGAAGAGTGAAGTAAGAAAACCAGAGAGAGGATAAAGATATCTACCCTAAGCACTAAGTAATTTACTCACAGCCCCTGGCTTAACCCAGGCAGAGAGAAGTCTTTCCTGAGGTTAGTTTCTTCAGAAAATATTCAGGAAAGAGTCTGCTCTTTTCACTTACCATGTGTCAGTAAAACAGCCTCACCAGGATCAGGGTCTCAGGTCCAATCAGCACATTCTTCACCAGCCTCCACTTTTAAGAATGAAGAACTGCCAGAAGAACTCTTAGTAGAACTCTCTCCCAGTGGGTTCCATGCCAAGTGAAAGTTCCAAATTGAACTCCCAGTAGAGCTCCCAATATAACTCTCTCACAGGAGGTTCCACTCCAAGTAAGAGTTCCAAGTCAAACTGCATTCAGGCAGTTGTCACTCTCTTTTTAAAGGTACTCTATTTTGTGTCATTTCCCCTAATTTTTACTCTACCAATCATAGTTGACACTTTTGCTTTTAGACTGCACAGGGGCAGTTAGTTGATTTTGATTCATCACCCACTATTTCACATGTGGGTCACAGATGTCTACTTAATGTGTGAAATGGGGTGTTTTGTGATTAAATCTAAAAAGTAGGTAGATCTCCCCACTATTGTAAGTAGAGTGGTTACACTTTTGGTGATTAAATCTTAAAATAGGCAGGGGTTACAATTTATTCTTCTCAATCAGGGGAGAGTTAATTAATTTCATTGTTATAATCAGGGGAGAGTTAAATTTAATCTTCATAAATAATTAAATAAAAAACAAAACAATAAAAATTTGTACTGTAATAGAAAAAAAATAAAGTTTTATGCATTCTGATTTTGGATATAAAATCTATTTCCACCTCTCAAAAAAAAAAAAAGGATGATTTTCCTAAATCTTTTCATTGGAGACATTTTTAAAGATTGAAATGATGAAAATTATTTTTATTATTCTTATTTATTTTAATTTTTATTGAAAATTTTAATTTAATTAATTAATTGAGAATATTTTCCCATGGTTACATGATTCATGCTCTTTCCCTCCCCTCCTCCTCCCTCTGTCCCCCCATAGCAGACACACAATTCTACTGCCCATTATTCCTAATCTTTCCTTTCTTCTATGTGAAAGAGTAGAGGAAATAGCTATGTGTTTGTCCCTTTCAAAGGTCAGATCGAAAAGGTCCAGAGGTCAGAGAGCTGGCATCCCTGAGGGATTTGTTTCCAGTGAGCACAGCATCCATACCCTGAGGAAAAACCTTGATTTAGCCCAGTATTAGCTGAGATTAGAATTTATGGAACACCTATCCTGCATTTCGAAATGTACTTGGTAAGGCTAATGAATGCTATTAAACGACTTTAAATCTGAATCTATTTTCCCCAGGAATCAAGATGGTATAGGGAAAAGTAGGCTCCAATGTGTTTTTGAGGAAATGTTTGTACTTCCATTCACAGTAAATATCTCCTTATAAATTAATTAATTGACATTAATTGGTAAAATTAAACCAGGCAACTAATTATTGTAAGTTAATAGTAAGCAGAACATGTCAGAATACAGTCTAAAGCTCATAATGATATAGAAAGACATTCCTATACTCTCAGGGGTAAGGGACTCAATTAATCTTTTTTTGACAGGTAAAACTATCAAACAACAATAATAATATCAACAACAACAAAAATAACAGAAATATAGCAATTCAAATTTGCATATTTTTCAGTTTGAAAAATCTTTTTCACACAATTCAATTTTGGAATATAGAAAATATTATTGTCTTTTTGGTATTGAGAAGCATGAGGTTGATTCTAAGAGGTTAAGCTAATTGTTCATGATTATAAGTATTTCCTAAGTACAAAGAACATTCTCAAATCATGAACTGTTAACAGTGAACAGGAGAGCAATCCCTTGTATCTCTGGTTATCAGTTCCATGTAGACTTACCTAGAAAATAAGGAAGAGTTTCAAAACTTGGAAATAGTTTAGGAATATGAAATTCATTTCAGTCATGAGGGATAGCAATGAGTAAAGCATAGAGATAGGAGCCAATAAGATGAAAATGAGAAATGAAAAGTAATTTGGTTTGTAGGGAATTGAGAAAAAATGCAGAACAATATTATTTGATAAGACTAGAAAGCAATATAGAGTCAAATTATAGAGGATCTTGGAAACCAGGAATTTATACTATCTATAAAGAGACTTCTTAAAATTTTTTTCTGTTTTTGTTAGTTTTTTTCTTTAATTAGAGGAGAAATATGATCAAAGTTTAACACAGAGTTGACTGTGATATGACATTAATGATTATTTCCTTCTTTCTGTATAATAGTACTATTTCCCCCTCTTCTATGATATTTGCTTTTTTGTTTTGTTTTGTTTTAAATTAGTTAATTTATTTTTTTTCCAGATTACATGTTGACATATTTTTCAACCATTAGATTCCATCTTAGAATTGTAAGAGAGGAATTGGTAAAAGAGAGAAATCAGAACCAGTTGTACAAGGAGCAGCTTATGTAGGCAAGGGGTAAGAAGAAAAATACCAGGGTTCCAGTGAGAGAACAGAAGCCAAGAGAACTAAAAAAACCACCAGCTCTCCTCACTCTTCCAGCTGAGAGCCTGAGAAGAGGATCTCTAAGGATGGGGGTTCCCTCTGGATATCAACTGTTTCCCAGTGTAAAAATAGACTCGAATCTAGGACTTCAATCCCACAATTCCTTGCTCCATTTCCCCAAAATGCTTTGTAATCTCACTGAATTCTCACATGGGCCGAGATCAAGAAGGTATTTAACCTGATTGCAAAGGCTTTTGTGGGTCTTTTTGAACTTCCGTTTTGGAGCAGACACGTCTCTTTTATGATGTGAGGTTATCTTGTCTAGGCCTCTGGCCTAGGCACGTGTTTTTCTTATTCTGTATTTTCTTTAATTCTTAACCTTTAATAAATCTCTAAAAATATAATACTCCTTGCAGAGAGAAACTAATTTCTACCTGCCTCAGTCTCCCCTAAATTTTAATCTTTACAGTTGGCGACCTAATGGGAGAAAAAACTCTCAATTTTCTGATTCTTTTCTGATCTTTAGTTCAGCTTTAATAGCTAGTGCCTAGAATTTTTTAAAGCCACATTTCTCCAAGATGCTTTTTTAGAAAACCATCTTGATCAGCTCCTGCAGGCAGCCATTTGATTGAGACTTCTTGAGCTTTTCCCTCCCACTGGCTAAGCCTCTTCCTGCCTGCAGCCCTGATCCTGACCTCTCTCCGTCCTCACCTGGTGCTCCGGCTCCTGGTCCTGCGTTCCTGCCCTGACCCACCCCAGTGGTCTCTTGCTCATCTGGCCCAGCCGATCCCAGTCCAGCAAAAACTGGCCTCCAACCCAGAAGGCTCATCACCCCAGCCCCCGACCCAGACCCACGAGCGAGACCCCAGCCGGCTCATCACCCAGATCCTTGGAGCAGATCGCTCAGGAGTCATTTCTACCAGCTGGTAACAGTATTGGCCATGTGGGTGGAGGGGAGAGACAAGAAGGAAAGGATAACGGGAAATTTTCCCTTAGTCTAAGCCTTTGAGTGGATGGGGTATTGACCATAGGGGGGATCATAGCAGAGGAGAGAGAAAAGGGAGAGAGAAGAAACAGACTTTTCCAAACAGGAACTTAAAAGCAATGGGCTATTTAAAAGGATAGCTTTTGACTGTTCTGGTAATTTTATTGACTTCACCTGCGTGTCATGGAGAAGATTCAACTAACCTTGAAGGGGCAAATGGGTGGCTCAGCAAACTGAGAGCCAGGCCTAAAGACATGAAGTCCTGAGCTAAAATCTGGCCTCATTTACTCCCCAGCTGTGGGGCCCTGGATGGGTCCCTTATCCCCTATTGCCTAGCCCTTACCACTCTGCCTTCTGACAATAGGCACCTCAATGGATAATTAATAATAAAAAAAAACACTAAGAACATTGACAAGACTAGAAGCTATATTCTAAGGCATTTCAGACTCCAAAGGTTTATAAGAAAAATCTCTGCATTTCTATTGCATTTTGATGTTTGCTTGGTTTAAGGTTTAACTTTGTGATTTTAAGTTCATATATTACTGGATTGAATATTATTCTGTTACACTGTTTATTTTTAATGTACTGGGTTAACTACTATTAAATTCTGTTTCTTTTCCACTATAATCATATATTGAAAAAATATCATTGTAATAATTAAGCCCATATATGAAAAAAAACAGCTTTTCTCTATTTTTGCCTTTGTAAATTGTCACATAGAGGATAGATGGACTTCAGAACTGGTTACAATTGCTATAACAACCTTTGGAAAATTTTATGTGCTAAACATCTCAAATGATTTTAAGGTTTTTTAAACATGATTTTTGGAATTTTTTTAACAATCTCTGGTCATTTTTACCTGCCCCTACCACGAGGTAAGGACAATTCCAGTAGCTGAAGTGAAATACATTTTATAACCCACAACCTTCCCGCATTTCTAAATATGTGAATGGAAGTTGGGGCAGTTAATCTCAGGGCAATTGTACCCCTAAAAAAGCCTCCAAAAAAGAAGCACCTCTCATTTATACTCTTCAGCTCACTATTTTACTTCCACCAGAATGATATATAGATTTCTTGATTATGTTCTTAACCCAAGATGAGTTTTACTTTGTTTAAAAATATGTTTATTACCAAGGTTGAAAGAATTGCTATGATTGTAAAAATTGTGACAAATATCCATCAATTCATAGGCTTTTAAAAAAATGTCATACAGCAAATTATGTGAAATATGAAAGTGTATTTGTTTGCTATTGTAATTAATTGGACTATTGAGAATTTTGGGGATATTGATACTACATATTTGTACTACTGTTCTTTAAAAATGAAAAAAAAAAAACCTTGTAACATTAATTTGCTCATACAGTGGATCATGGCCACATGAAGAGGAAATGGATCTCATTTTTTGTGAGAAAGCCTTGCATTCAATATTTCCTTAGCTGACACAGAGTGTCAATGATTATAAGCTATTTTTCTGAATTTTTTAAAGCTCTTTTATTATTATTTTTTTCTTGCATGTGCAATATACTTTTTAAGGTTTTTTTTATATTTTTTTCTCTCCTTTTTATATTTGAAGCACATGTCACCAGCATTAAGATTTTCTTTAACTTTTTGATTTTGCAGTACTATAAGTTTAAAATACATTTATCAATGCATGCCCAAAAAGCTAGACTATAAATATGATGCCACTAATTATTTAAAAAAAATATGGGAGTTTGCTTAATGATTCAGTCTGATTCCAGGACAAGATATACACAAAAGAGCCATTGCACATGGCCAAAGAAAAGCCAATCCAGGATGGATTGATGCACTTCTAGGCGCCAATACAAAGGTCTTGAACCTAGTGTGAAGACTCAAGGTTACTGTGTTTAACATGTTGTTAAGACATAGGCTTTCCTGGTGTCCACACTCACTCTGAAAATACTTATAGACGAGTAACCCGGAAACCTTGGCTCATATAATCTGGTCCCCTTTTCTGCCTTTCATAGTGTGGTAACTTTCTGTAGTCCTGGCACTGACTGGGTAAATGCATCATTGCTTCGATCAATATGATTGGGTCCTGATAGAAGGACCTGTTATAGATTTATTTTTCTTTTTAATCGGAATTTCTACACATAAGTCTTTGATAGTCTATATTTTCATCCAGAAATTTTTCTTTTCTTTTGGATTTTTCTGATGTCTTTTTATTTTCTCTTACCAATTGATTCATATGCCTCATACCTCAGCCATGCATCCCTAAGTGATTCTGTATTTGTCAATCACCCTCTTAACAGGGGAATTAAAAAAAAATCATTATTTAAATTGCAAAGTTTAAATTCCTTTTAGAAGAATTTTAGGTAAAGAAATATGCTACCTCTCTGATTCCAGAAACTGGATTTTTGGAGAAGACACCATGAAGAAGCCTCCAGACCACAAGCTGCACAAAAATGAACTTTGGGTGTGGTTGATTGAACATTTATTTGTATGTATACTTTCATGCCAAAGGTGACTGCCCCCTAACTGGCTTTTTGTCAATGCATCCAGCAATTATTGTTTTTTCCCCCTTCATCCTCAAATTATTGTAATCTTTAAGTTGATTATTTTCATGATCCTTTTTGGGGAAACTTCTTTCCCCAATAATGTTCAAATGGGGGTAGGTAAAAATAGACTCAAATCCAGGACTTCAATCCCCACAATTCCTTGCTCCACTTCCCCAAAATGCTTTGTAATATCACTGAATTCTCACATGGGCCAAGATCAAGAAGGTATTTAACCTGATTGCAAAGGCTTTTGTGGGTCTTTTTGTACTTCTGTTTTGGAGCAGACACGTCTCTTTTATGATGTGAGGTTATCTTGTCTAGGCCTCTGGCCTAGGCATGTGTTTTTCTTATTCTGTATTTTCTTTAATCCTTAACCTTTAATAAACCTCTAAAAAATATAATACTCCTTGCAGCGAGAAACTAATTTCTACCTGCCTCAGTCTCCCATAAATTTTAATCTTTACACCAGTGAACTCTGAAAAGTCTCACTCAGCTTGAAACATGGGACTTTGAAGGAAGCCGTCTACTGAGAACTCCTCTCCAAAGATTATTCTCCACCTCTCTCTCCAACTTGTCCTGAACTCCATTACTCTAACTAGATTAGCTCAGGAGTAGGGATCAAAACAGTAGCTGACCAGAAGAGGAGTAAAGGACGAGAGCCTGGACCCCCAAGATTTGGAGAAGTCAGTCTGCCTATCAATAGGGATTCCTGCTACCCACATTCCTCACCTAATACCTTCATCTCTCCCTTCCCTAAGTGATCCCAAATAAAGTGTTATTACTTAAATCAGTTCTACCTAGTTCCTGACACTAAGGAATAGTGCTAAAGATTTGGGGAGAACCATACCTCTCCCCCAAAAAGTAGATTTTATTCAGGATCCTAAGGATAGAAATAACTAGACCCAAAGGAGTAATCCTCTCCTCTGGGCAGAGGAATAACTCCAGGTTTAATGGATGGGGGAGGAGAAGTGGCAGTTGGTGTACTTGAAGGACCCAGAAACAAGAGGATCCATCTGGTCTCTCAACTATAGCTGAGATCAAGAAAGGAAGCTGTGTGCCATTTCACTAAGCTCTTGTCTCTAGTTCTAACCTCCACCTCCCAGAACCAGTCTCTGAGGAGACATATTCTGTCCCTCAGGGAGACAAAGCCTGTTTACCTTCCCCAAGGGGAAGAGAGGGGAAGATCAACCTCTTCCCCTTCTCCATTCTCTCAACTGTCTTTCTCTCTCTTCCTCCATTTCCTCTGTGTGTGTGACCCTCTTACACGCTTTATATTACAGAGTTAATATTGGTATTGGTTCCAAGATAGAAGAGATGTAAGGACTAGGTAATGGAGGTTAAGGGTCACACTGCAAGGAAGTATCAGATGTCAAATTTGAACACAGAACCTCTCATCTCTGGGTCTGGCTCTCAATTTATTGAACAATCTGGTTGCCATATCAATACAATTTTTAATAATAATTTTCTGACATTTTGCAATCTAAGCTCTCTCTGTCACTCCCATCCCTCCCAAAATGCAGATAATATGATGTAGGTAGGCTATACATATATTATCTACAATACATATTTCCATGTTTGAAATTTTGGTAAAGAAAACACATTTCACTTAATGTAGGGAAAAGTTCATGGAGGAAATAAAATGAAGAATGGTATGCTTCAAACTCCATTCATAGTCCATCAGTTCCTTCTTTGGCAGTTGCTAGACATTTTCATCATGATTCCCTTGGAGATTTCTTGGATCCTTTCATTGCTGATAATAGTTTATTCATTCACAATTAGTCATCATACTTTATTGCTGTTTCTTTGTACCATGTTGTCCTTGTTCTGCTCACTTCCTTTGGCATTACTTTATATAAATCTTTTCATGATTTCTGTAATCATCTTGTTCATTATTACTTTTTGCACAATACTAGCACATTAAAAGCATATTCCACAACTTACTTCTTGTTCAACCATTTTCCAACTAATGGGCATCCTTTTAGTTTTCAGTTCTTTGCTATCACGAAAAAAAAAATGTTACTATAAGTATTTTTGTACAAGTAAGTCCTTTTTTACCTATCTTTGATCTCTTTAGCATATAGACCTAGTGGTTGTATTGTTGGGTCAAGAATGGGTGCAATTCAATGCCACTTTATGTATTGTTCCAAATTACTCTCCAGAATATTTGTATCAGTTCATAGCTACATCAACAGTGTATTAGTGTCCCAGTTGTTCCATTTTCCCTCCAACAATTGTCCTTTTACTTTTTTGTAGTCATATTATCCAGGCTGATAGATATAAGGTAGTACCTCAGAATTATTTTTATTTAAATTATGTTTTATTTTTATTTTATTTTATAAAATTTATAAAATTTATTTTAATTTTAAATTTTATTTAAATTATTTTAAATTTAAATTTTTTTAATTTAAATTTATATTAAATAAATGGTGATTTGGAGCATTTTTCATATGACTAGTTTAACTTCTTCATCTGAAATTGCCTGTTCATTGGAGAATGCTTGAAAAACTTTTCCAGTCATTTGTACATTTGTATATCTTTAACAAAATAATCCTATGTCATCGTTACTATTTCTATAAAACTTTTTCTCCTAACTGGAATAATTTCATCCTCAGGTTCTTTTTACTTCCAGTGAACAGAAGTTTTATTCTAAGATCACAAATGCACATGGGCTCCAGGATAGAGAAAAGCCCATAGAGATCATCTAATTCAACTACATCATTGTTAACTGGAGAGGGGACAAAACATATGAAAAGATCACCTACAAAGATTTGGGACTCAACCTTAAGAGTTTTGATTCTAAGTTCATCAATCTAATAGTCAAAGCTTCTAGATCATTGGTCCTATTCCTAGTATGGTATAAGTAAAAATCACTAATAATGTCATTTGAAGGCATATGTTGAAGTTCTTACTCTGAGACTTACTGTGTGGCCATGACCAAATCCCTTAAACTCTATTGATCTCATTTTTCCTATATCCAAAATTGATATTTTTTTATACTTTTGAAGTCTCAGTGTCCTTTGTAAAAATGTATGTCTTTTTACTATCATTGAATTAGCTGCTAAGTTGGGTTCGAATCCTACGGTCAGGCCATAGCTTCATAGATCTAGAGTTGAAGTTGGCCTCAGAGACCATTTAATCTGACCCTTTCCTTTTACCCATTAAGAAACTGAAGACTGGACAGTTTTTGACTTGCCCAAGGTGATTCAGGTAATAAATATTAGAGGCAAGCTTTGAACCTTTGTTGTCTCACTAAAAAGCTAGTTGATTTTTTTTTTCTAAAGTGGTACTTTGCCTTCAAACCCATGTGTGTGTCATGGAAGACATCACCACATGTGGCTCTCAATGATTGACCTCAACCCAATAACTGCTTTCTTTCTTCTTCAAAGCTGCCCTTGCTTACATTTCTGTTACTAACTTTCATGGCCTATATCTTCTGAATTCTAGATTTGTAAAGCCCTGTACCCTTGATTTGTATCATGTAGCTGCTTCTTCCTTCTCCTTCCCTTTGACCAAATAATTGATTAGCCAGGATCATTCAAAATCTTAAAATAGCCAATTCTATCATATTCTCATGAAATTCCCATCTAAAGAAACAATAAGGGCAAAGGCATTTCATCACCCTGCCATTCCTCTAAGTCCTCTCAAAAGGAGCAATTTTCATTTTGCCAGCTCTCCTGATGTTTTCACTTTCCACCTGCAGCATTGCCCCTGCAGAGAAAGACATTTTTGAAAGAATCATTCATCTTCGTTTGATTTCTAAAAATGCCTGAGTCGTTTGAAAAAAATCTTTATTTTGCCTCACTAATAATAACACTAAAATGGAGGAAAGATATAATTGTACAAAGCATAAAACAGAAGAATGTTAAATTATATTCTACTGAGCTCATTATTCCTCCCCCCAACACCCAAAGAGCATACTTGTACTTGTCCAGTAGCAAAGGCATTCCTACTGGAGAGTGAGGTAGCAAGAGAAGAGTTCCTCCAATGACCCTGACTTTCCAGTACCTAACATCAGCCAGCATTCCCAATACTGATATATAGAAACTAACCCTTATGCCACTGCATGCTCGGTGTCATGTTGTTTTTAAGATGAGAGAAGAAGAGGTAGGTAGGACTTTGTTACAGGAGAGTATTGTGGCTAGGCAGATCAAATATATATATATATATATATTTTTTTTTCCCCCTGGGAAACTGTTAGCTAGGGCCTGATGTGTTTCATACCTGATATCACACTAAACAAAATCAGAAACTGTTCATTGGAATTCTGGATCCAATATTTGGTAGTTCATTGCATTATCCATACCTAAATATTCTTAGTTGGAAAATAGAGGGAAAAAAAAAAACCTAGTAATACTGCCCATCGCCTAAGATTTTTCTGAGAAAAGTGTGAGCCTTAAAGTGTTATAGAAATGTGAATTATTATTAGCTTCTTTTGTGCTGAGTAATGAGTTATCATTGCTATGCGAGAGTTCTCTTGGTAAGAGGGTAAAGAAAGTGACTGTATGTGTATGTGCTTCAGAGCCACCTTGAGTTTAGACATATATTGTACCATTAAGTAGTCATCTGTAATAAGTTATCACTTAAGGACCAATGTGTCTGCTCATCTGTACTCCTGTTCTTGCCCATTTAGAGTGAATTTACAATACATTTTAGAATTCTGCAAGACAGTAAATCCCGATGAACTGAATTCTGAATTCAACTCAAGACCTTCATTTTAGATAGATTCAATGTGAAGACTTCCAGCGTGTATAAGTGGGTAGCCAGGGGATGAGGACAATCGAAGAACCTTCCAGGGAAGGCATTTTGAGCAGACCTTTGAAAGAAGGAGTCTAGTAATTAAGGAATTAGAGGTTTTTCTGGTACCAACAATCTATGGACATTTACGGCAACCTCTGGAGTTGCACAGGTGATAAGAGTCTCCTGGACTTAACCTAGGGCCATTTTCAGATTGTTCTTCCATAAGGCTCTAACTCCAGTTAGGAGAAGGCACTAATGATACGGTACAGCTGCTTAGATCAACGTGGAACATTTGCTACAGCTGGGAACAACTGAATTTCCCAGCAAGCAATGATTAGCATTTTGATCTTGACAAGCACTTTCCTGTCTGAATGCCAGCGCCTGAGTGATTGTTGTCACCAAGCAAGCCTTAAGCTGCGATTGCCCATATAGCCTGTGGTTTGCTTCTGCTTACTGAAAACACTTGATCAAATACTTATGCACTCCAAATGTGAAAGTGTATTAGGAGTAATTTTCCCTGATTCTATACTGGGGAGTCATTTGGTATGTCAGCGTTCACAGCCACTTAGTTTGCGCTGAAGAGTCAGAAAGTGTCAAAGGGAATTGAAGACAAAACTCCAGGCTAGCTGAGCCCCTAGACTGTCCAATCCCCCAGGCCACAACTAAGTGTGGGGCGGCCTAGGAAAGGCTACACCCTAATGCAGGCTGGAATTGGTTTCCATTTCCTCCAAAAGAGAAATCATCGCTTTTTCCTTGATGTTGATGATAAGGTTGAAAAAATCCACTTTGTTCCTGCACACTCAAGTACTGTCAATATTTGGGGGGGGGGGGGTTGGAGGGGGTTAGGTCAGGTCAAATTCTACCTTCTCCAGGAAGCCTTAGACATATTATGGCTCTCATTAATATGCCAATTTATTGAATTTCTAGAGTCTTTTCAGTCTGTGTCATACATTTTCACATAACATTATTGTTACATATAATTCTTAAATATTTTCCATTGGGATTTTTTCTCCCCTAAGTAGCCATCATCATAGAATCATAGAATATCCACAAAGAATTATATGGAATATCTAGTCCACCATCTTTACTTTGGAGAAGAGGAAATTGAGGTTCAGATTAGGGAATTAATTCACCCCAATTCGTACAGGATTCACAGAGTTAAATCCTTCATTGATGACAGATTCTATTTTCATCCTATTATGTCTCCTTTTGCCTTCCATAGCTAAATAACCTTGTTAGCCCCATCTGAAATATTGGTGCAATCATCTTGGACTATAGTACAATTGTTTCCCACTCATCTAGTAGAACTAAAGCATACCAGAGAATATTACCAAAACGTCCACTTGACTCCATTCAGCTACCCACATCTGTGTGTTTTTATCTAACATTTTCCTATGCATTGACTTTTTCTGCCCAAAATTAATGCAATCTCTGCAAAGGAAGAAGCCACATTTTCTACATTGTCTATACCCCCTGCAAAACCAAATGTTCTTTAAATTGGCCATCATGTTACAACAGTACTTATAAAACAGAAAGGATTATTAGATGCTCCCTTGCAAATGATTATAAGAGCCTTCAGGATTAGGTTCTTCATTGTCAGTGCGTGGACAATTCCCCTGACATATTTCAGTTGCAGAAGACATCCAGGAGGTTCCACAAAACTCAAGTGAGATAATGGATATGTAGCACTTTGTAAAATATTATAATGTTATATAAATATTATTTAGTATTATTATTATCATGAGTCAATGTAAAAAACACAGAAACACCAAAGAAGTCATAATAAAGTTTTTTAATCAAATTAGGAAGATTAATCCTAGAAGACACATAGAACCTCCATCTTGGGGCTATCATTGAACAACAGAATACAGTGTGTTTATATAGATTTTGTCACTCACTTGGGAATGATGGACTAGTTACAGCCACACTGGCTGGGAGAGACCTAGAGGTAATAGTCAGATGGATACAATACCTGGGAGCCATCTAAATTAAAAAAAAAAAAGAATTAATGAAACCAAAAGAGTATTTATGATTTGATTATATCTACTAACCCTATCTAGTGTGATCAAGAAGTGCTTGAGGGTTTATTGTTTAGTCTGGGACAAAGGCCAGTTTGGGGGTTTCTTGAAGATAGGTTATCAGGGACAATGGTCAGTTTGGGGCTTCATAAAACAAAATCATCACCTGTAATCACCAGACTTTATGTCTTTATTTCAAGATTGGCTTCATTCCCTATGCCTTCTAATGACCTCTTGCTGAGCGCAAGCCATGTTTATAGAGTAATACAGAGTTGTGCTAATGTTTAATGGAGTAGGGAGGTGTATGGGTAATTTGGGCCTCAGAAATTATTTGTATGGGATTCTTCTCAGTGATATAGACCATTCAATGGCCCATACCTATTTGAGGGGTGGAGTCATGAGGAGCTGAGAAGAGAGATCTTGTTCCTCTGTCTTCCAGTGTTGAGAATGAAGATGGACTATTTCAGTCTTGATCAAAGGCACATGTAAAACCCAGTGTAATTTTTCATTGGCTATGGGAGAGGGTTGAAGGAGGGGAGGGGAAAATGATTCATGTAACTATGGGAAAATATTCTTAATTAATTTTAATTAATTTTTTAAGAAAGGAAGATGGACTATTTCAACCACTCTTCATGGCCTTGAATGGAAAAAGCTGGGAAGAAGCTGGCATGATCAAAGTGCTGGCTCCTCTACATGCTCACTTGTTCTCTCTCTTTCCTATGTTTTATGTCAGGTTAATAATTCACCAACCATTTTGGTACCCTCTCATCTCTTTTACCTTCTCCTCTAGGACAGGAACTAACATTTCCATAAAGAATGCATTTGTAATACTTGGAATTTACAGAAACACAGATATAAACTAATCTTATTCCCAAATTATTTTTACCCTTTTACCTAAAGAAATATAAGAATTTATCCAAATATCCAAATTTTTGTCTTCTTTTTGTCATTGTTGCTCTTTATGGTCAACTGCTATGGCAAACTTCCTATTTGTTTTATGTGCATGAGGCTTCCTTTATTTTGGACTGGCTTTTTTGCATTTTCTCAGGAAAGGAAGATTCAAACACTGTCAACACATTGTTAGAGGCAAGAAAGTAGCAGAGTGGAGAGAGCACTGGATCTTGAATCAGAAATTTTTGGGTTTGAATCTATCAGATTTTTATTAGCTGTGATCCCAGGAAAACTCCTGACTCAGTTTTTCTCATCTGCAAAATGGAGATGATAATAATATTTTATTCGCAGGGAGAGTAAAATGAGATGTTCTAGTACTGATTCTTTCACTGTGTAATCTTGTAGAATTCCTCTTTGGGGATACAAACATATAACTCATAAGAGCATTGGACTCTGAGTCTTTTAGACAATAGAGTGCTTCCAGCATGTCTGATCCATGAAAACCTTGAAAATCTCCAAAATAATTACAAATAATACCCATTCATTAGTGATCGAAAAACTTAGATCTTTGATCTACAAATGGAGTGATCATTCCACAACAGTATACTGCTGCATAGATTTCTGCTAAACAGTAGCAGCAAATATCACATTCAAGACAAATTCTTCTATTGGTTTTAACAAAACAGAATTTAGCAGAAATACCAACATGGCAGATTTCTTTTTTATTACTGTAATCACCACATATGGTGATATATACAGTGAATGACCTCATATGCTATTTAATATAGGCTTTGTCTATACAGTTGAAGTAACAAGTTTAGGGTAGTCCATCTGGTCATTTCTGCTGCCGGGGGATCAATGCAGATTGCAGCATGATGGATTCCACTGATCAATGCAGGGTCGATTATAAAGATGGCTGAATTGACTAATTCAGCCATTCTGCAATGGATTTGGTCTCTGCAGGTAGCTATGCCCATCAATGCCCTTATTCTGACTCCAAAACACTGTCAGTTTTTTTCTTTTTATTTCTCATATAAATAGGGTACACCCACATCAGGCTATCACATAGGCAAAATAAATTCATAGTGAATTTCCTTTGTAGCAATTTAATTTAATGGAATACTTTGCCTAATGTCATTCAATGCAAATATGGCCAGAAGTTGATTGCAAAGGGAAAGCATTTGACTTGGACCAAATGCATAAGTGATTTTATTATGTGAGTATACTATGGTCCCTCAGCCATATGAAGTTCTATTTGACCAGGGTGGTGGGGAAGGAATGAATTTCAATCGAAAATCCTGTTAGGGTTTTGAGACAGGCTTATTTATCATTTTAAATAATCTTTGAAGAGTCTTGCTGATTATGACGGGGGGCAGAAGACCAGGAAAGGGATTTGCTCTTATTTCTGAAAAATAAAAAAAGATAGAGACTCCATAATTTATAAACTGGGGATTTTGAAATCAATAGTTGAAAAATTCAATAATACACCAATAAAGTGATGGCTTCTGTGCAATAGGAAAGGGAAATGGTAATCACTACAAGCCAGCATGGGTTCTTTAAGAATAATAAATAAATGAGTATTCTGTTCTCCTTTTTATTTGACAAGGTGATTAAAATAGTAGTTGAGGGAAATATCATAGGAAACAAATGCATAAATGAAGCAAATGCTAAAGCTACAAATGGTATCTTTGTGTAAAAACTAAAGGAATGGGGTCTAGTTATATTAATTCAGAATTGATCTATAGTGGATTTGTTACTACATATTCCAATACCAGGTCAGGTTATACATGAGGAGGTGATGAGAGACATGAGTCAGGGGCTTTTGAAATAAAATTCTATGAGTGATGGTAGATCAGGGCCAGTTATAAGAAAGCACCCTTTTCATCCCTCCAGCTGCTTTCCCTTAAAGAGGGTTTAAAGTTTAGTCATTACTATGGCCTTCTGCACAACCATTCACCTTTATTCCAATAGTAAAGGGATAGAAATATAGATGTATGTATGAGCCCTATTCTAAGTAAGGTTGGAAACATAGAATGAATCTAACATGAAGGCACTTGAAATTGCCTTGCAATACAGATTAAGAAAAAGATTGCAAGTATAGGAGGAGAGTTGGGGTGAGGGGAAGGTCATGGCATCAAGAGACCCATGGGGAAAAGAGAATGATTTTAGTTACCCAAAAGTTCTGTATAAGTCAATATCATTATGGGTCTGCTTAGATACCTCATTAGAACTTTTGCAGCATTAATAAAAATGGAATTCAAATGATAAGTGGTCACAGACCCACTGTATGTGTGCTGGTATGGTTGGCTAAGATCTTCAATATTATCTTCTTTAGGTACAAACTTTTAGGAAGATATTGCCATTGTGTACACAGGTGAGAGTGTTCATGATGTTGTATATTAGAAACCAGATTTTTAAATGAAGGAACAAGGGATTTTTCATTTGGTGAAAAAAAGGAAATCATGGAAGAATAACTGAAAACAACATGAAAATATTAGAAGGGAGACAGATTCTATTTATTTCATCTGTTTTTTTTTGGTTATTTCATTCACTCCTTTGTTTTTTGTGTAACATTTGAGGACAAACTAGGGTAAATGGGGGGATGCTACATGGTAGCAAATTTAAAATGAACTAATATATGATAACAAGTTTGTGACAAATAATAAATTGCTGTTTCTTTCTTCTTCTTGATATTTTAGAGATATCTAGTGTGATGGGAAGAATAAGAAAATTAGATTCAGAAAACTCAAGGACAAATCTCAGTTCTACAAACTTATATATATATATATATATATATATATATATATATATATATATAGTATGCTTTGAAATTCTCCTATCTGGATCTTAGTTTATTATAAACTGAGAAATTGGGCTAGAAGAACTTTAAGAATTCTTATTTTTTTTAAATAATGGTTATATCATCCGATAACCATAATAATTGTTATACCTATAACATTTTCTACTTTGGAGAATGAAAGAAGGAAGGAAGGAAAGGGCCACTGAGTTGCTATTTCTTGCCTGGTCCATTGAATTGAGATTGATTTTAAAGGGTCAGTCTTATGCTGTTGTAAAAACTTTGATTTCCATGGTGCCTTGCTTCTGTTTTTGGTGTTCTTGGGGATATTTCACATGCTCCTCAGGGTCTTAAGTTTTTAAACCACTAGACTATTTGGATGATGATTTTTTATAGTCAGAGATCTCTGTACTTTTTAAAAAATATATAACACTTACCTTCCATCTTAGAATCAATACTGTGTATTGGTTCTCAGATCTGAGCAATAAGGCAATGGGGGTTAAGTGACTTGCCCAAGGTCATAAAGCTAGGAGGTATATGAGGCTAGATTTGAACCTAGTATCTCCCATCTCTAGGCCTGGCTTTCAATCCACTGAGCCATCTAGCTGCCCTCCATCTCTGTACCTTTTAACCCTATCCTCTGTTCCTAGATATAATGGTGCCAGAAGTCCCAGGACCTTATCTTTTTATCCATCATACTTTGTCTTTTTATGATAATTCTATCTATTGTGAACTTCAAGTAATCAAGTATATATTAAGTACCAAATAGCCTTTACCCAAACTCTTCTAGGTGCTTAAGACATAAAAACAAGAATGAGATGCTAATGATATCCTGGTAAGAGAGGGTATCCAAGGCAAGTCAAATTCACAAGCACTGACGGTTTGTTAGTCACTGTGCTAAGCACTGGGAATCCTTATGAAAAGGCATTTGCAGACATAAACAAGGTTATTTAAAAAAGAAAAAAAAACATTAAAACTAAGAAGAATATCACTATAAAGAATACCACCTTATTATTTGAGTTCTAAAGGTAGGTAGGTAAAGATTTTTTGTTTTGTTTTTTTTTTTTTAAGTCAAGGATGAGGAAAGAGTGAATTCCATGTTTGTGAGAAAGCTCTACAAAGGTGATGGCCAAGAGATGGAATGCTAAGTTCAAAGAACAAATAGTAGGCTCTGTGTGGCCAAAGTGTAGCTTGTATGAGGGGAAAGAATATGAGGTAAGTCTAGAAACTCAGATAGAGTTCAACCAGGAAGAATTTCAAATGATGGACTATGGGGTTTACATTTTTTTATTTTCCTAAAGAAATGAGGAGTCACTAAATGTTCTTGGACAACAAAGGGACATCGTCAGATTTACACTTTTGTTAGATTATTTTTGTTAGCTATGTTGCATTTTGATTGAAGAAGAGAGCATGTAGAAGTGGAATCACAAAGTCAGAGGTTATTGAAATAATCTAGGTAAGAACTGATGGTGGCCTAAATTAGGGTAGTATCCATGATAATAATAAAAAAGAGGGCAGAAATGATGTTGTGAAGGTAGAAGCGCAAAGTATGACAAATCCTTTAGGGAATGGGGAAGAGTCAAAAGTTATGGATGGCTTTGGCATTATAGAAATGGCCAACTGAAAGTATAGTTTCAGTAAAAAGATGGAAATTTGGAGGAAGAGGGGATAACTCAAAGACTGTTAGTCTTGGTGTCAGGATGATCTTCATTTGGATCCTGCTTAACCCAAAATTGCCTGATCGATCATGATGGAATGATTTAACTTCATTGTGCCTCATTTTGCTCATCTATAGTATGGCAGTAATAATACTTGTAGTAACTTTCTCATATGATTGTGAGTCTTTAACAAGATTTTGTTAAGTAAAACACTTAAAAGTTTGAAATGGGTAAAAGGAGTTTCCATCTTTAATATGTTGATTCTGAAGCATTTGAATAACGATATTCAACAGATAATTGTTTTTGCCAAAAAGGAAGCTCAAAATGAGCACGTACATGGGGTTATATTAATTCTTGGGCACCACATTTTAGGAAGGATGTTGGTAAACAGAAGAGCATCAAGAGGAAGGCAACCAAAAATGTAAAAGTTTTTTAGAATATGCTCTATTGATTATGTAAGAATTAAATAATATTTCTGTCCAGATATATTTTATAAAGTTTTTTAGGAAAGGTAGACAATCATTCCTATAAATAACCTGACCACATGGTCCCTAGTCTGCCAGTCTCTTTCCTCCTTCCCCCCCACTTACCTGCTCTATTCCCAACTTCTTCCTTATTCCATCTCTTCTCAGTTTTCCCCCGACTCTCTCTCGATTCTCCCAAGCCTTGACTTTTATTGATGTATAGAACGTACATGGACGCAACCCTGGCACAACTCTGCTATGTCAGGAATGTTTGATAGACAGGTAAATTTATTCAGGAGGGGAGGGGATGAGCTTCATTGATACAATTAGTAGCTGTGCTTTCTAGATCAGTATCAAAATGGCATCACAATGTTGTAGTTAATGTATTGTGTATTTGACTATGGACACAGGTTGGGGACAAATAGCTGTAATAACTGTGGAAAGGGAACAAGACAGACAGTTGGTGGGGGAAGGGGAAACTGGGAGTGGCAGTTGGGTCTTGTGACTAGCACTTCCTTCCTGCCAGGTTTTACTTCCTTCCTGGTGTTGGAGGAGGGAGGAGCTCATTCAGCCCAGTCTGGAGTGGAGTATTTCTACTTTGTTCAGCCCAAAGACACCAGGCTTCTGAAGGTTAGAACTGTTCTTCTTTGCTTTCTGTCTACTGCTAAGATTCTGAAATTGACAAAACTGGCACAGAATACAGGAGTGAGAGAATCCCTCTGCCAGCCTGTGGGACCTGGCCTCAGCTCTAAAAGCTGAGGAAGATTCCAAACTTATTTAGGGACCTCCCTTGCCCCTCCTTCCTGATATCTCTCCAATCCCTACAGGTTATTAAAGTTTATATTATTTGAATTTGCAGTCAGATAAGTGGACTATCTTTGCTGGTCATAGAAGGAGCAGAACATTCAATTCAGTCATTCCAGGACAAACAGTCCTTATCAGATCCCTACTGCTTCCTCTCGGCAGGGGGCACCTCTCTCCTTTGCTTCACTGAGCAATATTCCCTCTCTTCCTTCAACTCTTCCATATCCCCATAGAAACATCCCTTTATCCCTTGTTTTTTCAATCTCCCATATTCCTCAATAAATATTACATAACTAAATTAAACTCTTGTCCTTAGTTTCCAGAGAGTTTATTAATATTTACTTGAATAAGAGAAGGCAGATAGTTAGGAGAAAAAAATCTTTTTCTAACTAGCCATGTGGATGTTCTCCCCATGACTCCCTTAGCCACCTTATTTTGGACACACCTGACAGAATAGAGAGACCCCCCCCCCCTTCCTTCCTGGATCCTTCAACTTTTATTTTTTCCCTTTACACCCAGATAAATTTCCCCATCATTTCCAGTGACCCAGGCCCACTAACGTGACGTAGTGCTAAAAGAACTGGACCCTGGTACGTGATTCTGGGAGGGGGTTCCCTTCACACATAGCACATAGGAACATGCAGTGTAAGTATCTGTTGAAGGAATTTAATATATTTAGCATAGAAGAGAGAAAAAGAGGAGAGTTAAATGAGACATTACAAATGTTATATATAATACATACATATATGTGTATATACATATGTATATTTAAACCCTTTCTTGTGGGAAGGGAATCAAAGTCTTGCTGTATTTTTTAGTCTGTTTACATGTAATTTTTTTCCTCTTAGGGAAGAATTAGGAATGATGGGTAGACATTTCAATGATGCAAATTTAGGTTTGATAGAAAGGAAAAATGAAAAATATAATAATTGAAGCATTTCAAATGTGGAACTGATTCTCTCAGGATTTAATGGATTATTTCACTGGAGATATTCAATCAGGCTATATTACAGCTTAGCAGACAAGGGAGTTCAAATTTAGGGGTAAGAAATGTTTTTTAATAACTGAACTTTCCAAAAATTGATACTGTAGTGAGAATCTCTTTCCTGATATGTTGTAATAGAAGATCTCCAAATTCCCTTCAAACATTTAGATTAAGTTATCCTAAGGGATAATTGGATTTAAGTTATAGATTTGATAGTTATTTGCACAGAGAAAATAACTGAAGCCATGAAATTTGATGTGATGATTAAAAGAGGAGATGAAAAGAGAAGTTGAGATGGTCTAAGATATAGACTGAAGGAGAAATAGGTCTTAAAAGATCATCAAATACAAGGGACCAGAAAGAATGGTTAGATTAGTAACTGGATGAGTAGACAAGAGAAGAAAACAATAGCACAAAACTAAAAGGAAGGGATAAGGGAATACACATTTCTTAAATACTATGTGCCAGAGGCTGTACTAAATGCTTTACAATTATCTCATTTGATCCTCAAGACAACACTGAAAGTTAGCTGAAAAAAGCACACAGGACAAAAGAAGCAGCCTTTTATTTAGCAATTTTTAAATGCTTGTTTATTTGGAGGAAATAATAGAATTAAAGTGAGTAGACACATAGAATAATAGTGATATTAAAGACATTGGAGATCACATAGTCTAATCCATTTAATTTACACTGGAAAAAACTGAAGGCTAGAAAGGAAAGTATACCTAGGTTACAGTTGGAAATAAATTCTTAGGAGTTATTCACTTAATTAAGCCTGAATAAACAATAAAAGTGGTTTCAATGTTCCTTCCCTCCTTCCTTCCTTCCTTCCTTCCTTCCTTCCTTCCTTCCTTCCTTCCTTCCTTCCTTCCTTCCTTCCTTCCTTCCTTCCTTCCTTCCTTCCTTCCTTCCTTCCTTCCTTCCTTCCTTCCTTCCTTCCTTCTTTCCTTCCTTCCTTCTTTCCTTCCTCCCTCCCTCTCTCTCTTCCTTCCTCCCTCCCTCTCTCTCTTCCTTCCTCTCTCCCATTTAGATTCCTCCCAGAATTGCAGGTAGAATTTTGTTCTACAAATTATCACAGTTACTGGATAATTGCCAGATTTCTAAGTGACATTAACTGTGATCATATGACCACAGATAAATGACATTGGGACCCAAAAATGCTCCATCTGATTTTCTGGGCTGGCCAACCACTATGGAAGTGGTAAGACTAGGTCATCTGGTTCCCAGTGAGATTGTTTAGGCACATCAACAAATGAATTTAAGTTGAGCCAAAAGCATTTTTCAGTTGTTTCAATTCAATCACATTTGTACAAACAAAGCTGCTCCATTGTGTAGACATCAGCAAAATATAAAACAGTTCACTCATATTGCAGCACCTGTTGTCACTGGAAAGCTAATGGAGATTATACAGATGCCACTTCCTGATAATAGCAACTCACAAAGATAAACATCTTTATTTATGGTGCCAAATTCAGAAGCAAGACTGAATATTTTCTTTGAAAAAAGATCATAGAATCATGTGATTTTGATTGGGAAGAGACCTTAAAAATGATCTATTATAACACTCATGTTAAAACTAAAGAAACAGACCTGATTTGTTCATGGTCACCTAAGTAGTAAGCTTCAGAGCTTTAATTTGAACCCAGATCCTCTGCCTCCAGATGCAGTGTGGTTTGTTTCTTTGTTGTGGTTGTGATTGGTTTTCACATGACAGATGAAAAAGACACTATAAACCTGAAGTCTTTTCAACCCTACATAAAATGGTGGTCAGTACCATCAAAATAATCAGCAAGAAGCTGAGTTCTTATTTCTAAGGTAAGATATTGCAAAAATTTAAATAATTGAGTCTTGTTCTTTGATGAGCAGTTTGATGTTTCCAATTTATTTGTCAGCAGAAATGCATTTTTCCAAGTAGGGCAAAAGACACAGTGGTGGAAAAATGGTTTTCAGTTTGGGAACTATTTGAACACTTTTTTTTCCCCAAGCATATTTGTATATCTACAGAGCTAATTCAATAATTTATCGAAATTATCATAAAAGTTCGGCAAATCATATATTGTATTAAGATCCCGCTATATGCTCAATTTCCATTTTGGTTTTTGTTTCTTTTTAATGAGTCAGCAGGTTTATAACGATACCCATTTGAATTTCAAATGTTCAATTTATAACCAAGACAGTCCTTGAGTGCTTACAAAGTAAGAGGTCACTGTTTTGAGAATTTAAAAAAGAATTGTGCATTTCATAATTTAAAATATGTAACAATCCATTACATGCTCAGAGTTATATAATATTGAAGGTAATATAAACATTTCTTCATGACTAATACAAAGATAAAAATATTCCTCATAGTGAAAGTTATCTAGTTTATGAACAGGAGGACTTTTGTTCAAATCTTATCATTGATGCTTACTTTCCTGGAACCCATAGACAAGCTCCTAAAGTTCTTTGTCTTCTGTTTTCTCATCTGTAAAATGGGGGAGAGTCATGTAGTGCATGAACTCTGTGGTCTCTCTCTAGATCTGTGCTCCTATATGATCTGTGATATTCTCATAATAGCAAAGTCTTCCTCCTTTGCCTCATCTTTGAACACTCAAACATTATTCCAGCAAAGGACAAGCCCCAGATCATTCCATAAGTCTGGAGAGACTTGAGTGTGTGGATACAGTGATAGACTGAATATTGGGTAAATAAGTCTTAACTATGTTCAGAGATGTTCCTTACCCGAAAGAAGTTTGACTACTGAGTGATGAATCTCTTTAGTTGTGATTCAATAAAAGCTCTAATAAAATGTGGAAGGTGATATATGGGCTATGATATATATATATAATATATATATATATATATATATTTAAATTTGGTCAATTTCGAACCTTATTCCCTGGCTACAAAAATCATTTTTTATTCTTCCCTCCCTTCCCCCTCCCCTTCCCTCCCGTCCCATAGTCAACTCACAATTCCACTAGGTATGACATGTGTCTTTGATCAGAATCCATTTCCACATTGTTGGTATTTGGACTAGGATGTTCATTCAGAGTCTACATGCCCAATCATATCCCCAATAACCCATGCAATCAAGCAGTTGTTTTTTCTTTGGTGTTTTTACTCCCACAGTTTTTCCTCTGAATGTGGATTGTGATTTTTCTCATAGATCCCTCCACGTTGTTCAGGGTCATTGCATGACCACTAATGGATAAGTCCATAACGTTTTCTTGTACCACAGTGTATCAATCTCTCCGTACAATGTTCTCCTGGTTCTGCTCCTTTTGCTCTGCATCACTTCCTAGAGGTTGTTCCAGTCCCCATGGAATTCCTCCAATTCATTATTCCTTTGAGCACAATAGTATTCCATCACCAACATATTCCACAATTTGTTCAGCCATTTCTCAATTGAAGGGCATCCCCTCATTTTCCAATTTTTGGCCACCACAAAGAGCGCAGCAAGGAATATTCTTGTGCATGTCTTTTTCCTTATTTTCTCTTTGGGGTACAAACCCAGCAGTGATTTGTACAGATCAAAGGGCAGGCAATCTTTTAGCGCCTTTTGGGCATAGTTCCAAATTGCCCTCCAGAATGGTTGGATCAATTCACAACTCTACCAGCAATGTATTTATGTCCCAACTTTGCCACATCCCCTCCAGCATTTATTACTTTCCATTGCTGTCATGTTAGCCAATCTGCTAGGGGTGAGGTGATACTTCAGAGTTGTTTTGATTTACATTTCTCTGATTATAAGAGATTTAGAGCACTTTTTCATGTGCTTATTAATAGTTTTGATTTCCTTGACTGAAAATTGCCTATTCATGTCCTTTGCACATTTATCAATTGAGGATTGGCTTGATATTTTGTACAATTGATTTAGCTCTTTGTAAATTTGATTAATTAGACCTTTGTCAGAGGTTTTTGTTATGAAGATTGTTTCCCAGTTTATTTCCCTTCTGATTTTGGTTACATTGGTTTTGTTTGTACAAAAACATTTTAATTTGATGTATTCCAAATTATTTATTTTGCATTTTGTGACTTTTTCTAAGTCTTGCTTGGTTTTAAAATCTTTCCCTTCCCAAAGATCTGACATGTATACTATTCAGTGTTCACATAATTTACTTATAGTTTCCTTTTTTATATTCAGGTCATTCAGCCATTCTGAGTTTATCTTGGGGTAGGGTGTGAGATGTTGATCCAAGCCTAATCTCTCCCACACTGTCTTCCAGTTTTCCCAGCAATTTTTATCAAATACTGGGTTTTTGTCCCAAAATCTGGAATGTGTTGGCTTGTCATAGATTGTCTTGCTAAGGTCACTTACCCCAAGTCTATTCCACCAACCCTCCTTTTTGTCTCTTAGCCAGTACCAAATTGTTTTGATGACTGCTGCTTTGTAATATATTTTGAGATTTGGTACTGCAAGACCACCTTCCTTTGTATTTCCCTGGATTTTTTGTTCTTCCAAATGGACTTAATTATGTTTTATTCTAATTCAGTAAATAAATGTTTTGAAAGTTTGATGGGTATGGAACTAAATAAAGAGATAAGTTTGGGTAGCATGGTCACTTTTATTATGTTACCTAATCCTACCATGAGGAGTTAATTTTTTCCCAATTGCTCAGATCTAGTTTTAGTTGTGTGGAAACTGTTTTGTAGTTGTGTTCATATAGTTCCTGTGTTTGTCTCGGGAGATAGATTCCTAAGTATTTTATTTTGTCTAAGATGATTTTGAATGGAATTTCTCTAATTCCTGCTGCTGAGATGGGTTGGAGATATGCTGATGACTTATGTGGGTATATTTTGTATCCTGAAACTTTGCTAAAGTTGTTGATTATTTCCACTACCTTTTAGTTGATTCTTTAGGATTCTTTAAGTAGACCATCATATCATCCACAAAGAGTGATAGTTTGGTTTCTTCACTGACACATTAATACCTTCAATTTCTTTTTCTTCTCTAATTGCTACTGCTAGTGTTTCTAGTACAATGTTAAATAATAGAGGTGATAATGGGCATCCTTGTTTCACACCTGATCTTATTGGGAATACATCTAGTTTATCCCCATTGCAGATGATGTTGGCTGATGGTTTTAGATAGATACTGTTTATTATTTTTAGGAAAGATCCTTCTATTCCTATACTTTCTAGTGTTTTCAATAGGAATAAGTATTGTATTTTGTCAAAGGCTTTTTCTGCGCCTATTGAGATAATCATGTGATTTTTGTTGGATTGCTTGTTGATATGGTCAATTAAGTGGATGGTTTTCCTAATATTGAACCATCCTTGCATTCATGTTATGAATCCCACCTGATAATATTGAATAACCCTCCTGATCACTTGCTGGACTCTTTTTGCTAATCTATTTAAGATTTTTGCATCTATGTTCATTAAGGAGATTGGTCTCTAGTTTTCTTTCTCCATTTTTGACCTGCCTGGCTTTGGAATCAGTACCATATTTGTGTCATGAAAGGAATTTGGTAGGACTCCCACTTAGCTTATTAGGTAAAATTGTTTGTATTGGAATAGTATTGGAATTCATTGTTCTTTGAATGTTTGAGAGAATTCACTTGTGAATCCATCAGGCCCTGCAGATTTTTTCTTAGGGAGTTCTTTGATGGCCTGTTCAATTTCTTTTTCTGATATGGGATTGTTTAAGAATTCTATTTATTCTTCTGTTACTCTAGGCAATTTATATTTTTATAAATATGCCTTAATTTTTACGATCTCTAATTTGGTTTTCTTCTGGGGATTTTTAATTTGTTCACTTTCAAGCTTTTTGATTTGCATGTTCAAATCATTGACCTCTGCCCTCCCTAATGTGTTAATATATGACCTCAAGGATATAATTTTTCCCCTGATTACTGCTTTGGCTGCATCCCAAAGATTTTGAAAGGATGTCTCATCATTGTCATTTTCTTCAATAAAATTATTTTTTCTATGATTTGTTCTCTAACTAACCAATTTTGGAGGATCATATTGTTTAATATCCAATTCTTTTTTGATTTGGCTCTCCATGTACCCTTTCTGATCATTATTTTTATTGCCTTATGATCTGAAAAGATTGCATTTATTACTTCTGCTTTTCTGCATTTTTATGCCATATTTTTATGACCTCGTATATGGTCAATCTTTTTGAATGTACCATGTGCTGCTGAAAAGAGGGTGTATTCCTTTTTGTCCCTATTTATATTTCTCCATATATCTATCAACTCTAATTTTTCTAAGATTTCATTCACCTCTTTTACTTCTTTCTTATTTATTTTTTTATTTGATTTATCTAAATTTGATAGTGGTTGGTTCAGGTCTCCCACTAATATAGTTTTACTATCTATTTCCTCCTTCAATTCTACTAGTTTTTCCATTAGAAATTTGGGTGCTATACCATTTGGTGCGTACATATTGATTAGTGATATTTCCTCATTGTCTATACTCCCTTTTATCAGGATGTATTTACCTTCCCTATCCCTTTTAATCAGATCTATTTTATTTTCAATTTGACATATTTCATGATTGCAACTCCTGCCTTCTTTCTATCAGTTGAGGCCCAATAGGTCTTGCTCCATCCTTTAATTCTTACCTTGTGTGTATCTACTCACCTCATATGTGTTTCTTGTAGACAACATATGGTAAGGATTTGGATTCTAATCCACTCTCCTATTCATCTGATTTCATGGGTGAGTTCATCCCATTCACATTCAAAGTTATGATTGTCACTTGTGAATTCCCTAGCATTTTGATATCCTCTCCTAGTTCTGTCCTTTCTTCTTTTGCTATATCCTTTCAAACCAGTGGTTTACTTTTAACCAATCCCCCCTAATCCCCTCCCTTGACATGCTTCCCTTTCTGGTCCCTCCCTTTTTGTTCCCTTTTTTTTAGTGTCTGTTAAGTTCCCTCCACCCCCTCTACTTCCCTCACTTTTTTGTGCTCCATTTCCCCTAACCCCCTTAGTTTTACCTTCTCCCCTACCCTGTTGGATAAGGTAGAATTCAAGATCCCAATGGATCTAGATGTTCTTACCTCTCAGAGTTTATTTCACTAAGAGTAAGGTTTAAATATTACCTATTAGCACTCTCTTCCTCTCCATCTTATAAGAGTATTCTTCCCCTCACCTTCCCATGTGTATCTTTGTTTGAAAAAAGATTATTCTATTTATTTTATTACTTCAAGTGTCTCTTGGTACCCTCTTCGATTTTCCCCCACTCTTTTTTCATTTTTTTGCATATCATCTTATAGCCCTTAATTCCCCCATATTTTCCTAAGAGTGATTCTTCTAATTAATATTTTAATGAATAGAGTTTTTGACAGTTACAAATAACATTTTCCCTATATATCAATACATATAATTTTATCTAATTGTAGCTCTTAAAGAAGAGAGTTTGAATACAAAAACACAAACAAACATTTTTCTCCTTTTCCCTCTATTTCTTATTTACCTTTTCATATTTCTCTTGATCTTAGTGTTTGGATATCAAACTTTTCACTTAGTTCTGGTTTTTTCTTTACAAATACTTGGAAATCTTCTATTTTGTTGAATGCCCATATTTTCCCTTGGAAGTATATACTCAGTTTTGATGGATAGGTGATTCTTGGTTGAAGACCCAGTTCTTTTGCTTTTCTGAATATCGTGTTCCAGGCCTTTTGGTCCTTTAGTGTGGAAGCTGCCAGGTAGTGTGTGATCCTGATTTGTGTTCCTTTGTATCTGAATTTTCTCTTTTTGGCTTCTTGTAGAATTTTCTCCTTAGCTTGTAAGCTCTGGAATTTGGCAATTTCATTCCTGGGAATTGTCTTTTGGGGATTTAGTATAGAGGGTGTTATATGAACTCTTTCAATGTCTATTTTGCCCCCTTGTTCAAGAAACTCAGGGCAGTTTTCTTGAATTATTTCTTGTAGTATGATGTCAAGATTTCTGTTTATTTCTGGCTTTTCAGGTAGACCAATGATTCTCAAATTGTATCTCCTTCCTCTGTTTTCCTGGGCTACAGCCTCATCAGTGAGATATTTTATGTTTTCTTCTATTTTGTCAGTCTTTTGACTTTGCTTTATTAATTCTTCCTGCTTTGCAAGATCATTGGTTTCCAGTAGCTCAATTCTGATCCTTAAGGCCTGGTTTTCTGCTTTATTCTTTTGATTTTCAGCTATAATTTTTTGGTTTTCTGTTATGATATTTTGGTTTTGTGCTATATATTTTTTTATTTTCTTTTTGAACCACTTCCCACTTATCATGCCAGAAGGCTTCCATCTTTCTGATAAGCTTCAATTTAAATTCTTCCAGAGCTTATGGACAATTTCAATTTTTTAGAGGGTTTTGTTTTTGTTTAAATTTCCCTCCGTATATTCTCTGTAGCCTGGGTTTTTCCTCCATAAAAATTTTCAAGGGTTACTGCCTTTTTTTTTCTTTTTTTGGAAAGAGTTTGGGACTCCTGTGCACAATTAGCCATCCTTGTGGAATATTTACCTGCCTTTTTTAGTCAGAAATCTGCGTGAACTGAGCAGGTTCTCTGGGTATGGAGTTAAGGAGCAAGGATTTTGCCTAAGGCTAGCTCTTGAATCTTCGCAGATGTGCTACCTTTCAGGGGACACTCACGGTCTGCCCTCCCCGGCCCTGCCGGAATTTCAAGTATAACTGCTCTCAGGGGTAGGTAATTAGTGGTCTTAGTCAGCTCCTGAGACCTAGAGATGCCCCTTGCTCACTCCAGAGATTCCCCTTGGTCACTAGCTGATTTTGGCATGTGCTGGCTCTGACTCTGGCTCCATAGGTGGTTGGGGCAGGTTAGATCAGCTCATGTTTGGGTGGGAGCTTTTTCATCTCCTTATAGTGTGGAAATGCCCAAATCCCACTTACCTTCAATGCTACACACTAGTGTAGAGTCCCTTTGTTCTCATGAAAATGGTTTTTTGAGTCTTCTGAGGTAGTCTATATCAGTGGGTCTGAGGAGAGGAAGAATTCCACGTCTAGACTGCCACCATGCTTACCCAGAAGAAGTCCTATGATATATTTTTAAAGGAATGAAATAATGGATCCTTCAAATATAAGGCTTTTTGTACCTAATAGTCATGAATCATTTTAACAATATTCTTTTTAATAGGTAATTCATTCTCTTGATTCTTCTCATGAATTCTATATCAGTTTATTTGTCTTCTCAGTTTTCTCTAAAAATATGCAATTTGTTGTTTTCTACCTCCATTACATTCACAAACAACTTTAGGAGACTATAGAAACTCTACTTGATGCAAGGATAACCCATGATTCTAGTCTAATGATGAAGGTTGTTATCTTCTTGAATCCTTATTCAGAATGAGGGAACCATTTTTTGGACATGGCTGATTTGTTTTGCTTGTGGATTTGTTTTCCTGGCCACTTATTTTTTAGGTTAGGTGAGAAAGAAAAATGTTTACTTAAATATCTACATATTAAAAACAAAACCAGCAAAAATATCACCAACTCACTAATACATTGTATCCAGCATGTTCTGACTCACTCAAATTTGGGGAAATTTTATCTCTTCTTTTGGTTCTAGGATTTTTTTTCTTTTTGTTCTTCCCCACCCACCATTATTTTAAATCGCTACTAATTCTGCTGCACACAAATGAGAGGAACCAGTAATTTGAACCTGAATTTAATTTGCCCATTAAAAAATTCTTACAAAGATCCTGACATTTCTTCCACCACACCTCAATGATGTACTCTTTTATACTTCCTTTGTTACTGAGGAGACTAAACTCAAACACAGTAAGGCTTCTTGGTATCATTATATAGATCTCACCAAGTTGCAAAACTCAAATGGGTGATCAATTAGGGTGCCTGGAAGACCACTCACCCACTCTCTTCCTCTTTTTAAATTCACTACTTCAGAATCTCCAATCAAACAATTCACCCACAAAAGAAAAAAATCAAAGAGGAGGCCAAGGACTAAATCTCATTTATTATGGCCACAAATCAACTACAGAGTTTAGAGTTTAAGAAATCATTCCTTACCCTATTATGTCTTAATGTCCTTCAGTATGGTAACTGAGTCAAAAAGATGCAGAAGAGTAAGGACAGTGGTGAAAAACAGCACTGTGCATTGGAAAGTCCATTGGAATAGGAATTAGGAGAATTTAAGGGGGAAATGGGGTTAATTTTTAAAGGGTTGGACTTAATTATTTGAGAGTGTGGTTGCCAGAAATTTAATTAATTCCAAAGAGAATTTGTTTACAATTTATTTACAAAATATAGAAAGAGTGAAGCAAGAAATTTGAGAGAAGATAAGGTAAGATATCTAGCTTCAGCACTAAATAATTTACTCCCTGCCCCTCTGGGCAGGTGACTTTATCAGTCTCACCAGGAAAACAGGGTCTCAGGTCCAGTCAAGAGATCTTTCTGCCTCTCTTCACCAGCTTAAACTTGAAAGCATGAAGAACTGAATTCTCACAGGAAGTAACAGTTCCTTTTAAAGACATTTTCTCTTGTGTCACTTCCTCTTTCTTCCCCTAATTCTGTGTCTACCAATCACAGTTGAAGTCCTGTTCTAGGACTGCTCAGAAAGCAGTTAGTTGATTCTGATTCACATGGGTCAGAGACCTCCCACTTCATAATTAAGTGGGATATTTGAACTTTTTGGTGATTAGATCTAAATGGGCAGATCTTCATACTTAACTTTTAAATACTGTGTTCTAAAAATAGACAGGGGTTACAATTTAATCTTCACAATCAGGTGAGACTTAAGGATTTTCATTTTTATAATCAGGGGAAAGTTAAATTTAATCTTCACAAGATGTGGATACTAGTCCTTTCTTCTGGCTCTCTCTTGAGAGTTGTGTGACCCTATACAGTCTATCCCACCTCACTGAGCCTTAGCATCTTCAACTGAAAATGGGAATCAGGATTTCTTTCCTTTGTATGGCACAGAATTGAGAATTGAACAATATAATAACAGAGTGAAAATGCTATACAAATATAGTATATGAGAGTTTGTTTATTGAATTCTTCAGGGCAACAGAGTTTGGGAATAGCTATTTTTGTAATGTGATCGACTGTGTAAAAGTACGGATTCAGTGTGACTTAGAAAAATGAACATTATTATTTCCAGAGGACTAGTACCTATGGAAACATAGTCTTTGCTCTCCTGACTCTGGGCCTTTACTCATGGCTAAAAGTCTCCTTTTCTGTATTTTTGCCTTTTGAGTTTCTACAAATACTTCAAATCCCCTCTCAGATGTGACCTTCTCCATGAAATCTGTCTTTCCCTTCTCTCCTGGTCATGACCTTCCCCCTTAACTCTTACAGATGTGCTTAGTTCTACATTGATATAATGACTTATTCTTTAATATTGCAGGCTCAAGTGAAAGGAAACATGGCATAGTTGCTACAGAGCTGGCCTCAGAGTTAGGCAGACCAGAGTTCAAATACTTCTTCTGACATATACAGGTTGTGTGACCCTGGGCAAGGCACTGAATCTCTCAGCTCCCCAGATGCCTCTCTAAGATAGAAGATATAGGGAATTTGCTACTAGGCTCTGCTAGAGGAAGTTCCTCCCTGGCAATTTCCTATGACAATGAAATGACAGATCTGATACAAACAACTTCAAATATAATAATTGATAAAATTTATATAGTGTCTTCTTTGTCCAGGCACTAAGTTAATTGCTTCACAATTATTATGTAATTTTAATATTACAATAACTCTGGGAGAAATTAGTATTTTTAAATTATAGTTATGTTATATATAACTATTACTTATAGGCATATTATTTATAAATATAAATATATAAAATGTATAAACATAATTTTGTTGTAAATAATTATAAATATTACTATTATAATTTACATTTAATTATAATATTAATAAAATCATATTTTATTATTTTTCAGGTAAGGAAACTAATGCCAACATTGGTTGAGTGACCTGCCCAGAGTCACACAGCTAATAAATGTCTGAGCTTAGATTTGAATTCATCTTCTCTTCTCCAGACCCATTACTTTATTTACTGCACGACATAGTAGCCTCTAGCATTTTGTGTGTGTCTTCTCCTATTATTTGTCAGAAGTCTTTTTAAAGATATTTACTGGCAGTCGAGAAATTACCACTTATTTCATTCACATTCAGTGAAGTTATGATTCATCCAACGCCAAACTCTCCACTCTACCCATTTCTCATATGAATACTCAATGGGATTCAAGAATTTGCCATTCAGTTACCTAGATGGCTCAAGATCTTTGTTTTCTCCAAACAGAATTTATCAAGGTTCATAATTATGTAGGTAAGGTGGTTAGGCGTTTCTCCATTTGGATCCCCAGAGCTATAATTAAGGAAGAACAACCTAAATTTTATTTAGGAGTGTGAAGATTGAATTTAGCTCTCTCCTGATTGTAACAATGAAGGTACTTAGCTCTTCCTTTATTGTGAAGATTAAATTGTAATCCCCTGTCTACTTTTAGATTTTAATTCCCAAAGTGTAAACCCAGTACTTAAAGTAGATCTACCCATTTTAACCATGAAAAGGTATGAACTAACTACAAAAAGGTGTGAACTAACCACAAAAAGGTATGGACAACCATTTCATACATTGAGTGGGAGGTCTGTGACCCACATGTGAAAGAATGGGCAGTCCTGGAGAGGAGAATCTGCTGTGATTTGTAGATGTAAAATTTAGGGGAGGTGATAGTAGAGAAACAGGTCTTTAAATAGTGGAAAACAGAGACACACAGGATCATCAGTCACTCAGAGTTGGACTGGAAGAAAGACTCTCGAATGGAGAAAAGAGAGACTCTCGGACTTGGAGTGAATTAATCAGATCACTCAGTGCTGGAGTGAAGAGAGTCGCTCAGAATTGGAATGAAGAAATTTGGCTGTGGAACTGGACCCCTGGGGGAGCTCATGCAGGAGACCTCAGACTGCTTTCCTTTTAGACAGTCACTGCGGTGAATGTAAAAGCTTAGTTTCCTTGCCCTTTCTGGAAGTGTGAACCTCCGAGAAAGACCCTCTGTCTTGAGACTCCTTTCCCCTGGCTGGGGCTTTTTCTACCTGGTTCTGAGGAAGACAGAGCTCTCTCTTGCGCTTTCTCCCTCCCTTTCCCTCTCCTTCTCTCTCCCTTTCTCTCTCTCTCTCTCTCTCTCTCTCTCTCTCTCTCCTCTCTCTCTCTCTCTCTCTCTCTCTCTCTCTCTCTCTCTCCTCTCTCTCTCTCTCTCTCTCTCTCTCTCTCTCTCTCTCTCTCTCTCTCTCTCTCTCTCTCTCTCTCTCTCTCTCTCTCCTCCTTTTTCTCTCTACCTTAATATCTTCCCTCATAAATAAAGTACCACAGATTTCATTTGTTTGAGTAATTCATTCGGGGACTTAGAAATTAAATTCCTGGTGACCACCAATTAAATATTCAGTCCAACTATAAATTAACAGGTGTCACTAAATGTTAGAGAAAGCTGACAGCCAACTCTGTTCTTCAGAAGTTGCCATTTAATAAACACTTGTTAGATGGTAACAGAGCAACTCCAAATTAGGAAGAATAAAAAAACTGCAGGAACTTCTTGCCCTACCCCACATAATACACAATGTGGGTACATGAACGAGATGCAA
Source organism: Monodelphis domestica (assembly GCF_027887165.1). NCBI lineage: Eukaryota > Metazoa > Chordata > Mammalia > Didelphimorphia > Didelphidae > Monodelphis > Monodelphis domestica. Next base: position 684,108,036 of record NC_077227.1, on the reverse strand, counting down.
CACACACATACCCACACATTCCTGCTATTTGTCCTGGTATAAAATTACATCTTTGTCATCTAAGTGGCACAGATCTGGAATCAGAAATCATTTTTCAAACTTGTCCAACTTTTCATTTTCCTCAATCGGGGTTTTCTTGGCAAAAATATTGGAGTAATTTGCCAGTTCCCTTTCCAGCTCATTTTCTAGATGAAACTGAGGCAAATAGGGGCAAAAGAGTTACCTGTTATCCCAAAACTATTAAGTGCCTGAGGCGAGATCTGAAATCAAAAAGATGAGTCTTCTTGACTCCAAGCTTGGTGCTCTGTCCACTGCACCACCTTTCCATCCACAGGAGTCAGAAATGCTCAAGTTATTTCTGGATACAAATACTAATTAGCTTTATGATCTTAGGCAAGTTCTAATTTATAATGGACACTACCTCAGTATGAATCTCAGCAATATTGTTGTGAGGATCAAATGAGATAATGTTTATCCAGCACTTAGCACAGTTCCTGGCACACAGCAGGGACTCTAGAAAGACTATTATTATTGTTGTGGATGGTACTCACTGTTTCCCCATCCTCAAAATTCATGGTCCCACTGTATGAATGGTCACTATCTCTGTGTGATTCTCATAACCATAGTCTCTCTTCCTCTGTTAGAGCCCCATGGACTCCAAGTCATCCTAAATTTTCTCCCTTTCTCTCATTCATACCAGGGTGTTCCATGCCAGCTCAATGGCTTCCACTATAAGGCTAATTTTCCATCTGTGATTCTTCCTTCTCTACATCTAAGAAGCTAATTTTTCCTGTGCCGTTCCTTTTTCTCTCTCTGGTATCAAGAAAAACTATGATAGTCTTGAAATATCAGGATATTATAGGTCAATGTGTTCTGGCACATTCTACAGGTCTCACTTTTCAACCCATTTCTCCAGAGTCTAACAGTGAAATTTCAGGAGGGCAGGGATGTTGTCTTGAACTTTATATCTCAACTAGTTTTTAATACACATAACGGGGGTTTAATGACTCCTTGTGAAATGGATGTTGTTAGTATTTTCTCTCTCTCTCTCATTTGGGCCCCTTCACTTCCTTTGTATCATACTCACTTGTATACATTGTGTCCCCTTCCCTGCACTGGTCATTAAAATGCTCAAAATCTTAGACTTTAGCATTTTCCTTCTCTGTATTCCCTAGGACCTAACATAGTATTTTGAAATGGAACTGCTTAATTGAATTGACACATATTTCTTAACCAATGTAATTCTCTCTCTCTCTCTCTCTCTCTCTCTCTCTCTCTCTCTCTCTCTCTCTCTCTTTCTTTCTGTCTGTCTGTCTGTCTGTCTCTCTCTTTTTCTCTCTGTCTGTCTCTCTCTTTCTCTTCTCTTTCTCTCTGTCTGTCTGTCTATCTCTCTCTCTGTGTCTGTCTGTCTGTCTGTCTCTCCCTGTCTATCTATCTTTGGTGTTTTTTTTCCTTCTTGACATTTATGGTCTTTACTGTTTGACTTCAGTGTCTGTTGCCAACCTACTTTTCACCTTTAGCTTATTCTGTTTGCTGTCATATGGAATTTTCACACGAACCAAACCAGGCTCTTCTCCATTTCCATATGCACCCTAAATTTCTCCAATTCCCTACCTCTACTGACATATTTTTCTGACCCTAGGATCCTTCCTTTACCTCCAGTGAACATCATTCTTAGCTTATTTGGTACCCTTCCCAGAAAGCTGTTTCATATCCCTCCACCTCTACCTAAAGTGGGAGAGAGTGGCATTTCTCTTTCATCTGTTTACAATTTTACAAACTGTTTAAAGTATCTAATAAGTGCCAGGCACAGGGCTAAATGCAGGGAATAAAAAAAAAGAAAGAAAAGAAAAGACATAGTCCCTTCCTTTATTAAGATAATAATTTAATGAGGCTATTCATGTTTAAATAACTCTATACATATAAAATATATGTGACAGAGGAGTGGAAGAGACTGGCAATAGGTGAAATTTGAGGTGTCTTGAAGGAAGACAGGGAATATATAAGGCAGAAGTGAGGAGGTAGATCATTCCAGGGAAGATAAAAATGTCCTGGTTGAAGATGATTAATTTATATATATATATATATATATATATATATATATATATATATATATAATACACACCTATTTGTACCTCATGAAAATATAAGAACACATCTTATTCCTACTATTGGAATGAAAACTCTTTCAGATTTAATTAATTTCACTTTAAGAAGCACCCTTAATGAGAAAGGTAAAGGGAGGTAATATATAGTAGATAGAGTTCTAGATCTGGAGTTAAGAGAAAAGAAAGTTAGAGAGAGAAAGAGGTTGGAACCCTTCTTCTGACCACTTAACTAGTTGAAATACATTAAGTTCTTTTAGTCCCAGGCAATTCTCTAAAAATTATCTGTCTATTAAGTTATAGACCTATGTTCTTCCTACTTAATGTCAATGCCTCTTATAGAAACACTAGGTTATAGTTTTATAGCATTTTAAAGATTTATAAATAACTTTCCCCATAAGAACTTCTGATGCAAGGGAAAGGGCATCATTAGACATGAGTTCAAATCTAGGTCTCCCACTTTTTGCTTTTTTTAGAGTAGATTTGAGTGTTTTCACTTCTCAGTTTTAATTTCCTCATTCAGTCAATGAAATAAAGGGGTTGGTCTAGAGACCAACATGAAAGAAGCAGAGGTCATATCATCTCTGTATTACAGATGAAGAAGCTGGCTTGCCCAGGGGACCAACCTTATATTCAGAGGAAGGATTCAAAAGCAAGTTAGATGACTTTAAGTCTATCCTCCTTTCATGAGGCCTTTGGTCTCTGTTTCCCATCTTTCTTTACTAGTAGTGCCTTCCCCCTGAGATGCCTTCCATTAATATGTGTACAAAATGTACATACTCACATATAAATATATATGTACATAATATATGTGTATATCCCATACATATGTATGTATATGTAGATACGAATAAGTAGACAGCTATATAGATATGGATACAAATAGAGAAAGACAGACAGATATAGACAGACAGACAGATAGGTAGATAGAGAAATAGAGAGATAGATAGAGATAGACTGATAGATATGTAGATAGATATAGATAGACAGACAGACAGATAAACATATTTAGATAGATAGACAGATAGATAGACAGACAGACATACAGATAGATAGATAGACAGATTGATAAACAAATAGACATACATATAGACAGGCAGACAGATAGATAGATAGATAGATAGATAGATAGATAGATAGATAGATAGATAGATGGAGATAGATAAATAGATAGACATATATAGACAGACAGAGATGGAGATAGATAGATAGATAGGTAGATAGGTAGATAGATAGATAGATAGATAGATAGACAGACAGACAGACAGACAGACAGACAGATAGATAGATAGATAGATAGGCAGATAGATAGATAGACAGATAGATAGATAGATAGATAGATAGATAGATAGATAGATAGATAGATAGATAGATAGATGGAGATAGATGAATAGATAGACATATATAGACAGACAGAGATGGAAATAGATAGATAGATAGGTAGATAGATAGATAGGCAGATAGATATATATATATATAGATAGATAGATAGATAGATAGATAGATAGATAGATAGACAGACAGATAGACAGATAGATAAATTAGGCTTTTGAGCATGCCTAGTTTACCCAACATGGATCTCTCTCAGTCCCTGACAACATGTGTGGTGTAGTTTCCTTTGGTTTCCTGCATCTTGGCATCTGCTGAGACTAAACAGAATTGTTGAGAAGGGAAAAATTTCTTTCCCCTGCCCTGTCCCTTCCCATGTTCTTTTTCTTTTACTCCATCTTTGGGAAATGGGCCTGGGTGTGTTTGTTTTTGTTATGTATTGTCTGTCCTCAATTTCAGGGGGCTGATGTGATCCCCAAAGTATTGAGAATTGAAAAATGGTGAGTTTGGCTCCAGGATTGTTGGTGGGGTGAGGAAGCAGCCAGGTAAGCAGTCATGGAAGTCTGGAGAAGTCAGGGTACCTGGGACTCAAGTCTAAGGTGGATTTGATACTTGGAAATAAAATTTGCTCTAAAGGAATGGAGCTAAACAAAAAAAAAAGAAAAAAAAAAGAAAAGAAATCCTCTTCCTGTGCCCAGGAAATCAAGATGGTACATGTGGGAAGGGGGATGATGCCTCCCAATGTTGGAAGGGACTGTGTATATTTGTGATTAATTTTTGAGGTAAATATTCCTCTTCAAAAACTTCCATGTTACATATATATTTGTTTGTACAAAGTGATTTGCATGTGTTTCCATTAGAAAATGAGCTCCTTGAGGGCAAAGTCAGATGTATTTGCTTTTCTGTGTATCTACACTCCTTCACTCAACTCCTAATATGGACAATTCTCAATAAATAACCTGTTGGCTGATGGACTAAAATACTGCCCTCAAGTTATTTTCCTTTCAAATCTCTCCAGAATGTCTCTGGTACTGCTTGTCCCTTCTACCTCCACTACCTTCAATTATTCAGAAATAGCCCAGGTTTAAATACCAATTATCCTCCACTTTAAAATCTATCACCATTCCTTTTGAAAAGCAAATAGATGGCTTCTGCTTTGAACACTCTGCCATAGCACTTATGAGTTATAGCTGAATCCCTCAGATGGAGAGATCCCAGATAAACCTGTGTTATTTTCAGAGTTCCTAGAAATATTTGGTGCAGAAACAGTCCCCAGTCCACTTGGCTTTCATGCTCTCTGACAAGCCTTTCTCCACTTGGCACAATTCAGAGGCTGCTGTCAAAGTCTCCCCATCTGCCATGGTGGCTTCTCTTTGACATGTGACACAACCTACTGAGACAAGCTCTCTCTAGGACCCCATTCTACCACTGAGCAGGCCACTTCCAGGTGGCTGGGCCTTGTTGTCCACTGGTGATGTCAATATCAAACTGTCAGGTGCTGGGGAGCCCAAGGGGCCACCTTTGACCTCTCTCACTAATCCACCATCACCCATTCGTCCCTGTCACTCTGGATCTATGTTATCATTTCAATGAACACTATCTAACACAACATACCCTTGTCCTGATTTCAGCAGGAAAGGTCTAGATTTGAGCTGGGTCCTGGAAATTTAAAGAGTTCCTTTCTACCTCCTTCCTCAGTAATTTTATTAAAAGTTTGATAATATTTATTCTTTAGTGTTAGATTTCAGGTGACAGTTAGAAGGACAATCGAGCATAATCAATTTATTTTTGTTTATAATGAGTGAAAACATTTTTATGTGCTTCTTTTATATATAAAATGTTTTCATTCATTATATATATGCACACTCTTTTTACAAAGGAAGCAAATAAAATGTGTTATATATAATATGTATATATACTTTATAAAAAAGGAAGCACATGAAAATGTTTTCACTCATTATATATATATATATATGTGTGTATATATATATATATAATATGCACACTTTATACAAAGGAGGCAAATAAAAATGTGTTATATATACATCTTTCTGTATATATATATATATATATATATATATATATATCTTTTATAAAAAGTGCTCAGTGTAAGGAATACAAATAGCCTAGCAAGAAAATGCAAGATCTCAAGTTAATATTTTAATGGAAGAGCCAACACTTATAGAAGTTTTCAGATGCAATCGAGATAGAAAAGTCCTTTGTTCCTTAGGGTTAGAAATAAAACTAATAATGGAGAAGGAATATAAGAGAAATTAAAATCACAAGAAAATCCCAATATAGTGCAGTTTATTCTGAAATTTTGCTCATCAAATTAAGTTCCGTTGTATTTTATAGGAAACTTTTCTAGTAAGAAAAATTGCCTTGAATAGAAAAAAAAATTCTTTGTATCCATTAAATAAAGGCCAGGAATTTGGTTTTAGTTGATGCATTCCTTTCGAATTTCTCTCTTTGAAAAGTCACACAATATAGCAGAGAGATAATAGGCCTGATATCAGTAGAACTTGTTTCAAGGATTTTAGCAACTGTCCACTATTTGACAGATACTGCTCTTTCCATAATATAATGAAATTTAAAGCTCTTCACATTGTCTGAGGTCAAGTGCACTGCTTTTTGACCAACATCTATTGCATTTAGCCTAACATTCTTTAAGGTCCAAGGAGGTGAAGTGACCACTTCTAGGTAATAGAACATTAGTGACAAAGCTGAGAGTGGAAGCCAGGCTTTCTATTGCTGAGTCCCACCATCTAGCTTCCATACTTTGATGCATCTCCATTCACATCTGTAGTATGGGGGTGATATTCATTACCATTTATTTGATTGGGTACAGATCAAGTATGATATTCTCAATAATATCTCAAATGGATAATAGATGGTTTGTGTGAGTTATCTATATCAAGATCAGAAGGCAACCCATTTCATATTAAGGTAACATTCTTAGCAAGTTTTTCATTACATTGAGCCAAAATTGATCATCTAAATTCAGCCCTCCCCACAAACCCCCACCATTGTTCCTACTTCTATTCCATAGTGCCCAGGAAAAAAATTAATCCCTCTTTTATGTGAGAACCCTTCAAACATTGTTCTCTCAGCATAGAGGCATGCTGGGGGAATAAGGGGCTTCTTGAACCTACAACTTCCTTTCTTTGAAGCTGCATTGCCATCCACACCATGAAATAACAAAAAATTATTTGGAAAATAATGAGTAAATCAAACAGACAGGGATGAATACAGAGAGGGAGGAGGGAGGGAAGAAGGAAGGCAGGAAGGCAAGAAGGAAGGGAGGAAGGGAGAAAGGAAGGAAGGAAGGGAGAAAGGAAGGAAGGAAGGAAGGAAGGAAGGAAGGAAGGAAGGAAGGAAGGAAGGAAGGAAGGAAGGAGGGAGGGGAAGAAAGAAAGAAAGAAAGAAAGAAAGAAAGAAAGAAAGAAAGAAAGAAAGAAAGAAAGAAAGAAAGAAAGAAAGAAAGAAAGAAAGAAAGAAAGAAAGAAAGAAAGAAAGAAAGAAAGAAAGAAAGAAAGAAAGAAAGAAAGAAAGAAAGAAAGAAAGAAAGAAAGAAAGAAAGAAAGAAAGAAAGAAAGAAAGAAAGAAAGAAAGAAAGAAAGAAAGAAAGAAAGAAAGAAAGAAAGAAAGAAAGAAAGAAAGAAAGAAAGAAAGAAAGAAAGAAAGAAAGAAAGAAAGGAAGGAAGGAAGGAAGGAAGGAAAAGAAAGAAAGGAAGGAAACACAGCTAGGTGCATAATATTACGAAGTAAAAAATAAAGACACTCATTAATATAGAAATTGTTTTAGAGGTTATCTAGAGCAGAGATTTTTAACCCAGAGACTATGAACTTAAAAGAAAAATGCTAACTGCATTTCAGTATAATTGGTTTCCTTTGTAACACTTTGCATTTTATTTTTATGAAAAACATTTTTTTTTTCTGAGAAGAGGTCCATACATTTCCCCAGAATTCCAAAGGGAACCAAAACACAAAGAATTTTAGAACCTCTGATCTAGGATAACCCACCTCATTTTACAAAAAGAGAAAACGAAGCCCCACACAGGTTAAGACACCTCTTCTAGGTCATAGAATATTAGCGACAAAGCTCAGACTGGAAGCGATTCTTTCTATCTCTCAGTTACACACTCTAATCTTCATAGTATGATGCCTTCCCATCCACAGACTCCTTGTTTGGTGCTGCCATGAGTCTGAATCCCATCCTCATACTTTGCCTGCTTTATGAATGAATACTGGCTGCATCTAAATGGTATCTGTATTTATGTGGAATGCAACAAACCCACATTGGATAATTTCCTTTTTCAAGCAGCAGATGACACATTTTGATTTTCAATAATCCTTAAAGACATGCATTTGTTTCTTTTGTGAAACGGTAGCCTGAAATGATCATTCCTAGCATTAATCATAGGGAAAGGTGTGCTTAGGCTAATCTCTTTCTCCCTGCAGATAATAAATGTCAGCTGTTGACAGGAAAGTGTGAAAAGGTGAATAGCAGGGTGATGCCTATGTGTTTGTGAGATAAACAATCCATAGCCTCATAGAAAAGAGCTGGGATAGTGCTGGGCCTGAGTGTTATCTTTGCATGAGAACAAGGCAATCCATGTCAGGAGGATCACCAATTCAAAAGGCAGCAAGTTGAACAGAGAAGGTGCTTAAGGGAGGTTTGTGAAATGAAAGACATCATCAGAGAACTGGCTGAAACTTAATAAAAGCTTAAAAGAAAGAGGGGTGAATCTTTTTACTACTTTATTCTTTAGTGAGCAACATAGTTCTTATTCTGCAGAACTTGGACCTCTTCTTAATCAGGAACAACTAAGATACAGTAAGAACTATTAGAAATTCCATTATGATAAAGGACATTCAAATTACTTAACAATTCAATTCATAACATTTTAAAAATAATTACAATGTTATTTACATTGTTTAAAATACAAGAAAATAATTACAAACATAGGGTTGTCACCTATTAGCCTTGCTAGACCTGCTTTACTGAATGGAAAACAATTATCTACAGTTTTAATGCAGGGTGTAAATGGATAGCAGCTGCTGCTAAAGTAGTCTTGAAAATAATTTTAAAAGTGTCTCTGGAAAATAGGTTAAATGCTTGGAATCTGGAGATCATCCAAAGAAAGTTGACAAGTTGACATGGAATATTAAATTTGAAATGGCTGTGGGGACAGACAATTGGAAATATCCAATAGGCGGTTGGTTAAGCAAAATTGAAGCTCAAAGGAGAGATATGGGTTGGATATAGAGAGCTGGGATTTATATTCTTTAAGATGATATTTGGAAATATGTATGCTAATGACTTTACCAGAAAAGATGGAATAAAGAAAAAAAACTTTCATCATTGGGTTAGTAAGGCAAAATTGATATCCAGCAAAGGATACTTAAAAGAGTTGTTCACACAGTTAGAGAGACAGAGAGAGTGACAGAAAGAGAGAGACAGACAGACAGATAAACAGAGACAGAGAAACAGAGATAGAGACAGAGACAGAGAGAGAGAGAGAGAGAGAGAGACAGAGACAGACAGAGAGAGAGATAGACAGAGAGAGAGAGAGAGAGAGAGAGAGACAGAGACAGACAGAGACAGAGAGAGAGAGACAGAGAGAGAGACAGAGACAGAGATAGAGACAGAGACAGAGTCTCGGGAGATGGAAAGAGACTTAGAGAGACAGGAGAGAGAGAGAGAGAGAGAGAGAGAGAGAGAGAGAGAGAGAGAGAGAGAGAGAGAGAGAGAGAGAGAGAGAGAGAGAGAGAGAGAGAGAGAGAGAGAGAGAGAGATGGATAGATGATCAGATAGTTAAATGGATAGAGAGAGCCATAGAAAGATAGAGATAGGTAAAAAGATACTCAAGCAAGAATGTAGTAAATTCCCATCCACCATATTCCAGGCACCGTACTAGGAACTGGTTATATAAAAATTAAATCACTTGTATTCTCCAAGAGCTTACATTTCTCAGTTAATACTTAAATGTATACACAGAGTAATTTTATAGGCAGGATAATAAAGGTAGGAGGAGGAGTCAGGTAAAACATTATGCAATAGGTGGAGCTTCAGTTGTGGGGTGAAAGGAGCAATTCCCAGATATGAAGGTGGGTTGTTTGACACATTTTAGAAAAAAACAAACAAACAAACAAACAAACAAAAAACATATGATCTATATCCTCAGGAAGATTATCTAGAAGACTGAAGACATAGGAATTTTTAACAGGCATTACTGCAGATGATAACAGCAATCACATATGAAAGTTTATAAATATGCATGTAATTTTGAAGAATACAACTAATAACTAAATTCAGTGTAATTGAGAGTTATTTCAATGGATCTACAAATTAATTGGGGTAGGAACTACAACTTCTACTGGCACTGACTTCTGTGCTTGATAGAAAGATTCTTATATGGGTAGTTCATATAAGGATAGTAAGATAAGTACTAGCCAAATAGCCAGAATATGTAATTTGATAGTATAGAGAGCTACAAATAAAAATTCTGTATGATTGTTGCAAAAAAGGTCATTAATGGAAAATGGAAAATAGGGAAGGCTTCCTGGAGGAGATAACATCTGAACTGGCCTTTATTGTTAATGCCTTAAATATTATGAGCAAGGCAAGGATCCAGGACAACTCCTTGAGATTCATTCACATCAAAAAAGGTTATTTGCTGTCATAGAACAGATGGGAATTGAATGCAGATTGAAACATGCCATTCTTTACTTTATTTCCTTCCTGAATTCTTCTCTACTCTTAGCAATATGTCAAGGAAGTATGTTTTATATGATAATGTGTATACTATATAAACCATATTACCTGCTTTCTTGGGAAGAATATAGGGGTGGAAGAGAGGGAATCAGACTTAGATTTTTTCATATAGTTGATGTGAGATTTTGCTTCTCTTGGATAAGCATATTTATTATAATAATTATATATTTATAACAAATTATATATTATAATATTGTTACAAATGTTGTTATGTATTAAAAATAAATTATACCAAAAAGGAAAAAAATGGGGAGCTACAATAAAGTCAAATGAGTAATCTAATCCACGAGGATTAGATTATAATAGGTAAACATGGTGGGGACACATTCCAGACAGAGGAACCAGATAGAACATAAAAGATGGAGCTGAGGGTACACAGGATCTGCTCTTGGGATAAATGTTTTTAGTTTGGCTTGAGAATAGAATAGCTGAAAGGAGTAAAGTGAGTTAAGATAGAACCAACAAGTTAACATTGTACTGAAGAATTAAAGGAATTTGAGCCCTATGCAGGAATCAGTAGGGAGCTTCTGAAGTCCATTGAGATAAGGAGGATTAAGGTCTGATCAATTAATTAATAAAAGATGACCCACATAGAATATAGGTGTAACAGAGTAAACTGTAAGTTTCCGTAATTCTTTATCCTGTGCAGTTCTCATCCATATTGTTCTGCTTGACTTTCACAGAGAATTCAACACCTACAATTCAGGCCTTTTCCTGATTCTTGTAATATTTTATTAAATTATAATTTTAGATTTGGGAAAGACCTTAGAGGCCATTGAATCCAAACTTTTACTAATGAGGAAACTGAAACCTGCTGAGATTAACTGACCTAACTGGGGCCACGCAACTACTAAGTGTTTGATGTAAAATTTGGACCCAGGTCATTGTGATTCCAAATTCAGCATCATATCTATTATATTATACTATTACCCAATTTTATTGTTTTTTATTTTTTAACATCAACATTTTGATGTTATCAACTCAATATTTTCTTGTGTGGATAGGAATACATTATGGAGATATTTTATAGAAATTGTAATTTTGAGCTACACGTAAGAATGAATGATGAGTACTGCTATATCAGAGGAATTGCTGTTTCCCTAGTTTAATGCAAGCATGTTAAAGGAGAGGAACAGAGACTTTAGAACTTTAGTAATGACAGAACAACACCAATAAAGCATTCTTGGGCAAATCATGAAAGAAGTTATCAACTTACTGCTCTTAACAAATCTGACTGCTTTTGAAATAATCAACTCATAAATATTTAGCTCCTGTACATCCAAAGCAACATATTGTACAAAATTAAATGGCTCATTGAAACAATTAATTTCAAATGTTATGATTTATTGAGCTTACTTTACTGGAAATTTAATAGAAATATGGGCTTAAAGTAATTTGAGCTGAGGATGTTTGCAGCATCTTTGATTTCTGGCCAATATATTTTCTGTCTTACCCTGTAGGTGAACCTCAAGAAAAAGCTGGCTTCCAGGAAAGCATGCTGATTGAATTTGTGGGTCAGAGGCTGATGAGAGGCAGTAATGACCACATATTAAAAGAAGGATAAGGAAACAATCTACCTTTCTTTGTTTCATGGTACCATAGAATTCTAATTTCCTTAGAAGAGTAGATTTCATATCCAAAAATCTCATCATTACCATCACTGTCATTGTTACCATCCTATCAGTCATTCATTTCTATAAGGCTTTATTGTTGACCTCTCCTAAAGCATTTTTATATCTAAATAAACATACAATCAAATTCCTAGGTAGGATAAACAAGATAAATCTACTAGGATTGTTGTTATAGGGCCATTCCTTGGATGGTTATAAGGACTGTTGTCTCTTGCTCATAGTTCACTTTGGTCAAGGAATTGAGTCACTGATAACCCATCTAAGCTGGTAATAATTTACCATATTAAGCAAGTGGAAGATTTGAATGATGAGACTGGCTTCTTATCATAAAATCATAAAAAATAGAAGGTCATTTAAAGATGATCTCAGGAACTTCCAGGAGGCAAGATGGTGGCTTAGTAGCAAAAGCTAAGACCTCTGAGAAAACCCTTCCACAACAATCAGAAACAAAGCACTTCGAGGGGGACACAAAAACAAATTAACAACAGAAGAGAACAGGGAACCCCTCCTGCTCAATTCAACATAAAAGGTAAACAGAGAAGGTTGAATTCACAGGTTTAAGGAAAATAAAGGAGGTCCTAGGACCCTTCTGCCACCTACTATGTTAAGGCTGTGGCCTTGTTGCTGGTGCTGGAGTCTCAGGGAAGGTACCAGCCGGAGGGAGTGCCTTGCTGCTGGAGCTACACAGGGCTCAGTGCTCTGGCCGCAACTGATAGGGAGGCAGCTGGAGGAGAGGGGAAGAGGGGAGAGCAGCTTTGTTGTACAGGCTTCAGCCACAGCTCCTCAGTCTTGGGCTTCTGACTCTGGAGGTTTTTGGCTTCAGGACACATTCAGTTCCTGCAGAACAGGCTTAATCCAATCTAGCAATAGAGAGGATAAGAAGCCTTCAGAGAACAGGGAAGCCCAATCTCCAACACCCCTCCCCTATCTACTGTGCTCAAAGTCACTGTAAGAATCCAGCTGACAGGGATCCCACGGTGATAGAGGACCTTAGTACCAAGACTGGGAGCTCAGGACTCTGACCAGGCAGCTGGCAGTGAGTCAGCTGGCAAAAATGAAGAGAGGAGCCCAAAGGTAACTACCTTTCAGCCTCTATACCAGAGGTTCTCAACCTCTCAATTTGTAGCAATGAGAATACATAATGCATATCAGGTATTTACATTCTGAATCATAACTGTAGAAAAATTACAGTTTTGAAGTAGCCACCAAAATAATTTTTTGGTTTGGGGTCACTGCAACATGAGGAATTATATTGTGGGGTCACAGCATTAGAAAGGTTGAGAACCACTGCATATACCCTCAACTTCTATTGGCAGCTGAGGAAGATCTGGTCTCAGGACTCATTAATACAATAGGCCAACTGCATCATCCTTATCCAGTTAGTCAGTTGAGCAGAGAAAGAGCCCCTTCAGAAAAGAAAAGCCCAAATCCACAGATCTAGCAAATAAGAGAGGAGCAAGAAGACAGCCAATGATGGGGAAAAGAAGGAAAAAATATAAGTAAACAAGAGAAAAAGAAAAAAAATATATTACAATCAACAGCTTCTATCCAGGTAACAAACAATGAGCAAATAAAACAAAGGAGGAACAAAGAACACCAAGCAAAAATGCAGAAACTCTAGCTAATTGGACACAGGCTTTGGAAGAACTCAAAAAACAAATCAAAAACAATTAAAAGAAGCTGAAGAAAATTGGAAAAAAGAACTTAAAAAGCAAAATAGGGCATTTGGAAACAGAGGCACATGAACTAAAAAAAAAATAGTGTCTTGAAAAGCCAGATTTGACCAGCTTGAAAAGAAGGCAAAGAAAGTAAAAGACTACCTACAAAGAAAAACAGTCCAAAACAAAAAGGATGATTAAAAAGCCAGGGATGAAATTCAATCTTTACAAATTAGAATGAAACCCCTAGAAACAAATTACTTTACAAGGCATCAAGAGTCTATAAAACAAAATGAAAAGAATGAAAAAATTGAGGAAAATATGAAACACCTCATTGATAAAACAATAGGCCTCAAAAACAGAATGAGAAGTAAAAGAATGATAAATGTGCTGGTGGGGAGGGGAGAAATACAAGGGAAAGAGAAGTTGAGGGGTCATTTAGAAGACACTATAGTAAGATGGAAATAAATAAGAAGGATGGGACTGAGAAAAGGAGTAACATTATGGAGGAGAAAGGGGGAAGATAGACTAAAAATGAATAATTGGAGGGGCGAGTCAGAGGGATAAGATAAAAGGCAGAATCTAAGGAGGAAGTCAAAATTGAGGGAAATAGACAGTAATCATAACTGTGAATATGAATGGGACGAATTTACCAATAAAAAGGATGAGGTTAGCAGAATGGATTAAAAAACAGAATCCTACCTTACATTTTCTACAAGAAATACACTTGAGGCAGGTAGACATGCACAAAGTAAAGGTAAGAGAGTGGAGCAAAATTTACTGGGCTGTAACTGAGACAAAGAAGGCAGGATTAAGAATTATGATCTCAGACAAAGTTAAAGAAAAATAGATCTTATTAAAAGAGATGAGGAAGGTAATTACATCATGATGAAAGGCAGTGTAATTAATGAAGAAATGTCATATTTAACATATATGCACCCAATGATACAGCATTCAGATTTCTAAAGGAGAAATTAAAGAAGCTTAAGGAGGAAATAAATATTAAAATCATGCAATTGGGAGACCATAATATTCCTCTATCAGAACTAGATAAATCAAACAAAAAAATAAGGGAAGTGAATGAAATGTTAGAAAAATTAGAGCTAATAGATATCTGTAGAAAAGTAAATAGGGATGAGAAGGAATATACCTTCTTTTCAGCAGCAAATGGCACATATATAAAGACTGACCATGTACTAGGCCATAAAAAGATTAAAAACAAATTTAGGGAAGCAGGAATAATAAATGCATTTTTTCAGATCCTATTGCAATAATAATCTATATAAGTTCTTGTGGAAAGTTAAATTTAAAATTAACTGGAAACTAAATAATCTACTCCTTCAAAACTGGTTGATCAAAGGAGAAATCAAAGAAACAATTACTGATTTTATTGAAGAGAATGACAATGAGGAAACAACTTATCAAAATCTATGGGATGTGATGAAAACCAGTACTCAGGGGAGATTTGATATCACTGTGTATATATCAACATATTAGATAGGGAAGAGGTCAATAGATTGAGCATACAACTTAAAAAACTACAAAGAGAACAAATTAGGAATTCCCAAAAGAAAACTAAATTGGAAATTATAAAAATTAAAGGAGAATCAATAAAATTGAAGACAAATAAACTATTGAACTAATAAATAAGACTAGGAACTGATACTTTGAAAAAACAAATAAATTAGATAAAGTACTATACTAATTTAAAAAAGAAGGAAGAAAATCAAATTAATAGTATCAAATATGAAAAGAGAAAACTCACCTCTAATGAAAATGAAATTTAAATAATTATTAAGAACTACTCTGCTCAATTATATGGCAATAAATATAACAATCTAGGTGAAATGGGTGAATATGTACAAAAATAAAAACTGCCTAGATTAATGAAAGAGGAAATAGAATACTTAAACAATGCCAACTCAGAAAAAGAAATTGAACAAGTCATCAAGGAAATCCCTAAGGAAAAATCTCTAGGACCAGATGGATTCACAAGTGAATTCTATAAAACATGTAAAGAACAATTAATTTCAATACTATACAACTATTTGACAAAATAAGCGAAAAGGAGTTTTACCAAGTTACTTTATGGTATTGATTCTAAAGCCAGACAGACCAAAAAGGTGAGAGAGAAGATTAACAGTAGGAAAATAAGATGGAAGGAAACACAATTAGAAATCTTAGCTGTAAATGTAAATGGGGTTAAATCACCTATAAAATGGAAAGGATAGCAGAGTGGATTAAAAAACTGAATATCACAATAATCTGTTTATAAGAAACTCATTTAAAGCTGGGAGTTTAAAAATTAAATTATAATCTCTAATAATAGAAATATTATATTTTATGAAGGTTTATTAAAGATTATTAGAAATCAAGGAATGAAGAAGATACAAATTAAAGACCACATGCCCATGACTGATCAGCCAGTAAAATTACGCATCTTACCACCACCAAGCTTGGGACAAAAAGTAAAGAGGTGGGATCTTCCACATCCCTGGATAATATCCCCTTGCTACAGGAAGTATGTAATGACAGGAAGTCAATGGGCCCCTCCAAAATGTAGTTCGTTTTTAGGGTAACAGATTTTCAATTATACATTGCCCCCTGAGGTCCCTGGAATACTGGTCTCTCCAGTGGATCTTGTAAACATAACCAACTTTGAAATTACAATAATTTGGGGATAAAAGGAAAAGAGAACAAAACCAAAGATTGCTAGGCTCATTAGAAAAAAAAGCCAGTTTGGGGAAATCTCCTTCAGCATAAGAATCTACATAGAAAACAAATGCAGTCAATCCCACCCAGTTCAAATCACCACATCTTAAAGTTCAATCTGGATCTTCTGGGGCAGCTTGTGGTCTGTGGAGGCATCTTCATGGTGCCTTCTCCAATGAGTTCATTTTCTGGATTTGGAGAGGTATCATGTTTCTTAGCCTAAAATTACTCTCAAAAAGAATTTAAACTGTGTAATTTAAAATAATAATAATTATACATACCACTCTCTGAAGAGGATGATTGAAAAACACAAGGATCACTTAGGGATGCATGGCTGAGTTATGATGTATATGAATCAATTCACAGAGAAATCAAAACATCAAAAAATAAAACCAAATAAAAGAGAAAGGCAATTTCTGAATGAAATATAGACTATGAAAATTTATGTATAAAAATTCTAAGTAAACAAAAAAATAAATCCATAACAGGTCCTTGAATCAGGGCCCAATCAAAGTGATTTAAGCAATTATGCATTTACCCAAGCCAGGACTATAGAAATTTTGCAGCACCATGAAAGACAGAAAAGGGACTAGATTATAGGAGTCAGGTAGGAGCCAATTTTGAGATGCTTGGTAGAATGTGGAACAAGGAAAACCTGCCTTTAACACCTGTTAAACAGATGCAACCTCGAACCCCAAACAAGTTCAATTTCTCTTGTCTTGGCTCAAAATTTTCATCAATCCCATCAGAATTGGTTGGTTTCTTTGACCTTATACAAGATTGGCACTATGCAGTTTAGCTTTGTGCTTCTATGGCACTGTGCAATTGATCTTTTTGTATTCTCTTGTTTTGGAATAAGACAGAATCATTAAGCAATGTCCCATAATTTTTTTAAACAATCAGTGGCATCATTTTTATAGACTAAATATTCTTGGGTATGCAATGACATTATGGAAAATCTATTTTAAACATATTACTACAAAATCAAAAAGGTTAAATAAAATCTTCTCAATACTGGTGACATGAGCTTCAAATACAAAAAGGAGAGAAAAAAAATAACACTGAAATAGTATATTGCACCTACAAGCAAAAACAATAATGAAAGAGTTTTAAAATTCAAAGATATATAGCTTATTATCATCGACACACTGTGTCAGCTAAGGAAATATAGAATACAAAGATTTCTCACCCAAAATTGAGATCCATTTCCTTTTTAATGTAACCACTGGGTGAGTACAAATTATTTTCAGAATAAAACAGTAAGACAGTAGATAATGCACATTCAAATAAGCACCGAAGTCCCCAAAATTCACAATATCCCAGAATAGCAAACAAACTCACTCTCATATTTCATATAAGTTGCTCTATGACCAAAAAAAATCCCCTATAATCTGATGGATATTTTTCACAATTTTTACAGACATAGCAAATTTTTCAACCTTGGCAAATATATTTTTAAACAAAGTAAAACTTATTTGGGTCTAGAACATCACCAAGAAATGTAGATTGTTCTGGTTGAAGTAAATTAACTTGAAGATGTTTTTCAGCAGCTCTTTTTTCAGCTTCATGATTCATAGAAAAATCTTGGTAGGAGCATTTCTTTGTTTCTCTACCTTTAATACAGCATCCTTTAATATATGTATGTGTATACATATATTAAATCATCCATTCAGAATCTATTAGTTACTAAAATTATTTCTGAAAACCCCTTAGAATTACCATTTTCAATTCTTAGCTCATTAAATTCTCCAAAGTTTGGACATAATTTAACCAGATTTGATAAAATCCATCCATCATCATCTATGTGACAATTTACAAAGCTAAAATAGGAAAAAGGCTGTTTTTATATGGCCTCATTCAATAATATTTGTTCATTATAGTTATAAGGGAAAGGTAACAGAATATAACAGTAGTTAAAATACAGTAGATTAAACTGATTCAGTGTAACAGAATAGTACTGAATACATTAATATATGAACTTAAAACAACAAATTAAATCTTAAAAAATAATTAGTAAAGTAAAATAAGATACAGAGACTTTCATTTAAAAAAATGGAGTCTGAAAAGACTTAAAATTTCCCCTCCAGACATTTTAAAGTTCCTTTTTTCTAAAATTCAGATCTCTATTGTCAGCACTGTGGGATCTTCCATAGCAAGGGAAAATATGGGATTTAGGAATCGCAATCTAAGCAGACCCAAATGGCAAAGAGTTGCAGGGAGATGAATTTTTCCCCTGAATCTCAGGAAAGATATGTGAAAGGATCAGTGCACTCATGAAAAAAAAATACTAAAGCCAGAAGCTGTATGAAATAGGTAATGCACTGCTCTTTCATAGAATAAGCCACATTTATAATCAATTTCCTTTTTGGAAGTGTCTCTTCCTTCTCCTCACCCTCTCCCCTCCCCCAAGGCACTCTGCCATGTGGAGGCTAATTGTTGCCTAAGGAAATAGCACCCCAGTTTTTTTATCATCTGCCCTGACTCTTAGCTTCTTGGTGGCAGCAATCAGCAATAGCAGTAGGGATCATGGTCTGGTCAGAGGCCAATATTGGGAGCAGAGCTGCTAGGGGCCTGGAACTGGATGCCAGATGAGCAATTATGATCAGAGACTTAAGGAAGCAATATCAGCAACACCAGAGTGAGCAGCGAGGAATGAGGAATGAAGGACTCAAGCAGCTAGACTAGAGGAGCAGTTTATCTCTTCTTTGATAAGAGTACCCCAGCTAAAAATATCCTGGCCAGTAAGGAGAGTAGGCAACAGGGCAAAAAGTAGGAAAACAAAAATGCAGTAGCTTCAAAGAGAGTTGGAGTTTGTGGGGGTGGGTGGGGAGGGCAAAAAGCCTTGGCAGGAGAAATGTGGCTTAAAAAATTATCTAGGCCATCTTAAAAAAAATTGAGAGTTTTGTGTCCCTTTGTGATCACCAACTATAAAAATTAAATTATAATCTCTCATAATAGAAATATTATATTTCATGGAGGTTTATTAAAGATAATTAGAAATCAAGGAATAAAGAAAATACAAAATAAAAACCCCATGCCCATGACTGATCAGCCAGTTCAAACACCTGCCTTACCACCACCAAGCTTGGACAGGAAATAAAGAAGTGGGATCATCCACATCCCTGCCTAATATCACCTACCTATTACATAATGACAAGAAGTCAGTGGGTTCCTGGGAAATGTAGTTCTTTTTTAGGGTAACAGCTTTTCAATTATACAGGAGTGACACCCATATCAAAAGTTAGGGACTGGAGCAGAACCTACAATATCTCAGCTAAAGTAAATAATGCAGGGGCAACAATCATGTTCATAGATAAAGCAAAAGTAAAAATCAATTTAATCACAATATATGAGGATGAAAATTATATTTTGATATAAATGCACCATAGACAATGATAAAAATCAGTACAAAAACATACATGCACCAAATGACATAGCATACAGATTCCTAGAGGATAAGTTATATGAAGAAAAATATAATGTAATTAGTAGAGAACCTCAACCTTCCCCTTTCAGAAGTAGAAAAATACAACCAAAAGTTAAAAACCAAAACAGATGTTAAGGAGGCAAATAAATCTTTAGAAATGATTGATATAATAGACCTCTGGAGAAAACTGAATGGGGATGTAAAGTAATACATCTCTTTTTCAGCAGTACATGACACTTTCAGAAAAAAAATAACCACATAATATGGTGTAAAATTGCTCAGAAGCAGAAATGTTAAATTCATACCCTTCTGATCATAACGCATTAAAATTACACTCAACAAAGGGCATTAGAAAGAATAAAATTAAATGGAAATAAAAACAATATTAAAGAATGAACGGTTGGGAAACAATCTTCATTAAAAAACCTCTGACAAAGGTCTAATCAATCAAATTTCTAAAGAGCTAAACCAATTGTACAAAAAATCAAGCCATTTTCCAATTGAAAAATGGGCAAGGGACATGAATAGGCAGTTTTCAGTTAAAGAAATCAAAACTATTAATAAGAACATGAAAAAGTGTTCTACATCTCTTATAATCAGAGAGATGCAAATCAAAACAACTCTGAGGTATCACTTCACACCTAGCAGATTGGCCAACTTAACAGCAAAGGAAAGTAATGAATGCTGGAGGGGATGTGGCAAAGTAGGGATATTAATTCATTGCTGGTGGAGTTGTGAATTGATCCAACCATTCTGGAGGGCAATTTGGAACTATGCCCAAAGGGCGAATAAAGACTGTCTACCCTTTGATCCAGCCATAGCACTGCTGGGTTTGTACCCCAAAGAGACAATAAGGAAAAAGACATGTACAAGAATATTCATAGCTGCACTCTTTGTGGTGGCCAAAAATTGGAAAATGAGGGGATGCCTATCAATTGAGGAATGGCTGAACAACTTATATGTTGGTGATGGAATACTACTGTGCTTAAAGGAATAATAAAGTGGAGGAATTCTATGGGGACTGGAATAACCTCCAGGAATTGATGCAGAATGAGAGGAGCAGAACCAGGAATACAATGTACTCAGAGACTGATACACTGTGGTACAATCAAATGTAATGGACTTCTCTGTTAGTGGCAATGCAGTGATCATGAACAACTAGGAGAAATCTATGAGAAAAACTGCTATCCACACCCAGAGGAAACACTGTGGGAGTAAAAACACCAAAGAAAAACAACTGCTTGAATACATGGGTCGAAGGGATATGTTTGGGGATGTAGACTCTAAATGAACATCCTAGTGTAAACAGCAACATGGAAATAGGTTCTGATCAAGGACACAAGTAATACCCAATGAAAGTGCGAGTTGGCTGCAGGAAGAGTAGGAGGAGGGTAGGGAGGGAAATAATGTGATTATTGTAACCAAGGAAAAATGTTCTAAATTGACTAAATAAACTCATTCAAATTTAAAAAAAAAGAATGAATGGGACAATAATAGATTACAGAAACAAAAAAGCATTTCTTTAAAGAAAATAACAATGGGAAGACAATATACCAAAATTCATGAGATATAGTCCAAAAGGTACATATGAGGAAATTTCCATCTCTAAATACTTATATCAATAACAGAGATCAATTAATTGGACATGTAACTAAAATTAAGGGAAAAAAATCTAGAAAAAGACCAAATTAAAATCCCCAATGAAACACCAAATTAGAAATCCAGAAAATTGCAAGGCAGGGGGGCTTATAGAGGGGCACAGTTAATAACAATCAAATTTAGGAAGACATTGAACAGAGGGAGAGAAATGTTAAGCTATTGGTTAACTTGATTTAAAAAAAAAACAAAGAAAAAAAAAAAACAAATTATCAGTATCAGGAATGGAGAAGTCAAAATCACAACCAAAGAAGAAGAAATTAAAGCAATAATTGGAAGTTATTTTAACCAACTATATACCAATATATGTAAGAATCTAAGTGAAATATACAAATATTTGGAAAATATGAATTACCTAGATTAACAAAAGTGGAAACAGAATATTTAAATTGCCCCAACACAGAAAAAATAAATTGAACAAGTCATCAAAGAATTACTTTTTTAAAAAGTCCCAGAGCCAGATGGATTCATAAGTGAATTCTTCTGAATATTAAAAGAACAGTTAACTTCAATATTAAAAAATATATCTGGAAAAATAGGAGAAGAAATCCTTCCAAACTCTTTCAATAGAACAAATATTGTACTGATTCCTCAACCAGGAAGACTTAAAATAGAGAGAAAACTATTGACCAATATCTCTAATGGATATTAATGAAAAAAAATTATAAATAAAATGGTAGTAAGTATATTACAGCATTATATTATTAAGATCACTAACTAAGATCCAGTTTTTTTTTTGTCACAGGAATACAGAGTTGGTTCAAGATTAAGAAAACTATCAGTAGAATTGACCATTTCAATTATAAAATCAGTACAAACCATATGGCTATGTCAATAGCTATGGAAAAATCCTTTTAACAAAATATAACATTTATTCTTTATAAAAACATTAGAAAACATTGGAATAAATTGAGCTTCCTTAAAGTGTTAAATGACAACTATAAACCATCAGTAAGCATTATCTCTAATGGGGCTAAACTAAACCCTCCCTAATGAGATCAGAAATGAAGAAAGGATAACCATTATAACCACTATTAGTTAATATTTTACTTGAAACACTATCTGTATCAATAAAAGCAGAAAAAATACATTTAAATAATGAAAATAAACAATGAGGAAACAAAGTTATTACTCTTTGAAGATGATTTGTTGAAATACCAAGATAATTCACAAAAAAACAAATAAAAATAATTAATAACTTTTGCAAAGTTTCAGGATACAAAATAAATCTACATCAGTCATCAGTAATTCTATTTACCAACAATAAACCTGAATAGCAAGAGACAAAAAAAGGAAATTATTTTGAAAATAGCTCTAGATAAACTACTTGGAATTATACATACAAAAACAAATGCAACAAGTCTATAAACAAAATTACAAAACACTTCATATAATTAAAAATCAACCTAAACAATTGGGAAATTAGAAAAAAACATTCATTGTTCATGGGTAGTTCAAGAAAACTTAATAAAAATGCCAACCCAAACTCAATTAATTTAGCTATTGAGGGTCACAAATTATTTTGCTGAGCTAGGAAAAAAGTAGTAACAGAATTCATCTGAAAGAGGAAAAGGCCAAGAGTATCAAGGTAATCAGTGAAAAAAAAAATATATATATATATATCAATCAATAATGAGGTCTACCCAAACCATATTTTAAACTATATTTTAAAGTGATAATCATCAAAATAATCTGATACTAGGTAAGAAATAGAGATGTGGATTAATGGAATAGGTTAGATAATCAACACAAGGTTGTTAATGTCCATATTAACTAAATGTTCAACAAATCCAAAGAGCCAAATTTTTGAGAAAAGAACTAGTTATTTGACAAAAATTGCTAGTAAAACTGGAAAACAGTAAAGCAGACACTAGGAATAGGCCAACATCTTACACCATTTACCAAAATTGTCAAAACAATTTAGAGGAAACAGAAAACTTTGCTTGTATGAAAGCACTGATATAACTTATATTAGACTTATATATCAGACTCAGGCTATATATAACCTATATACTGCCTTGGGTTGGGAGGAATACAGGAGGGAGTGAGAAAATCTGAATCTCAAATGTCAGAAAACAATTGCCAAAATTAGTTTCTCCATGTAACTAAAAAAAATAATAAAGGTCTGGGTATTTGCTATTTCTGTACACTCAGCTCATGAAATTAGACTCGGGAGTAAGGCCATATGTTTCAGGAAAATGATGAAGCTTGAGATTATTGATTATAAACAAAAAAAAGAGCAACCTGATAAGAGTATGTATCTTGGAAAATGGAATATATTTTCTTGTGAATCCTGGACAGTGAGAAGGGCTTCTATATTTATGTTTCCATTTCCTTTTCTCCTTTTCATCTTCCAGCTTCTTTTCTAGCTCCACATACCTATGAGTACCACAAGTCCCAACATAACAAGGTTCAAGGTTACTCCACCTCCAATTTCCCATGAAGGCTTTCATTTGGGAATAATTGTGCTCCCTCACAATCAGCAAACCTTCCAGATGGAAGTTTGAATACTCACATCACCACTTTTTAGATGATATTGGCAGGATGGCAATTTTGCATTGATCCCTCAACCCTGTTGTCATGTTTTTGTTGCCAAAACCTCTTTGCTATATGAAAGGGAAAGTTATTCACAGACAATCCCCAGTATATGATATCTTAATATTTGAAGGGAATATTAGGAACTATTCATTTGTGAATATCAAATAACCAATGATGTAGAGACGATAAGCTGCTTAACTCATATTATTTCTAATTATTCTGTCAGGGAGAATGTTCTTTGGGTTTCAAAGGACAATAAAAATGACTAATATGAGGTAGAAACTAAAATACATTTGGAGAATAATAAGGAAACATGGAATTGTTTTTGATAAGTTCTAGTTATCAGGATCTGGTGAATTATGTACTCAGGTACTGGGGGGAATCAGGAAATAATGCATTTAAAATAATATATTTTCTATGTATTCTATATATGCAACATAATTCTATAAAATTATATATATATACATATAATAGCATAAGGTCAATTTTGATTTTAAATCTTGCTATAATTCTAAAAACATTCCCTACCCTTCTTTTTCCATTATGTAAACTAATATCTTATATTCAGAACTCCTTTAGGACTCATGGCATTATGTGCTTATTCACTAAATAATTATTCTCTGCCTTTTCCCTTTATATTCAAAAACTCAGTTCTCAATTAACTTTAAATTTTTTCTTGTACTTTGATGAACAGAATCCTTTTACCTGGCCTGTCCCACTGTAGATATCAACTGGATATCACTCAAAAAGCAGCTCTTTCTGATCTGTCCCAATTAGAACAGTTAAAGATATAGAAGTCAAATCAGTGAACAAGAATCTTCACTCTTCTCAAAGACCCATGCAATGGAACAAGGGAAAATCATTCAGTCTTCCCATGCCTCCATCTTCTAATATGCAGGAGAAGACTAGATTCAATGGTTTCTAATATCCCTTTAGCTCTAAATCTATGATCCTAGAGTATCTGATTGTCTGCCTTTCTCTGGTTTGAGCTCTTTTCAAGTACTAAAGTCAGCAAAGAAGCTGAAGTCATCCTAGGTGTGGAGATAAAAGAAGATAACTTTCCCAATGACCTTGGAAGGACCTAACCAACCATCATCACCATGGGGATGCTTCTGCATTTCTTCCTGGCAGAATGAAAATTCACAGTGCCCAGGCCATAATTAGCATTGTTTTTCCTCCCCCATATTCAACATGTGTGGGCAAACAGACGGTCTCACACCACTGCTGCTGGGAAAACACCAGAAGTGATAAAATATTGAAAAATGGGAAAGCTCCTGTTCCTTGCCAGTCATAGTGACTTAAATGGAGTTTCCATTTTCAGTTTTTTTTCACTTCTATTACCAGATAACAATAATCACTATTATCGTTTTTATAAAACAATTAATGAAATATTTTGTGCTCTCCGTTCCATGGTATTCTCCACAGCTGTAAAAAGGAAAAATTTGGAGACCTGATTTCAATCACACTCAGCTCTGAAGGATAGTAACATTTTTCTCCCTTTAATAAATACTATGCAGATTGACATATATAAGAGATGGCCATAATGATAGTGTAAAGATCAACGAAAGACCACTTTCTGATGATTACTTGAGTGCGTGGCAGGGAGACTAATGTCAGGCCCTGCTCCCAAGAAAATGGGGAATTTAGTCCTGAGAATAAAAACAATCCTCTAGAATAAACTAAAGAGTTTAAGTTGTAGCATTTGGCAAAAGAAAAACTGATAGCAGGGGTCTCTGGATACCTACTATATAGCTGTGTCACCTAGAACCTCAGTTCCCTGGTCTCAGTGTCCAATCATTGTTGAAAGGAAAGGACTTTGTGTAACATTGAATCTGGCACTTCAACTGCTAACTAATTAATTAATTAATAACTAATTAATACTTATAATTGATTGTTCATATATTATTCCTTACATGGCATTATATTTTATGATGTTGGTGTTTGTGTTAGTGACATGGATAAGGAGATTATAATATCAGTCTAATCCTCATTTAATGAAGTATATGAAAAACATATTACTGAGAATGAAATTTACACCTACATTGGTTTTCTATTAAATTATTCCATAGTAGCTGACACTGAACAATTAGCTGAGTCCAAAATTAAATAGAATCATAGAATACTGGATCATATTTGAAATATTTAGCATATTTAATTATTCCTAGCTTTCCATTGCTACAAAAGCTCATGTCTTAAAAAAAATACTACCCCAAGGAAACGTAATTGTCATGATCTTAGAAGAATGAAAATTTTAGGAAACTGAAAGGGCATTAGATCATTTTTTTGCTGAGCACAAGTCAAATCAGCACATGCCAAAGACAATAAAGAAGTTTTATAGAAGAACTGATTGAGGACATGGTAGAAGGATGATCTGATGAGAATGAGAAATATAGTAAGCATAACAGCTATATATTGACAATAACAAAATGGAAAGGAATGAAAGACTGTAAATTATTTCTGTAGACCTTTTTTGGGGGGAATTTCAGAAGGGTTTATGCAGGTTTCATTCAATCTGAGGAAGGGTTGTAATATGTACTAGTGGAGAAAGTATAAAAAGTACTGAGTTCAGTTCAATATCAGATAACACTGATGATGATAGATAGTTAGATAAAAACCAAAAATGCTGACACTAGTTCAACTTTATATATTGATTTAAGAAAAATACACTCATCCAACATCATTCCAATAATGGAAATAGCATAATTTTCATTGGTAATCTCACATATACACAAAACATTTTATGATAAATATAAAATGAAACTCATGTGATTTCTCCAATTGATCACTAGATCTTTTTTAAAAAATCTCCTATTATTAATTTGATACATGTGCCTATATTTAATTTACTTTTGCTTCTTCTAAATAAGCCACCTAAATAGTAATAGCTACTAATAATTTGACTTATGCAGCACCAACTATATGCCAGGGGATGGTTAAGTGGTGCAGTATATAAGAGTGCTGGACCTGGAGTAAAGAAAATGATAAAGCAAACCAGTTTCTTCAACAACAACAACAAAAAAAAACAAAAAGAGGTCCTGAAAGTTGAATATTACAGAAAAAAATTGATTTAACTGAACACCATCTAACTTTGCAAAGTGCTTTCCATGTTTTCTTAAATGTTACAAACTTTCATCTTCTATAATTAATATGCCATAAACCTGAAAGATTTTTTAGTACCTTAGGTATAACATTACATATCTATAGCTATCGTTCTAATGTCTTTTTTCTCATTAACTTAACTTACCCACTTCCTCTCCTATAGAAAAAAGATAAATGGGGGAAAAACACCTATTAAAGACTTACTATTTTTCAGGCACTATTAAAAGTTATTTGATTTAGGGGTTGAGGACCTGGCTTAAATTTCTGGTTTTCTCTTTATGGTCTGGATAACTCAAGAACTCAGAGCTTCAAATTCCTCACTAATTCAAATATATCCAAGTATTCCTATTATTTTTTAAATCTGTGATCACATAGTTCCATCATAAGTGTCATTGATAATGAATTTTACTCACTTCTTGAATATATCTTCTTGTGAATATGCAACCATGAAGATTGATGCACATTGCACATTATTTTTCTATCATCCTTGGGATCATTTGTGAATTTCATTTATTTTTTTTAACCATTTGTCTTAGTCATTAACATCAGGAGATCAGTGATAGGATATTGCTATCCACTGACTTTTTTCTTCCATAAGAGAGAAAATAATGCAGGGTCCTGATTGAATCCCCCTTGACTTTGAGTTGAGGTAGAGTAGTTGGCTAAGAATCCCCTAAAGGGGTAATGATCACATTTTTAAATATAAATAGATTAAGATCAGTACTTGAAAGGATAAATGATAAAATTGAAAGAGGAAGAAATTAGAAATGGAATAAAATCAGAACAATCAAAGACAAGAAAAGTAATTGTCCAAGAGGTAGTATCTGGATTTGAGACTCATGGTTCAGGTAGGAGTCTTCTATGCTTAGCAAGAAACAGTTTGACACTGCTGAGTTGGACAAACCAGTATTCTGACCCATTGACTTGGTCTGGAGATGCACAGATGTATTTCTATTTTGGTGTGTGTGTGTGTGCGTGTGTGTGTGTGTGCATGCATGTATGTGTGTGTATGTGTATTTATGTGTATATGCTGGGCTTAAGTGCATTGTAGTCTAGACCTCTAGTGTCAAATCACTTCAACAACCCAAAGAGCTAGGTCAATGGTTCCAAGGTCAAAGATATTTTTCTAATGATATTAAGATATTTTAAATATACTAAATATCAATATTTATATAATGTCAATATCAACACAAATATCAATAAATATTTTAATACACTAAAATATCAGTAGATGTAAGCCACATAAACATATGGTGTGGGGAGAGGGTTCCTTAAATGTTAAAAGGGGTCCTAAAAACAAACTAATAAAAAAACTTTTAGGAATTAGGCTAGGCATTGGAAATATAAATTTAGAACAGAGATGCCCTACCCTCAGAAAGCTTGCTTTTGAAAATAGTAGGGTATAAAATGCAGGTTAGTGGAACAGTGAATAGAGTTTTTGGTCTAGAGACAGGAAGATTCATCTTCCAGAATTTAAAATCTGGTTTCAGACACTAGCTATGTGACTCTTAGAATGTCACTTAAGAGCAAACAAATAAACAGATAAGAAAATTCAGGATAATTTGAGGAGGGAGAGAGTAGTAATGATTCAGGCAATCCGTAAAGTATACTCTTAAGAAGTTCATCTTGAAGAAAGCTGGGGATTCTAAGATACAGAGCAGGAAAGAGAGAGTACATTCCAGCACAGGACTATAGATTTCTCACTACCACAAGGAGAGCCACTGTTTTTAAATAGCATTAAAAATTAGAAAGGAAATCATTCACTGAAATTTGGGATCAATGAAAATGATGTGATTTTTTTAAATATTGGAAAATCCTTTGAGATCATCTAGTTACATTCTACTTTCTTTTATTTGTTAAAAGAAGTTGAGACAGAGTAGGAAAATGCTCTCCCTAGGGTTGAGAAACTAGTAAGCAACAGAGATAGGGCTAGAATTCATCTTCTTTTGTCCAATTCTATATACATTTTTGTGCTACACAATTGCATCTTTCCTAATAGGTGGTATCACTCTGATAATCACCTCGCAGAATAAAAGCAGATAACAAGGCAACAAAATCCAACATAGGCACTTGAGAGATTTCTCTATTTAGCAAAGAAATCAAGTATCATGACTCTCCAAAAATTGGACTCTTGAAACTCCTCTGTTGGTTTGTTACTTCCTCTTGTCCTCAGTACAGCAGGGCAACATGAATTGCAGACATTGACCCAAAGGGAAAAAAAAAAGAATCAAGATGTCCTGATGAAGTGTCAGTTACTAGAGATTCAGCAAGAATTAACTCCTACTAAACATATTTAATTTGGAATTAATAAGGTGGTAGTATGGAAATTAAATCCCAAATGATTGTAGAGAGAGAGCACCTATTGAGGTATAAATATATAAAAGATAAATCTACTTGCAATGTAATTAATTCAAATCTGCAGAACCAATAAGTGTGTGGCAATGTTCCTATTATTACATTACACTTGTGAGGAATGCTTAGGAATTTAATTAGCATTTAACCATACAACTAAGGAAAATGAGATATTAAGCATGCTATCTAATTAACTTCCTATAGATTGCTTGTTAAATAAATATTAAATATATAAACACTTGAGGCCCAGCTGAAAATGTGGCCCTAACTGGATCTCCATTTTTTTCTCTCTTGTAGTTAGTTATAAGGACCCAAGTTACAACCCCCTCAGGGAAGGGAAGGGATTCAGACATTGCCCTTAAAATATGATCCTTGTGACTTGCTGTTGATGCAAGATTCTACTTCTGAGCATAAGATCTCAACTCATTTTGGAGACTCCCAATGACTAAATGCAAAAGTATTAATGAACCACATGCAAGGAATATTGGTAGCAGCTTTAAAGCTTGCCCTATAAATGGTGACAAGAGAAAAAGTGATTGGGAGGATGAAGAGTGCAGAATACAATAGTAACAGCAATCAACACTCCTCTGAGGCTGAAGTGTCCTCTGTCTCTCTGTCTCTGTCTGTGTCTCCTGTATTTATTTCATATGTCTATGTTTTGTTTTTAACTTTCATTTGTGCTCCTTGCTTAGATCCATAGACCCTTTCCTCCTTTTCCCATACTTTCCTAAATTACAAATGGGCATTTGATAATTCTTCCTGCTTGCTTACCTTATATGATTTTAGAGAGAGAATTAAATATGAGATAAGAAAGAAATTATAAAGTATTATTTGTAAATTTAATAATAATCATTAATAGTAATAATTATTACTTAAGTATTTAATTTAATTTAAACATTTAATAAGTATCTAAATGCCCTCAAATTATTATGTATATTTTGTATATACTATTTCATTTGTTTGATTAAGTAATGTTTTGTTCTTGTTGTGTTCATTCATATCAATGATGTCTGACTCTTCCTGACCCCATTTGGGCTTTTCATGGCAAAGATTCTATAGTGGTTTGCCTTTTCCTTCTCTAGTGGATTTTATAGATTAAGAAACTGAGGCAAACAGGGTTTAGTGATTCTCCTGGGGTCACACAGCTAGTTAAGTGTCTGAGATCAGATTTAAACTCAGGAAAATGAGTCTTTCTGACTCCAAGCCAGGCAGTGTATCTCCACTCCCACCACCCAAGTCCCTCAAACATTTTTGGTGAAGGATTTTTTTCCTTAAAAAGGAAATCTGATCTCAGACACTTCCTTTGCTATGTGACTCTGGGAAAGTCACTTATCCCCTTGACCTAACCCTTACCATTCTTCTACCTTTGAAACAATACATAGCAGTGATTCTTTTCTTTTTTCAAGTTTCTCTCTCTCTCTCTCTCTCTCTCTCTCTCTCTCTCTCTCTCTCTCTCTCTCTCTCTCTCTCTCTCTCTCTCTCTCTCTCTCTTCTTCTCCTCCTCCTCCTCCTCCTCCCTCCCTCCCTTTTATTGTCTCTCCTCTCCATTTCTCTTCTCTTCCCTCCTCAATTCTGTTTTAGTGATCTCTTCTCTACTATTACCCAACCTCTCACTAATCTTTTTTTTCACTGATCCACCTGAGCTATTTTAAAAATTAAATCCTAGCACTGTTTCATTTTTGTAATCTGATCTATTTGTTTTTGTTTTATAAGTAAAATTAATGTTGTAGATACTATTGGTTTCCACAGCAATAAAGTCATAGTGTATGAACCAGGACTTACATTGATGGGATCCAACCCCTTATCATCTGGGTATGTATCAGTTTTTCTCCATAGAAACTACCTATTCTGGTACAAATATAGGTACTAATATTTGTGTATTTTGGGTACTACAAAGAACCCTGAATATGGGACTTGTTTTTGTCTCTTTAAGTAGCAAGTAGGATTTAAGGAATTATCCTCAGCCAATAAAATCACCAAGTGATTTATTACTGATGGAACAGCATTATATTGACACTTTTCTGGAAATAATATTTTCTCCCTGGAATTCTCTATTATGTCTCATCTACCTTTCCCCTCTTTGTCTCTCTTTCTCTCAGTAGTATTGTCTCATTTAAAAAAAAAAAAACAAATTTCCCAGAGCCTCCATTTTAAGGAAAGACCCATTCCTGCTATACATTTTTCTCCAGATTCATCCCTTCCTCTTTTCCTTTTATAGTTTGTCATCTCCGTTACAATATAAGCTCCTTGAAGGAAGGTTCTGTCTATTTCAGAGGTTCTCAACCTCTGAATTTGTAGCAATGAAAATACATAATGCATATCAGGTCATTCAAAATCATAACTGTAGCAAAACTACAGTTTTTAAGTAGCCACCAAAATAATTTTTTGGTTTGGGGTCACTGCAACATGAGGAACTGTATAGAGGGGTCACAGCATTAGAAAGGTTGAGAAACACTGGTTTATTTGTTTCCATTTCTATCCACAGTACTTGCTACAGAGCTTAGCAAATAGTAAGTGCTTAATAGGATATAAAAGTCAAGAGGGGGAAAATCATATGACAATATGACTTGAATATATTATTATTGTTATTTTATCAGGAGGGAATAGAGTAATGATAATAATAAACAGAATTATAAATTTATGTAGCATTTAAATGTTTTCCATGGTTATTATATTTTTTGGAATTCTGACTCAATAAGAGAAATGAGAGAAATAGTAGTAGTATTTATAATATTAATATCTAACATTAATATGGTGTTCACTATGTGTCAGACACCTGATAAATGCTCTATAAGTATCTCTAATTCTCACAATGCTGCAAGATAGGTGTTACAATTATCCCCATTTTGTAGATAAGAAAACTGAAGCCAACAGAAGTTAAATGATTTTCCCAGGATCATACAACTAGTAAGTATCTAAGTCCTAATTTAAACTCTGCTCTTTCTGGCTCGATTCCCAGTGCCCTGTCTCCTATACCATCTAGCTAGAAGACTTTAGGCATCATAATTCTTATTTTTGCAAAGGAAGAATCTTAGATTCCAAGGGGCTTGGGTGACTTACTTCTGGTCTTATAGCTAGTAAGTTTGAGAGGTGATACTTGAACCCAGATCTATCCTAATTCCAACTCAATAATCCTTCCACCAATTCATCTACCCACCTACCTGCCTAACATCCAAGGAGGGACGACATATCCTCAAGAATGACGTTAGAGAGGCTAATGTGGGGTCTTCCCTGCCATGGCAATGAGGGGGTTTCCTGGGAGGGTAAAAAATGGCCCAAGAGAGGTAGCTGGGTTGGGGGGGGGAGGATAGTGAATTTGGCTGGGGGGGGGCAGAAGCTGAGTGAGGAGGATGGGTGACAGGCAGGCTCAGAAGCACCTCACCTCAGCTCTCATGACACCTTATCCTTGAATATTTCAAATCAGATCCCCTTCTTGGGTTTAGCAGGAAAACAGACCTTTCACTGCTGTCTCCTCTAATCTGCCAGTCACTTGTTCAGTCTGTGGAACACCAACTGACAGCTATGGAAGTTCCGTTTGGAGAGATGACTGCATAATTTGTATTTGAGAAAGAAGTTCATTCTGTATTAGAGACAATTTATCATCCATTTAGGGAACTAATTGGACCATGCCGTTCCACCCTCCTAAAGGATGCCCCCCTCCTCTCTCTGTCTGTCTAAATCTTACGCTCCCTTCCAGAGTCGGCTCAAGTCTTATCTTCTGCAAATATTCCCTGACCACCACTGTCCACAGTGACCACTTATACCCTTTGGCTCCTGAATCCCTGAATTTCAGTCAATCAAGTACTATCGTGGGGTGCCTCTTCTTTTGTATGAAACTGGTATTTAAAAGTTTTATTGATAAATCTGGTCTCAGACCCATTCTATCTGGGTGACCTTGGGTAAGTAACTTGACTTCCCTTACCACTCTTTGGCCTTGAGACCAATAGACTGTGTAATTATAATTTTCTCCCTAGGACTCGCTTTCCCAGCACCTCATTTATGTATCTACGCTGAGTACTAACATAAGGAAGATATAAGTTTTGCATGACCCCTACCAACTCTCTCTTCTTCCCAGGACATGGCTGTGGAGACTGGGGGTAGAGCTTAGCAGGACAGTTTACTCATGTGGTCATTCTTAAGTTTTATACATCTATTTTTTACTTCTAACTCAAGCAATTAATAAAATTTATAAAATGTAATACTTGGACTATCAGACATTAATTTAAATTTCATAATACCCTAGCGATTCTAAGACAGGCAATAAGATTAGTTTTTAAATTGAATATATATGTCTATGCTCACCTATTATATACATATATATATGTATATATATATATATAATTTTTGCAGATACATATACACATGTATGTATATATAGTCTCCTGGATTAGATTATTGACTCCTTCAGGGCAGGAACTATTTTTATTCACTTTAGAACTCTCCCTAAAATCAGTTAGTGTATTTTGTAAGAAGGAAGTAAGAAAGGGAAGAAGGGTGGGAGGGAAGGGGGAAAGGATAAAGAAAGGAAGGAAGGAAGGAAGGAAGGAAGGAGGGAGGGAAGGAAGGAAAGAGGGAAGGAAGGAAGGAGGGAAAAGGGAAGGAAGGAGGGAAAGAGGGAAGGAATGAAGGAAGGAAGAAAGGAGGGAAGGAATGAAGGATGGAAGAAAGGAGGGAAGGAAGGAAGGAGGGAGGGAGGGAGGGAAGAAAGGAAGGAAATAAGAAAGGAAGGAAAAAAGGAGGGAAGAAAGGAAGGAAAGAAGAAAGGAAGGAAGGAGGGAAGAAAGGAAGAAAGGAAGGAAGGAAGGAAGGAAGGAAAGAAGGAAGGAAGGAAGGAAGGAAGGAAGGAAGGAAGGAAGGAAGGAAGGAAGGAAGGAAGGAAGGAAGGAAGGAAGGAAGAAGGAAGGAAGGAAGGAAGGAAGGAAGAAGGAAGGAAGGAAGGAAGGAAGGAAGGAAGGAAGGAAGAAGGAAGGAAGAAGAAAAATGAGTGGGCAGGCAATGATTACTCTTACTACTGACTTAAAGCCACAACTACTATTCATCAGTGTTGGGAATCTTATTTAGACTTTTAAGTCAGTTTCTCAAAATTGCTTCCATAACAATTTTTATATGCATCTTCATGGGATCATTTTGATTTGCAAAACATATTACACCAAATGTAGTGTAATCCCCATCACAGGCCCTAATGCTCACATCCTTGAACTTCTTCTGAACATCAGTTAAATACTCTAACTGTCTAAAGTAATTGCCTTCAAGAACTTGAACACATCAATATTAATAAAGAAATTAGGCTTTGACTTTCTTTTACAAAGAGAATAATGATGAAAATAAATCCATAGGGTATAAAGTATGCTTGCTAACGAGAAAGAGTGATGGTCTGAAAGCTGAGCTCACTCTAGTGTGATGCCTGATGAATAGATCCATGTGGGCATTGCGTTTAAAGGCAGATATGGATAAGACTCTGAAAATGAGATCTGCAATGAAGATCAACTTTCTTTCAAAGCTCCTCTTGCCTGTCTTTGAGCCATAGGATATTGGGGGTCTCTATTTGTCACTTTCAGAGAAGTCAGAAAATAAAAATAAGCCCATTGGCAGGAGATAAACTACTTATATGGTAGCTTTTAAAATAATTTCAATTAATCTCTGTCACTATGACTTTTCTTAAGGTTTCCCCCAACCCCAGATCCTGCAATACATTTCTTAAATATATGAACTATACTAATAGAATGTTAGAACTAGGATATTAGGACACAAAAAAGGCAATGATAAAGCTGGTTGTATGTAGAGAGTTAGAAAGTATATTAGAGTGACTGGTGTGGACTTTGGAGGTAATGTATCAGATGATATTCCTAAAGGGAGAAGGGAACTTTATCCATATCACACTCACCCCATTTCCTTAATAAATTCCATTGACTCCATATTAGCTCCAAGAGACCAAAAATAAACAAACAAACAAAAAAAAAACAAGAAAATAAAAGCATTAACATTTTAAGAACCCTTCGCAGTCTGGCCCATTACTACAACTCATTTCTTTTATTATACTTTACTCACGTCCATAAACTGTACCATATGGTAATACTGACATCTTACCTTTTCCTCCCATTTGACATTCCATCAAGAATTCTCTTTTCATTAACTTTCCCCATAGCTAGGAAGCTTTACTTTTCCTCACCTCATTCAATGGACTTCCATGGCTTCTACCAAATCAGCTTATATTCCCCCTTCTGAAAGAGATCTTTCCTTCCTGCTCCCCATCCCATACCTTATCACTAGAATTACCCCACTATTGACACTGTATATAGCTTTCATGTAAACAGTCATGTAAATAGTTGCTCCAGTAGAATATTAGTTTATTGAGAGCAGCACACATGAGAGACCATTTTTGCCTTTATGTGAATACCCAGCTCTTGGCACCATGCTTTTCATTTATTTATCAATTAAATTATTTTGGAATGAGAAGAGTAATTTGCTATTAATTAAACCTTTTTTTCATAGAAGGGAAAACTGAGGTATAGGGAAGTAAAGTGGCTTGCATGTACCCTAACACAATTCCTGATATTTATTGGTGTTTAGTAAATGCTTTAAAATATTTTTAATTCATTCAATTCAGTATGTCCCAATTTTGTGTAAAAATATTAATTTTTTAAAATTTCAAGTTTTTAATTTTCTCCTTCCCCCTATCCTTTCCCACCCATTGAGAAAGAAAGCAATATAATATTGATTATACATGTGAAGTCATACAAAACATATTTTGATATTAGCTGTGTTACAAAAGAAAACATAACCATTCTCAAATACCATTAAAAATGAATTAAAAAACTCACGCTTCACTCTATGTTGAGTTCAATTTTTTTTTCTTTCTGAAGGTAGCTAGCATTTTCCATCTTGAGTCCTCTGGAGTTATCTTGGATCGTTGCCTTAATCAGAGTAACTAGAATCTTTCTTAGTTGACCATTTTCATGATAATTTTTGTTACCATATACAGTATTCTCCTGGTTCTGCTCACTTTACTCTGTAACAAATTATATGTTTTTGTAAGTTTTTCCAAAACCACCCTGTATAAAAATTAAGATTATTATTATATTATTCCTACATTATATTGTTATTATTTAAGATTATTCTCTTCTATTATTTTATTAAGATTATTCTATTACAAAAATAAATATTATAGAAATAGGTTTACAGTGATAATATAATACAGTGGAATTGCCTGTCATCTCTGTGAAGGAGGAGGAAAGAGGGGAGGGAGACAACATGAATCATGTAACCTTGGTGAAAAAAAAAATGAAATCATCCTGCTCATCATTCCTTATAGCACAATAGTATTCAATCAAACCATATATTACCACTTGTTCAACTATTCCTCACTTGATAAATATCCCCTTCATTTCTAATTCTTTGTAACCAAAAAGATTGTATATATATATGAAGATACACACACACATACACCCCTATATATGTCTGTAACTCTAATACAAATATATCCTTTTCTTTAATCTCTTTGGGATACAAATTTGGGATACAAAGTGATATTATTGGGTCATGCACAGTATGCACAGTTTTATAGCCCTTTGGACTTAGTTCCAAATTCTTTTCTAGATCATTTCATAATTCCACAATTAGTATGCCTATTTTTTCCCACACATCCTTAAGTGCTTATCATTTTCTTTTACTGTTATTTTAGATAATCTGATTGGTTTAAGGTAGTATCATAGAGTTGGTTTAACTTTCATTTCTTTAATAAATGATTATTTAGAGCATTATTTGTTCATGTGACTATTGATGGCTTTGATTTATTTTTCTGAAAAATCCCCATTCATATCCTTTGATTATTTATCAACTGATCAGTAGCTATCATTTTTTTTTAATTTGATTCAATGCCCTTTACGAATATTTGAGAAATGAGGCATTTACCAAAGAAACTTGTTTTAATTTTTTCCATTTCTAATTTTCCTTCTATATGTGTCTGCATTAGTTTTGTTTGTGTAAAACATTTAAATTTCACATAATACAAATTATTTATTTTGTTTCCTTTGATCCTTTCTATATCTTAGTGGGTCATAAACACTTCTATTATCCACAAATGTAATTGACATATTTTTCCATACTCCCTTAATTGCTTATGATATCTCCCTTTATTTGTAAATCATTTATCTATTTTGACCATATCTTGTTATATTGTGTGAGATATTGGTCTGCCTAGCTTCTTCCAAACTTCTTTCAGTTTTCCTAGCATTTTTTTTTTCAAATGGTGAATTCTCATACCCAAAATCTGAGTCTTTGGGTTTCGTAAACACTAGCTTTCTATATCCTTTTATTACTATGTATTAGATACCTAATCTGTTTCACAGATAAATTACTCTATTTCTTAGCCAGTACCAGGTTATTTTGAGGATAACTGCTTTGTAGTATAATTTTAAAACTGGTACTGCTAGGCTATATTCCTTCAGAACTTTAAAATTTTATTGATTGTTTTTATATTCTTGACCTTTTCTCCTCCCTGATGATTTTGTTATATTTTTTTTTTCTGGCTCTATAAAATAATTATTTGGATGTTATTTTGGTATGGTGCTGACGAAGTAAATTAACTTTGACACAATTATCATTTTTGTTATATCCATTTGCCCTAACCACAAGCAATTTATATTTCTCCCTTGTTTAGATCTGTTTTCAGTTGTGCCAACAGTGTTTTGTAAATGTTTTCCTATTATGAAGATAAGATTAACTATCCCTTTTTCTACTTTTAGCTAACCAAATTAAGAATTTAAAGTACCCTTACTTACCAGTAAGCAAGAGATTTCATAAATCACTTACTAGAGTAAGCTCACACCTCCAAAGGCTACTGCCCCCCTCCCTGTGCAGTGCTAGGCAAATTGAAAGACTGTCATTGGTTTCTGTGAAAAGGAGGAGTGACAGGAAGTGACAGTAAAAAAGGAACAGAAAAAGAAGAGACCAGCATGGTCTAGAGCTATTCCTTTCCTGGCATTTGGAGAGATTATTGCTGGAGATTCCTTTCCTGACTTGAAGGAAACTTTTTCCCTAGATCCTGTGTCTGCTTTCTGGGTGAGTGGCTGAGATTCCTACCTTGGCTTTGGAGGAGGCTGCATTTGTGCAACCCTGGCTGAAGACACCAATGGGATCTCTAGCTGAAGATTACTGGGAAATCTACTTGGAGACAGGGTCTTGGGGAAACCCCTCCCTGAGCTGAGTCAGACTTCACCAGAGAAAGACTTGTAGGCTTATTAGGAATCTGCCTCTTTATCTGCATTTACATTTTGACTCTTCCCCTCCTCTTTGTAAATAAAAGTTGCTAAAACTCATTTTGACTTAAGTTCTAATATTTTTTAAATCTGTGACCATAATATTACTTTATAACTCTCATATTTAGCTTAAAACCTAAATTTAAACCTTATACTATGATCTTGAGTTTGTCTTGGCAGATCCTGACATCATTTTAATTTACATATAGAGCTCATTTTTCTTATAGAAAAAAGATAGATTCACCATTAGATTTGGAGTTCAGAAGTTGGGAGGTTAGGATCATTTTCACCACACCACCACCCCCAAAAAATTGCATGCACCTGGACACTCTCAGATTTAATTTTATCATTTGTATAATTTGGATAAGAATGTTTGCTAAAGCTAGCAAATTGTAGAGTCGTGATTATAAACTTGAACCATGACCCTAAATCCAGGATTCTTTCCATTTCACTATGGTGTTTTGTTAAACCTCTACATTTCATAAAGAGGAAAAATTTGGAACTTGGAGCTTTAAGACTTTCTTAAAGTTATTCATTACTTCTTGGCCAAAACAAGATTCACATTCAGGTTCCCTGAACCTCAGTGCCTTATTTCTTGCACATCACTAAGCCAAACTTGCTATTAATAGAATAAGGATATTTGAGTACAGATGTTACTTCCAATTTTGCTGACAATGTACATGCCACTCTCTCCTGAACACTGAATTATCAGCATGCAAACAAGAGCTATTGTTGAACCTATTCACATTAGCATGAATATAGGGAGTTTTGGTATTCTGTAAGACTACAATAGACATGCCATCTAATTTGTGGGCCCCTGGCTTGCAATTAAAATGCTGCATTAATACATGTTTGTAGATACATGGTGCAAAGCTAGGTAACTATAAGAAGACCATGTTCATTGGCCCCTACTGAAGTGGTTTGAATGGAGGTCAGTAATGACAAGAGCAAGATGAGAATATCTGATATTAGACCTTGAAGAGGTCTAAGAGTCCAAATCCTGATGCTACAAATAAAAAAAAAAAGAGGCCTAGAGAGGGAAAGAAAAAAAGTGACTTGATTAATAAATTTAAAAAAATTATTAGGTGCCCAGTCTGTACCCTGAGGATATAAAACCAGAAAAGAAATGGTTCCACCTCTAAATTATTCACTTTCTTTGTTATTTGAAGTGTTAGAACTATAGTCCAAGTATTCCAATTTTCTACTGGATTAAAAAAATAAAACAAATAAACCAACATCACCACCTTACTCCTATTTCAAAAATGATGAATCTAATACCAAGTTTTTTTTTTTCCTGAAAGTTACAATTTGAGAATTATAAAACTAATCTAATTGCAAACCCACTTCACATTTCTTCTATCTCTCTCTGTAATTCTGCCATTTCTTCAAGCCTTAAGTAAAATACTACCTCTTTTTAAAAATATTTCCTAATGTCCTCAGCTGGAAAAAAAATACAAAACAAAACACAACTCTCCTTTGAACTGCCTCTCTATTTTACAAACATTTCCTATAAGATTGTCTATATGATAGAATGCAAACTCTCCCAAAGCCAGGACTATTCATTGTTTATCTTTGTGAGCTCAACATCTAACATGGTTCTTGATATTTGGTATTTAATTAATGTTAGTTGGTCAATTCTACTCTTTACTATAATCATTTTTATTCATGCACAAAACTAATTTCTGCTACAAGAGGAATCACAAAGCAAATAGAGCAGTGAATTCAAAATTAGGAAGGCTAGAGTTTGAATCCTTTCCCTTCTTCTCCCCTCCAATAAATATCACCTATGTGAAGTGACGACTGTTTAAACACTCTGGAACTGAGTTTATTTTTCTGTAAAATAGGATAATGCTACGAACCTCAATATTGTTTGAAGAGTGATGACAAATGCAGTTTAAAGTTCATAAAATCCTTTACATGAATTAGCTTCTCAGAGCCTAAAAACAAGAATTGGATAAGATACTGGCAAATCACTTTGCAAAAGTTAAAGTTTGTCAGTCATTATGGCAGCTGCTACTACTGCTATTAAAACTACTACTGCTGCTGCTATTACTAGATTGCAAATCCCTTTAGAGCATGGAGCATCATATTCAAATTTTAATGTGGGACCTTACACAAAGTCAACACTTGATTAAATTTTTGTTGAATGGATAACAATACCACATTTTAATGAACCTTACAATTTATAAAGTGGTTTCTTTATAACAACTCCATAAGAGTTTTTTTTTAATTATTATTTTCATTGAACAGATAGAAGAAAGCCTCAGGGAAGTTAAATAATGTCACTTGTCCACATGGTTAGTTAGCATCAATGTGAAGATATGGATTCATGTCTTTTGATTCAAGTCTAGATATCTAGCAATCAATCAATCAATTAACATTATACATCTTTAATATGCCAGGCACTATGTTAAGTCATGGAGGTATAAAGTTAAAACTGAAATAATTCCTACCACTGAGAATCTTGGATTCTATCAGGGAGATAATGTGTACATATAAAAACATAATTATTGGGGGAGATGTGGAAAATTTGGGACATTAATGCATTGCTGGTAGAGTTGTGAATTGATCCAACCATTCTCAAAGGCAATTTGGAACTATGCCTAAAGGGTGCTAAAAGACTGCCTGCCCTTTCGTAGCACTGCTGGATTATTGGTTTTTGTTGTTGTTGTTGTCGTTGTTTTTCCCAAGAGATAATAAGGAAAAAGACCTATATAAGAATATTCATAGCTGCACTTCTGTGGTGACAAAATTTTGAAAAATGAGAGGATTCCCTTCAGTTGGGGAAAGGCTGAACAAATTGTGGTATCTGTTGGTGATGAAATACTATTGTGCTCAAAGGAATAATAAACTGGAGGGATTCCATGTGAACTGGAACAACCTCCAGGAAGTGATGCAGAGTGAGAGGAGCAGAACCAGGAGAACATTGTACACAGAATCTGCTACACTGTGGTACAATCAAATGTAATTGACTTCTCTACTAGCAGCAATACAATGATTCAGAACTATTTGGAGGGACTTTTGAGAAAGAACACTCACTATCTACATTCAAAGGAAGAACTGTGGGAACATAAACACAGAAGGAAAACAACTGATTGATCACAAGGGTTGATGGGGATATGATTGGGTATGTAGACCCTAAATGATCACCCTGGAGCAAATATTAATAATATGGAAATAGGTCTTGATCAATAACACATGTAAAATCCAATGGGATTGTGTACCAGCTACAGGAGATTGGTTGGAGGGAAGGGAGAAAAAGAAAATGAATTTTGTAACCATTGAAAAAATATTCTAAACTCAGCTAATTAAATGAAATTTTAAAAATAAAAGCATCACAAAAATCAATACAGTCATTTTGGGGAAGAATTCATTAGTATCCAAGGGGCTCAAAATGTTTAGTGTAGAACGTAACTCTTGAACTGAGTGCTCTAGGAAAACAGAGATTGGAAGATGCTGGGATTGGGGAGAATGAGGACAAAACTAAAGAGATGGGAGATAGAATTTTATCTGTGAGTTGTGGAATGAAAACCAGTCTGATTAGACCAGAGAATAAGTGGAAAACAGTGTATGATACCACTGAACACTGCAGTATGTAAAAAATAGACTCGAATACAGGACTACAATCCCCATGAGCCTTTGCTCCACTTCCCCAGAATGCCTTGTAATCTCACCTGGGCCGAGATCAAGGAAGGATTTAAGCTGGTGGCAAAGGTCTCTCGGGCTCTTGGACTTCCATTTTGGGGCAGGCGTGGCTTTTTTTCATAATGTAGGTGAGGTTGTGTCTAGGCCTCTCTATGGCCTGGACACGTGTCTCTTATCCTGTATTTTCTTTAATCCTTAATCTTCAATAAACCTCTAAAAATATAATACTCCTTGCAGAGAGAAACTAATTTCTACCTGCCTCAGTCTCCCCAGTCTCCCCTAAATTTTAATCTTTACAAGTACCAAGGAAAGAATCCTATCATTCACAATGAAAAGTTTCGAAGATGAATTTATGGAAGGAGCAATTAGATTTCTAATCAAGTGTCTGAAGAAGACTTCTTGTAATAGAAATGTTTTAAAGAATATTATAGGGCAAACTATCAAAACTCAGTGGAGTGACAAACATAGTGATTTGGTTCATACATGTGAAATCTTCACCTAAAAGCCCAGTTGCTTCTTTTCCATAAATATTAGCAGTGTTTTAAAATATATTGTATTTGAATTCTGGAACAGGCTCTAAATTTTTGTTATTGTTTATTTTTTATTTCAAGAAAACTTAGATTGAAGGGTATGATGATGCATAGCATGCACCTTGTATATAATAATGACTTCATTAATGCAGAAAGAATTGAATTAAATTCAATTATGAAAATTTAAATCAAGCTGAAATCTCTGGAATCATCTAGTTCTGCATTGGTGAAGCCATGGCACTCAAGCAGAGCCAGCACTCAGGGAGCTGCCCTGTTTCTCCTCTTCCCAGAGCCTGAGGAATTTTTTTTTTGTATGTCCCACACATCTGTCCAGTCACCCAGAGCAAGCACTTCCTTTCTCAGCTATCTCTGGTAATTCAGGGCTCAGAGACAGCTTCAATTTGCCCTCTTGGGCACTCCAACTGGGAAAAGTTTCTCCAATCTTGATCTAGTCCAATTTATTTGACCTGTAAGGAAACTGATGTCTAAAATGAATAAATAGTTTGCCCAAGATCACACTTTTTAATAAGTGGCAGACATAGGATTGGAACTCCTTTTTTGTTTCTGAAGTCAGTGAACTGCCCACTAGAGTCTTGATGTTCCTAAAGTCACTTGGCAGATGTAGCCAGTACAAAACTCAAGAGCGCTTTGCTCTCACAGGTGCTTTTTGCTCTGTATAATCCTGTCTCTCATGATCAATGAGATCATCTCATGTCTTTATAAGAAGATTGTGGAGATCATTTCAAGTATAATATTAGACTGTAGGTTTACTAGAATTGCTAATATGACAGATTTTTTTCATTATGCATCCTTTAGTAAAGGGGAGAAAAATTCCTAAAAACTAGAGCTATCAGAGGTGAGATCTGCTGACTTGAGAGTTTAATATCCTAATTATTATCATTGGACTTGCCATTTAAGATACTAACTCAAGGTCACAGAGGACAAAAAACTACATATAGGGTAAAATTAGGGGTTATTGACTGAATATATTATACTAGTGGTTTCCAGGGATTAATTCAATCCCAATAAATTACTCAAGTCAATTTGGGATTGTTATGGTGGTTTTAATTACAATAGAAGGAAGAAATTAAGAAGAAGAGAGAGAGTAAAGGGAAAGTGGATTGTTCTGGCAAGCCAGATAAGAGTTGGAGGTCAAGGAAAGGAGGAAAGGAGGAACTAGTCACTTTACCAAGGATGCTCAGGGAAGACGCCTCACCTAACCCACACTACAGAACTTCTTCCAGTCACCTCACCGGCAAGCCACAAACACCAAACTACCAAGATGCCAAGCATGCTGCCACAAGCTCCCAACTCAGAAAAAGCCCCACCTCTCCAAGAAACAGCAAGAGCCAGCTCGAGAGAGCCTGGGGAGAGGAAATGCTGCGAAATATATAGACAGTTCTTTACATCACTTCCTGCATTTCACATGTACCAATGGTAGCTTAAGCTTGACTTAGGACAGTCCAGGGGGTCTGTCAGTTGTTTCTGATTTGTCATTTGCTAGCACATGTCAGTCATAGGCCATCCTCCTCACAGTTAATCCTTAAGTGGGGGTGTAGACATTCCTTGGTTGCTAAAATTCTAAGACTAAGCAAAATGGAGAAAAATCTAAAATTCACAACTATTAGGCTATAGAGAGAGATTTCAAGCTAATTTCCTCAAGTCTATGGTGGGCATCATTACGAAAGAGATGTTCCATTTCAAGAAGCCAGTTGGCACAGTGGATTGAATGTTGGACTTGGAATTAGGAAGGCCTGAATTCAACTCAAGACTCAGACAATGGCCAGTGGTGTAACCTTGGGAAAAATCAATGAACTCTTAAATTTTGGTTTCCTCACCTCTAAAATGAAAAGGCTGAATTGCAGGACCTATTTAATGACAAACCTATAATCCTAATCTTTCTATTTATTGCAAGGTTGTCCTGGGTGACTTCTGGAGTCCTTCTCATTTCTGAGATTCTGTGATTTTATTTTGCATCTTCCAAAGAATTAGGAATGCAAAGTGAATGCTTTGCCTTTAAATAAGCTCTAGCAGTCTATTAAGAAAAAAAAAATCACTAAGGGATCACAGAAACAGGCAAATGGTTTCTGAAGTCTCATGTTGTTCCCTACAATCCAACATTCTGGTTCAGATGCTCCCTAATTTCCTTAGCATGTTCTGGTACATAGGATAG
Organism: Monodelphis domestica; assembly: GCF_027887165.1. Classification (NCBI taxonomy): domain Eukaryota; kingdom Metazoa; phylum Chordata; class Mammalia; order Didelphimorphia; family Didelphidae; genus Monodelphis; species Monodelphis domestica. Next base: position 684,063,146 of record NC_077227.1, on the reverse strand, counting down.
TGCCTTTTCAATCAATGGCAGCATATGGGTCACTGGCTTTTGAAAGGGAAGTCAGGCAGTCAACCTCTCTTAGCTCTGTCAGGGGTGAGGAATCCCTTTTGATTCAATCTCCAGTTACCTAGAGACACTTCTTTTCATTATGCTAATTGGCTCTTTCAAAGACTCCTGGGTTTGAAAAATAAATGCACTTTCTGCTGACAACCCTCACATTAGCACCTGAAGCTTAACCTAATTAGACTGAGTCAGTAGTCAGAAGTTTTAACCTTCCAAGAGAAGAATGTCCCTGTCTCTAGTAATCATCTCCCATTTTTATTTGCGAGTGTACTTTGAATCCTTAGAGGAAAAGCAAAATTGCCCATGTGAGAGATGTGACCGGAGCATCCTTTATCATGTGGAGTTTGGTTTTCCCCTCCCTTCCTCTGCTTGGGGAATAGGGAAAATCAGGAGTGCTGCTATCATGAATCACCAGCCACTGCTTGGGTAATGGAAAGAGCTCTGGTCTAGGAATTAGAAAATAGGATTTTGGGCCTCAGTTCTCTCACTAGCTAGACTCTTAGACCATTGTCTTACTTGACACTTTTATGATTTTGGGCAAATCAATTAATCTCATTGGGCCTCAGTTCTTCAGTCTATAAAATGAAAGTCTGTGTCTCAATGATATATAAGGCCTTTTTCAACTCAAAAACCTCAGACCCTATGAGTACATTTTCTCCCCTTATTAGGCCTCAGTATCTTTATTTAACAAATAAGGATTTTCAACTATTTGGGATATTCTTATATTCAACATATGTGTGCAAATATAAAGTATATATATATACACATGATTATATTTCAATATAATTGTTTCTGATTTTAATCCATTGTATTTTATTTTATTCATTTTACTCTATCATTGTGGAACAGAGCCCATAGTTTCCACCAGACTACTAAAAGGATCTAAAGTTTAAGAACCTAGGCCTAGATGACCTTTAGATATGAGGAGATCAGTGAGTCTTGGCGAGTAATCTGCTTAATTCATTCTCCAAACATTTAAACATATCAGTATCAGGACTATTGCCTACATTTTTAGATATACACAGATATTTGATTGGAAATGCATATTTAGTTCCAGTTAAAACCATTGGTCTTAGAAAGGGCAGCCAGAAATGAGACATATGAAAACACTTTTGGATTGAAATTGTATTTATATTCTATTCAATATGAAAGTTGTGATGGGATAGAGAAGTAAGGAAGGAAGAAGGAAGGAAGATGAAAAGGGAGGAAAGAAGGAAGGAAGGAAGGAAGGAGCAAGGAAGGAAGGAGCAAGGAAGGAGGAAGGAAGGAAGGAAGGAAGGGAAGGAGGAAGGGAGGAAGGATGGAAGGAAGGAAGAAAGGAAGTGAAAGAAGGAAGGAAGGAAGGAATGAAGGAAGAAAGGAAGGAAGGAAGGAAGGAAGGAAGGAAGGAAGGAAGGAAGGAAGGAAGGAAGGGAGGGAGGGAGGGAGGGAGGGAAGAAGGAGGGAAGGAAGAAAAGAAGGAAGGAAGGAAGGAAGGAAGGAAGGATGGAAGGAAGGAAGGAAGTGAAAGAAGAAAGGAATGAATGAAGGAAGAAAGGAAGGAAGGAAGGAAGGAAGGAGGGAAGGAAGGAAGAAAGGAAGGAAGGAAGGAAGGAGGGAAGGAAGGGAGGGAGGGAGGGAGGGAGGGAAGAAGGAGGGAAGGAAGAAAAGAAGGAAGGAAGGAAGGAAGGAAGGAAGGAAGGAAGGAAGGAAGGAAGGAAGGAAGGAAGGAAGGAAGGAAGGAAGGAAGGAAGGAAGGAAGGAAAAAAAGGAGGAAAACTGGTTCCTGAGAATTTTTGTTTTATAAAGACATATCAGTTGCATATCCCATTACTGCCCCAGGGTAGTCTTGTTAACAATAGAACTGACTGGGACCTAAGAAGAACTAAGTATATGTACAGGATAGGGGCATCTGGGTAGTTCAGTGGATTGAGAGCCAGGCCTAAATATGAGAGGTCCTAGGTTCAAATCTGGCCTCAGACACATTCCAGCTATGTGACCCTGGGCCAGTCACTTGACCCCCATTGCCTAGCCCTTACCATTCTTCAATACACAGTATTGATTCCAAGGCAGAAGGTAAAGATTTAAAAAAAAGAATATGTATAGCAGAAGAATGCCAAAGATAAAAATGCATATACAAACCAAATACACTTGTGTGTTTATGTGTAAATATAACATTAAATTTATAAATATGAACTCTTCCATTTAACAAGAACAGAAAAAACATACTGCATATGAAATTATTAATCTATTTTGCTTAGCTTTTTGTGATTTACTATTCATTTTTATTTTATATATAATGATATGATTCATAACTTAATTTGTTTTTAATTTTTTAAATTTTGTTATAAATTTTAAAAATTTCTCATATATTTTAATGTTATAAATATACAATGTTATAATAAAATAGCTTTTAATTTGTTATAAATGTAGAATGTTATAATAAATATGCTTATCCAAGAAAAAAACAAATTCTTACATTAGATATATCCAAAAATCTTTCTCATTCTTTTTTTACCTTCCTCCCACCTTTTCCCCTTTCCCAAAAAGTCAGGGAATATGATGCAGGTTGTACATATGTTATAATATAATGTCATGTTATGAAACAAGGTACATGTTGCTTCCAGTAAAGAAAAATTCATGGCGGAAATCAAGTGAAGAATGGTATGTTTCAGTCTGTGTCCAGACTCTGTCTGCTCCTTCTTTGGTGGTAGATATCTTTAAGCTGTCCTAGATCCTTGCCTTGTTTATATGAGTGGAATCATTCATATATTATCGTTGCTATTGTGTACAGTGTTCTTTTGGTTCTCACTTTGCATCACTTCATATAAGTCTTTCAAAGCTTTTTTTGTTTCAATCATCTTGTTTGTCATTTTTCTGGCACAACAGTATCCCATTACAATCATAAATAGGAGCAACTAGGCAGCTCAGTGGGTAAAATGTCAGGCCTAGAGACAAATATGGGGTTCAAATTTGACCATAGATATTTCCTAACTATGTGACCCTGGGCAAGTCACTTCTACCCCAATTTCCTAAACCATGCCATTCTTCTGCCTTAGAATTACTACTAAGATATTGTTTCTAAGCTAGAAAGTAAAAGTTAAAATAAAAATAAACAATACTATAATTAGTTCAACCATTCCCAAATTGAAGGATATTCCTTCAATTTTCAGTTTATTGCTATCACAAAAATAGCTATTATAAATATTTTAAAACATCTAGTTTGTTTTCCTTTTTACTTGCTCACTTTAGGATCAATAAATATGTACTTCCACATCAACATGACATTTCCATTACTGTTCAACTTTTGTGAGTTACCTTTTGAATTTCTTCTGAAATGTTTTTTCATCTTCATAAGGTGCTACTTGTTTAGCCCCAGTGAACAGATGGAACTCAGCACCCAGTTATTATCATATTTTCTTATTTGATAACTTATAAGAATAACAGATTCAATGAATGACCAAATCTGGGTTCAATAAGGTCATTACAGGCTATAATAATGGTCCAAACCATAGAGAAATTAATTTAAAAAATTAAAAATGAATGAAGAAAGGAAGAAACAAAGCAATAGATGAACAGTGGATAGATTGCTGGTCCTATTCAGAAAGTCCTGAGCTCAAGCCTAGCCCCAAACCTTTGTAGCTGTGGGAGCATGAGCAATTAATTCACTTAACTTTGTGTGTCTCAGTTTTCTCACCTGTAAAATGATCTGGAGAAGGAAATGGCACACCCTTGTAGTATCTTTGTCAAGAAAACCTCAAATGGGGTCATGAAGAGTCAGGCCTGACTGAAATGACTGTGCACAGCATCAGAAACTATTTTTAGAAGAGGTACTATTGATAGCTATTTTTGTTTTCTTGTTTCATAGTTTGTTGTTATTGTTGTTTATTAGGGAGGTTAAGTGGAGCAGTCGCCTGGAGTCAGAAAGAGTCATCTTCATGAGTTTAAATTTATCCTCAAACACTTACTGGCAATGTGACCCTGGGCAAGTCACTTAACCCTTACCTCAGTTTCCTCACCTATAAAATTAGCTAGAGAAGGAAATAACAAACCACTCTAATATCTTTGCCAAGAAGAACCTAAATTAGGTTATAAAGAGCTCAACATGACTAAAATGATGGAAGAACAACATATAAATGTAAAATCCAATACTTGGGTTAAAAAATCAATTGCATATATAAAAGATGGAAGATCAAATTAGATATTGGTTATGGGGGAAAATATCCTACAACTTCCAGTCAAAAATAAAAGATATTTGATGAATCATTATGATAGAGTATTAATAAAAAGAAAGAAAATGCATGTAGCTTTTGGATGCTTTCATATTTATATTCAGTTTGAAAGTGATTCCACTGTTTAGTGTTCTGGTCAGTCCCCAGTTGTAGCACTGGGTTCAATTCTTGGTGATACATTTTATGGAAGGTTTTGAGCAGATCCAGAAAATGATGCCCATCAGGTTTGATGATGAATCTTGGTTTGTTTAACTTGAAAAAGAAAGAAACTATGGAAGCCATATTCAAGTACTTCATGTGTAATAAGGATTAGATGTGTTCTTCTTGACCTTAGATAGGAGGTGGTCATATAGTTGCAAAAGGATAAGAGTGGTTACTTTATCTTTGGTTATTTCTTTCTCATATACCCTTATACTCAATATATCAAACTTATAGCAGCAATGATAATAAAGTAATAATGACACAGGTACTTTCACCTCCATTGCATTGCCATGTTAAAAAGCAGATGAGAATTTTATTCATAATTCAATAAACAAAAGTAAATAAACACATTCATAAATAAGTAAACACATAAGCAAACAATTAATATAGGCATAAATCATATTTCAGTTGTATGAATTTGACCCAGTTGACTAAACTTTTGAAGACATCATTTTCTCAGCTGCTATATGGATTAAAAATTGTCCTTCTTACCATTTATTTCTATTGTAAAGACCATAAGAATTGACATATTAAAGTGTTTTTTAAGTTCTAAAATACATTATACATGTGAGGTAATTATCTATTAAGATATTCTTAAATTAGTACTGATATATGAAGGAAATAATTCTGAGAAATGTTTTTAAACCCATATTTCCTAAAGACTAACCACATTCATTGTTTCAGAAGAAAAAGAGAAATTCCTTCACCAGATGATCATAAACTTGGAATTGGAAGAGAGCCTTCAAGTTACTTATTCCTACAGACTCATTTTATAGTTTAAGAAACCAAGTCACAGCAAGTTTCACCCAAAGTCAGATCCACAGTAAATAGGAAAGCTTGGATTTGAACTGATGTCTCTCAAAACCAACACTTTCAGTTTTAATGTGTGGCTTATCATTAAAATACATGGACCTAGACTTTAGTTATCAGCTAATTTTATATTTTAAGAATTTCTAATTTTGTAGCTATTGTTATTCTGTCTCCCAATGCAGAACATAATTTACAATTTATAGAGTTGGTCTTTGGTGGTTGAATTTGCAGAAAAGTTTCTCACTCTTTAACTAACCTGGAGGTGAGATTCTATAACCTTACCTAGGGGAAGGTAATCTCATTAAGGGTAAAAACTTTCTAATTTTTTTTTCATATACCCAACAACTAGCAAAGAGTTGGTCAGAGATTAGGTACTAAATAAAGGTCTACCAGATGACTTATTTGTTAATTGGTTCTTAATGAGAAGCAAACAATTTGGTTTTATTCAGTCTTGAATCTCTTGTTCTTTAAAGAATGTAGGATTACCCACACCTTATATAATGAGAAATTAAAGTATGAATTTATTGGATGAATAAAGATTAAGATGAAAAATAACTTCATTATTAAATTATATATAACATATGTATATATATATATGCATATATATATATATATATATATATGTTCTAATTATAAAACTTCAAACCTGAAAAAAAGTCATTGGAAGTCATTCTCATGATCCTGAAGTAAGTCATGTGTTTCCTATTTCTGAGTTACTCAGCTCATGATTATTCATTTCAGCTGTCCAGGCATTTATTAAAATATGATAGTCACAGCTAATGACAGTACTTTATATTAAACTGACCAATCCACTACAACTATGAAAAACTCCCACCCTTGTTTCTATTTACTGGCCACTCTCTGACACAATAAGAGTTCCCATTTATGAAGTATTTTTTTTTCAAATAAGAGAGAAAAAGAAGCAGACAGACAGAAACTTTCTGAAAGTCACATAGTTATTATGTGACATAACTTGAATTTGAACTTACATTTTCCTAGAGCCAATCCAGCATTCTTTTAACTATATGATAAAGCCTTAGGTGAGGCTAAATGTGCCATGCCATGCAGAGAAGAGGGGGAAAAAAGAAACTTTCTCTGGTAGAATTTAAGAAGACACTAATTTAGTGCTCATCAAAGAAGAAAATAATGGTTTAAGCTAGAAATCCCACACATTTATATGGTAAGCCACACTTCAAAGTCACCCTGTAAAAATTACATGACATTTTTATCACAGTCATTTTCAGTCTGGGTCATTATCTTTAACCAAACATTTGTGCCACACATTGAGCAGAGACATATATCAGCTTGGCAGTAGATTGTGCTCGCAAATTCAAGGAAGACATTTCCACAATCTTCGGCAGGAATGTCAATCAAGAGATGATGGAGATACTGAAACAAGGAGGGGGGGATCTTTGGAGAAGAAACTGACTAACAAGCTTATGTGTACAAGGGCCTGGGGCTTTCAGAATGGATGCATTTTATTCCAGCATAATCAGTTGCTAATGTTTCTATTAACATTAAAGCTAGTACTTGAGGAGTCAGCCTCCCATCTCAGCCTTTCTAGTAAAGCAGAATGTTTCAGCTCCTTCATTCCGTGAAAAACCCCATTTGGGTCCAAGCCACCCTTAGTAAGAAGAACTAGACTGAGTATAAAATGTTATAAGACAGAAGCTGAATGTGGCTCACAGGCATTCTTGTTGACTTTCTGACTTCGAAATCCCCATTTCTACCCCTTCTCTGATGTTAAAGTCTGGTTATTTCCATTTTCCTTTGTTTGAACTATTTTAAATCAATACTTCCCAAATTTAAGGAGTCATGGTACACCATGAATGCTAAAAGTAAGTTTCTTGAGGATAGAGACATTCACTTTTATATTTGTATCTAATAACTACCACTGTGTCTGGTGCATGATACTTGTAAATAAATGCTTCTTGGTTCGAATATGTGGATATAGTCCATAAACACAAATATAGGGATTAAAATGCTCCTAGTATAAAAGAGTTGGTGAGCAGGCTAAAGATAATTAATCCTCTTTTCATGTTGAAAATGAGATATTTAAGTTTGTTGTTGCATTAATAACTTCATATACATACTTTTTTGTTAGTTATAGCCTGGGTGAATTTTGGGTGATGAAAGTTTGAAAAGAAGGTGACTCCAAAATATTTTTAGGTAAATTAGATGTACCATGATGACTCTGGACATATAGCTTCTATAGCTCCTTGACTTAATTCTCACAAAATATTTTGGGGTTTCTGGTTTTGTTACCAACTTTCACCTTTCCTTGATATAAACATAAGTCCTAAAATGGTGAACAAAAATTGATCAACACCAGTATGTAGAAGATGGGGAGAAGCCCAATAAATGAAAATCTAATTTGAAAAACATATGAGTAACAAAGGATAGATTGTAAGAAAAAAATGTGGTTTAGTTGTGTAATATGGAAAGGAAAAAAAGAGGGGAAAAAAGGTTATTCCCATCTTTGTGTTAAGAAACAATGTGCAAATCAAGGGATTATAACACTGTTCTGCTTTGGTCAAACCATAACTAAAGTATTCTGTTCAATTATGTATACCATGTTCTACTAAATATATGAAAACTCTATTATAACTTTAAAAAGTGATATAGATAGTGAGGGTCTTTGGAATCAGGCCATAGGATCATTAATTGAAGAAGTCCAATCAATTAGCAAGTATTTATTATACACTGACTATGTGATAGGCAAGGACTCTACTAAGCATTGAGGACACAAGTTATAAGGGATAAAATTTATTGTTGGACTGAATATATTTTAGTTGGTCCCCAGGGATTTAAATTCGAAATCCCAATGAAATGCTCAAGTCAGAATGGGATTTTATGGTGGTTTATTTACAATAGAAGGAAGGAATTAAGAAGAGAGAGAGAGAGAGAGAGAGAGAGAGAGAGAGAGAGAGAGAGAGAGAGAGAGAGAGAGAGAGAGAGAGAGAGAGAGAGAGAGAGAGAGAGAGGAAAAAGGGAAGGATCGCTGGCCTGGCCTGGTCTGAACCAAGCAGGAGTTCTGAGGTCTCATGACAGTCTAAGGGAAGCAATCTGAGATCTCACGATCTCACACTCAAGCTCCTACACAGTCAAGTTCCACTATCCAGTCCCTTTCACAGGAAGGGACACAAAATATAAAGGCAGTTCTTTACGTCACTTCCTGTGTCTCACGTACCAATGGTGGCTTAAACTTGGTTTAGGACAGCCCAGGGGGTCAGCCAGTGTTTCTGATTTGTAACTTGCTAGCACACATGGGTTATAGACATTCCTTCCCCACACTTAATCCTTAAGTGGGGGTATATACATTCCTGGTTGCTAAAATTCTAAAGACTAAGCAGGGTGGAGTAAATCTAAAATTCACAAAGCGCAAAGAATAAAATAATCCTAGCTTCAACGATCTTATATTTTTATTAGGGTGACTAAAACACATACACAAATATATCATATGTGTTTGTGTATACATATATATACATATATATACCTATTTATCTACTCTATAAATATAAATATACTCAATGAATGCAAATATTCAGAAAGGACTTCAGATGTTTAGCTTAGAAAGGAAAAAGCTTTAGAAGAAAAGCAAAGGTATCTTTTTTTCCTTCCTGTATTTGAAAGGCTATCTTGTGGAAAGGGATTAGATTTATTCTGCTTGGTCTCAGAAGACAGAACTGGCAACAACAGGTGAGAGTTGTAAAGAGACACATTTTATCTTAAGGGAAAGAAAAAAAATTCTTAAAATTAGAGCTTTTAAAAAGTGAAAGGTGTTGCCAACAGAGGAAGTGGGTACTCAACCCCTGAAAGTGGTGCCTCCAGACAGAGGACAAATGAACACTTCCCCAGGAAGTTGAAGGGGTTATTCCAGGTCAAATACAGTTGGACTAGATGACATCTGAGGTCTTTTTCAGTAAGTAACTTCTCCAAATTTATGATTCTATGAACTCTTAGAGCTCTCAACGTCTGTTCCATTGATTTAACAATTATTCATGCATAACCTAGAAATACTTTTTTCCCCTTCTTTTCACTATTCAAATTTATATTTAACTTCTGTCATGTTTAAATCAGATCTCCCCAACTAGACTAGAAAAGATAAAGTCTTATTTTCCCTTATTTCGTCTTAATATATAGCATTGTTTAGCATATATGTGCATATGCTCATATATTTGTGTATGCACATATGTGTATCACATATGTACATGTGCTTTATGTGCATATACTTGAATATATGTGTATATACTATAATAATTAAAGTAAAATATTAAATTTAATATTAATTTTTTAAAGAAGATTTTGGTCACCATCTATAAAATTAACTCTCAAGTCAAGTGTCTATTAGTAGCTCTTAACAGTAAAGTTTTAATCAAAATAGAAATGAAATGAAAAGATGGAAATGTAGGAAGGAGACAGAAAATATCACCTAACATACCCTAAGTTGAATCAGTAAGCCCCAATCCAAAGCCCACCAAGTTGCTTAAGACAACAAAAGCCCTCCAGTGCACAGCAGGCACAAGAGCTCTTTCTCAAGCCTGTGTTCCACCCCAGAACAAACAGAGAGAGAGAAAACTCCCAGTCCTGCCACCTATGCAAGCAAAATGGGATGAGAGGTAGGCTGAGCTTGTGGAGGAGTAGCCTGGGCAATGGATTCTAACTACACAAGACACATATATGAGTATATAAATATATATGTATCCCTATTCCACATGACAGCCTTTTAAATATATTAAGAAATACATGTATATGCATTAAAAAGATACGCAAATTTTAAAATATGTAAGTATAAATATATATATAAATATATATTTATACATAGTAGAAGTAGTCTCTCAGAAGCTGAGAATGACTATTGTCTTTGTGCAGTTTCATCTACGGTGTACCCTCATGTGGCTTTGGAGTCCAAAGGCTGAGGCGCAGAGTTTGTGGCACGTGGGGCCTGGGACGCCAGTTGTTACGGGAGGTGCAGCTGTGACCTGGTGTCGGCGTTTACGCTCAGTGGCAAGATGTCGAAGTTGCTCATCTTCAAAGGTGGTGGCGGCCTGGTTAATGTGGATTCGCCAGCTGCTTCTGTCAGAGGCAGCGAGTTCTAGTTGCTTTGGTGTAATGCCAGCCCACTTCAAGTTGGACGTTAGCTGATCCTTGAATCTTCTCTTTGGTCGGCCTTGTTTCCTGAGTCCAGCTGACAGTTCACCATAGAATACCTGTCTTGGTATTCACTGTGGGTCCATGCGGATGACGTGTCCAGACCATCATAGCTGGGTTTGGAGGACCAGGACTTCGATGCTGGTGGAGTTGGCTCTGTCGAGGACTTCCTGGTTGGTGATTCGGTCCTGCCATCGGATCCTCATGATTGACCGGAGGGAGCGTTGGTGGAATTGCTCCAGCTGTTTCATGTTCTTCCGGTACAGTGTCCATGTCTCACAAACGTACAGGAGCGAGCTGAGGACCACTGCGTTGTACACTTTGAGCTTCGTCGCAGTGCTTACACCTCTGTGTTGGAGGACTTTGGAGCGCAGCCGCCCGAGTGCCTGGCTGGCCTTTTGGATCCTGGCATTAATCTCGTTGTCTAGGGACCCGTCGTTGGCGATGGTGCTGCCCAGGTACTTGAGAGTGTTGACGTTAGAAAGCTGCGTGCCATCGATTGTAATGCACGGCTGGTTCTTTGGCCTCCCTGGTGCAGGTTGGAACAGCACCTCTGTTTTGCTGAGGCTGATAGTCAGGCCAAACAGTTTTGTTGTGGTGGAGAACCTGTCCACAATGGTTTGGAGATGATTTTCTTGGTGGGCCATGAGAGCACAGTCATCTGCGAAGAGAGCTTCCAGGATGAGTCTCTCTGTTGTCTTTGTTTTTGCAGCCAGGTGGCGAAGGTCGAATAGTGAGCCATCCAGTCGGTATTTGATGTAGACGCCCAGGTCTAGATCCATCACAGCATGCCGTAATACTTGGGTGAAAAATAGGTTGAATAGCACCAGAGCGCGACACAGTCTTGTTTCACACCATTGGAGATGTTGAAGCGGCCGGAAGTCTCTCCACCAGATAGGACTTCCCCTGTCATGTCGACATGAAAGAGCTGGATCAGTTTGACGAATTTTGCTGGGCAACCAAGCTTGCTGAGGATCACCCACAATGCGTCCCTGTTCACTGTGTCGCATGCCTTTGTCAGGTCTATGAAAACAATGTAGACTCAGGTTCTGCTCAAGGCATTTTTCCTGCATTTGCCTCACCGTGAAGACCATGTCGATGGTGCTACAATCTGGTTGGAAGCCACATTGTGATTCAGGTAGGTTCTGCTCTGAAACAGATGACAGGAGTCTGTTGTGTATAACACAGGTGAGGATCTTTCTGGCAGTGGAGAGTAGTGATTCCTCTGTAGTTGTCACAGGCTGCTCGTGAGCCTTTGTTCTTGTATAGGGCTACGATGGAGGCATCTCTGAGTTCTAGGGGCATGTCTTCCTCTTCCCATATGCTGGTCAGCACTATATGGAATGCCTGAAGAACCTTTCTATTTAAGGCCTTGTACACCTCAGTTGGGATCCCGTCTTTACCGGGTGCCTTGCCTGTAGTCATTTGTTTAATGGCTTTTTGGATTTCTTCTGATGAAGGAGGGATGTCAAGTTGTTCGATGGTGCGGTTTTGGAGGATTTGGTCAAGGGCTCTTTGTTCAACTGAAGAGGGTCGGTTGAGAAGCTGACTGAAGTGTTCTTTCCACCTGTTGCTGATGACATTTTTATCTTTTATGAGAGGGTCACCATCAGAGGATAGCAAGGGGACAGTGGCGGATTTTAGTGGCCCATAGACAGTCTTGAGGGCACTGAAAAATTGTTTATAGTTTTTCGTGTCAGCAAAATGCTGGATTTCTTCTGTATTTTTTTCCCCACCATCAGTCTTGCATCTTCCTGATCTCATGCTGCACCGTGGCTTGGAGAGACTTGAATCTGTGCTTTTTAGGATAAGAGTTTGGTTATTTTGCCACTCCATAAAGGCTTTGTTCTTTTTGTTCAACAAGTCTTCAATAGAAGTGTTTTTGTCATCGAACCCGTCCTGGTGGTTGCATTGTTTGGGGACTAGATGGGTCATTTTTTGGGGGTCTTTGATGTTTCCTTCACTGCATCTCTGAACTGTTTCCATTTCTCGGTTGGGCTTCCAGTGAGTGGTCCCTTGGCAGACAGCTTGTCATCCAGGCAGGACTGGAATGTTTGCAGATAGAATGGATCTCTGAGACGACTCATGTTGTAAAATTCGGGAACTGTCTGGGCACATTTTGGATGACATGACGAGGAGCAATGCGTATTTGAAGATTCGCTCTAACCAATCGGTGGTCTGTCCAGCATTCAGCTCCTCTCATGGCTCTGGTGATCTTTACATCCTGGATGTCTCACCGGCATACAATGATATAGTCAATGAGATGCCACTGTTTTGATCGTGGGTGCATCCACGTTGTTTTATATTTGTTCACCATTCTGAACAGAGTGTTCGTGATGGTGAGTTGGAACTCTGAGCATTTGCTGAGTAGCAGTAGGCCGTTATTGTTCATTTTGCCCACGCCATGTTTGCTGAGCACTCCTTTCCATCTTTCATGGTCCTGGCCAACCCGGGCGTTGAAGCCTCCCAGTAGTATCAGCTTGTCATTTGTGGGCACTGAGTGTGAGACGACACTCAGGTCAGAGTAGAACTGCTCGATGGTCTCCTCTGTGCTGGTCAGTGTTGGGGGATATGCGCTGATGATTGTGGCATACCGGTCTTTGCTGAGAGGCAAACGGATCTTCATGAGCCTCTTGCGGATGCCCACAGGCAAGTCTGGCAGCTGTTTGAGCAAACTGGTCTTGATGGCCAGGCCAACACCGTGGATTCTGTCTTCATTTGAGGCTCTACCTTTCCAGAAGCTGTATCCAGTGGTGGATTCGCTGAGTGATCCCTCTTCTGGTAAGCGTGTTTCGCTTAAGGCTGCGATGTCCATGTTATATCGGCCAGTTCTTTACCGATTAGAGCTGTTCTTCTCTCAGGTCTATTCTCTCTATCAAGTAATGTCCTGATGTTCCATGCTCCTAGTAGGAGTTTCTTTGTGTTTTTTCTTTGATTTCGACCGCTTAAAGGGATGACCCGCCAGCCGTGGTGTGCTGACTGGGTGATTGTAGGGCAGGCAATGTTTGGGACACCTTTTCTAGTCCCCTCCCTTGATTAGGGTGAGCACTGCTGTCCTAGAGAGGGCTGCTCAGTCGCCCAGGATGCTGCCAAACTTCCCTGCTGCCTACAGAGACGAGTGACCACTAGTCCTTGGGCCGCCTACATGTAGGATCGTGACTACAACTGCCAGTGGTCACCTCCACCTGTTGTGTCGCCATCCCCCATCACCTCAAGTCTTGAAGAGGGTGGATGGGGTTAGGATAGATGAGTGTGCACAAAGACACTTGTGCGTGAAGGAGATTTAAGTGGAAAAGTCGATGCACAGAGACAGTCCCACTCTCTCGGCGTTGGAAGCCTGGGTCCAGTGGCACGAAAAGTCTTTACACCTGGAGACTTTCTCAGCTGCATTGGATGGCCGTGTTCTCCTTTGTGCTCCAACACGCCCTGAGCACTCCACAGTGCTTTGCTGTGTCACCCTTCAGCAGTGTATGGGGTGTTCAGGGAGGGATAGCACCCTTGGTATGGAGGGCTTGTCGTGCCCTCCTAGGGCAGCTCTCCAGCCTCTGACCCCCACCTGACACCCAGCTCTCACTTGTGGCTCCCAGTAGCTGCTAGCATGTGGCAGCGGCCACACCCTGGGCAAAAGCTTCAACAGGCCGGCTAAACCTTGTGAGGGAGCTATCGGGTCGTCTTGGACCCCTGGTGAACCAGGGCTTTGCTCACCTAGCATGTGAAGACTGCTTCGGTGGAACAGGCAGAAGAAACCAACAAGAAGGTATTTATACATAGAAGTTATTATATAACAGAAAATCTCCCTAGCAATTAGCATTGTTTTCTTTTTTTTTTAACCTTTATCTTCTGTCTTAGAATCAATACTAGGCATCTGTTCCAAGGCAGAAGAGCAGGCAATTGGGATCCAGTGAGTTACCCAGAATCCTACAACCAGGAAATATCTAAGGCCATATTGGAACTTGGGACCTCCTGACTCCAGGGCTTGATTTCCATCTACTAAGGCACCTAGCTATTCTCACTTAGAATTAGAATAAAGTGAAATGGGTTATTTTGAGGAGTAATAGACTCCCTCTCCCTCTCCTCTCTGAAGGTTTTCAAATAAATTATTAGTGAATATGTCAATTTATTTTTCATTAAAGAGATCCTTAAGTATAGCACCACAGAATCATGGCCATAGAAGCTTAGACTTTTATTTGAAAGGAGTCTTAGATACCTTCTAAGGGGGATCTTCCATCTCCCTTTTATAAATTAGTAAATTCAGTGATAAAGAGATTAAACAGTTTGTTCAACACCACAGGTAATAAGGGGGGTAAAACTAGAACTTTAAACAAGATCTCATACTATATTCTACATCCAGCATTTGGCCTATAAAATCAGACTCCTTGTAATTGGACTATATACCTTCTGCGATCCCCTCCAGTTCTTCTATTCTCTGATTAAATATCCTTTAATCCCACTTACTTTGGCTTAGTAAATTCTAGTCCAGTTCCCTGACTCAAATGTCAGCTAGAAAGAATTCAGCTGGGGATGAACCCCTCCCCCCAGACCAACAGTAATGGTTAGGCTGTGGCATGAGAACTTTGGAGAAGAAATGAGAAACATTTTTTCAAAGAGACTTTGTTCATATCACACAGAACATGAATATTCTAGAATACAAAGTCTGGGAAATAATGAGCTTGTGTTTTTCTGGCCTCCTGGTCAAGGATGCTACCTGGAGCAAAATAACTTGTTACTAGGTATAACTTAGTATTCTACCACTATTTCTCTTGAATAAAATGAGTTGAAAGAATCTTACATCTAGCTATTTGTCATATTTCTAGCAAACTAGAAGCTGCTGTAAGGCAACGATTGTATTTTACCTTAATTTTTTCTATCTTCTTGCACCCATTTCTTGGTTCTACACATAGTACTCAATTAATGCCTTCACAGTGGAATGAATAAGTAAATGAATAAATGGATATTTAAATTATATTTGCTTAGGTATAAAATCAGAATTGATTCTAGTTACCTGCCTGGTCTCTCCTAAATCAGTTTTGCAGATACATAACTGTAGCTCTATTTTGGCTAAAAAAAAGATGGATATTGTTACAGTGCATTGCTGAGTGTTGACATTGTACAAATGACTCTGAGGTCGTAATTTATGGTGCACTGGGCTCAATTTATTTTTAGGTGTCCAATGAAGCAAGGTGTCAACAGTTTATCAATATCACACAAAAGGATATAGATCAAACTCTGGGGAAATGCAACTCTTCATTCACACTCTAAATACTTCTTTTGTGTAGAATTTGAGGGGCTATGATAGGACACCTCAATATTATAATGAGAGAAATCAAGTGAAGTTTTATAGGTGGCATCATAGTTATGTCCCAAATTAAGTTCATCTTGGGACAGAAGCAACAGCCACTCATCCAGGCCCAAACAAATGTAATTTTCTTAAGAACATTAATCTTTGGGACATGTATTCATTAATAATAGGCATTTTTCATTCATTCATTCATCTCCCTTGTGCAATATATTTTTCTAGGTGCTGTAATAATTTAAAAGTTTAGATTAAAACACAGTACTGTTTCTCATGATCCCTATTGCTAAATGGGGGCTTACCATATACGAAGATATAGTAAGTGTAATGCACAATAATTAAGGTATGATGACTTATTCAGAGTTGTGTGTATTAATAATGTAAGAAAAGAAAGGTAAATGAAAATAAAAGCATACTAAAATAATTGAAAAGAAAAAAAAGGCCAATGTTAGATCTTTAAATTTAAATATAAATTTAAATTTAAATGTTAAACCTTTAGATTTACTTTCAGATAGCCACCATTCTGATTCTGACTGAGTAAAATCACTTACTCTTTCCAGGACTTAGTTTCTGTAAATATAACAACAGGGACTTAGATGAGAACAACATTCTTAATTGGAGTCTGTAAACCTTTTTTTAAAAAGTATACAGATGATTACATTCCAATTTAGTTTTCTTTGTAATCCTAAATATGTAGTATTTAATGTAGTTAAAAACCTTATACTGGTAACTTTGCAATATTAAAATAGAAAGCTTTAAACAAACAAAATCAATGCAACCATTATTAAAAGGCAAATAAGAAACTGAGGAAAAATATAACAAGTATCTCTGACAAAGGCCTTATTTCTCAAATATATAATGAACTGAGTCAAATTTATATGAATATTAAATATTTCCTAATTGATAAGTCATCAAAGGATAAGAACAGGCAATTCTTAGATGAAGATATTAAAACTATCTTTAGTTATATGAAAAATGCTCTAAATTACTTTTAATTAGAGAAATGCAAATTAAAACAGCTCTGAGATACTCCCTCACACTGATCAGACTAACTGATATGGCAAAAAAGAAAAAAAAATTATAAATGTTGGAGGATATGTGAAAACATTGGAACAGTAATATACTATTGGTGGAGCTATGAACAGATACAAATATTTCGGAGAACAATCTGGAACCTTTCCCACAGGCCATAAAACTGTGAATCCCCTTTGATCTAGTAATACCACTACTGGGTCTGTATTCCAAAGAGATTAAAGATAAGGGGAAAGGACCTACTGGTAAAAAATATTTCTAGAAGTTTTTTTTTTTTTGATGGCAAAGAACTGGAAATTGAAGCAATGTCTATCAGTTGGGGAATGACTGAACAAGTTGAGCTATATGCTTGTAATGAAATAGTATTGTGTCATAAGAAATGATAAGCAAGATAATCATAAAAATACCTGGAATTTTTTTCTATGAAGTGATGCAATATGAAGTGAGAAGAACCAAGAAAACATTGTATAGAACAACAGCAGTAATGGATGATGATCAACTGTGGTTGACTTAATTATTATAATCAGGGAAAGATCCAGGATAATTTCAAGGGACTTATGATGAAAAAGGTTATTCCCCCACCATAGAAGGAACAGAGTTTAAATGTAGATTAAAGAATACCATTCTACTCATTATTTCTTCCATGAATTTTTTTCTAAAGTAAGCAATATGTGTCTTGTTTCATAGTTTGGCATACATGGAAATTTGCACTGTATAATAACACATATATAACCTATATCCTATTTCTTGCCTTTTGGGGGAAAAGGCAGATGGAAAGGGAGAGAACATGGATGGCAACAATGATTATTAAAAGTTTTATTCATTTGTAAACTGAAAATAAAAAAAAATAAAACAAAACAGCTTTCTACTGAGGAAGTCACAGGCTTCACTAGATTGTCAAGGGGATACAAAAAGATTAACTCCTCCTGGAACAGACAATCCATAAAAGTCTACATTTCCAAATCTGTAATGATGTAAGATGGCACTTAAAAGATGGATAGAAATCCAAGAGATGAAGACAGAGTTAAAGGAGCCCACAAAGTTATGTGAACAAAGGCTGTGATATGGTAAAGATTTGGGGATTATGGAGTAGTTGAGTTTGGTACGACTATCCAGTGTAGAAAAAGGCATAAACTGAGATGAAATTGGCAACAAAGGGTGCTGTCAGATCATGAGAGGCTTTGAATTAAAGGCAAATGATTTAAATAACAGGCAAAAAGACTATGCTGAAGATTTGGGTCATGGGAGTGACATCAGGAAATCTACAACTAAAAATTGTTTTGACAGTGGTTTGAAGAATGGCATAAAGAGAGATTATAATAGGGTTCAGGAGACCAAGAGGGAAGGAAATAACCCAAACCAGTAAAAAAAATGGTGATCTTTCCTAGGGGGTAGAAGTGAGAATAGAGGGGGAAAGGATGGATACAACATGTATAGAGGTCAAAAAATGAAAGATTGTTAACTGAAAAAAAATTAATTATATATATATATATATGTATGTATACATGGTTCATATATATTACACAAATTTTTTTACTAAGTGTGTTATAATAGGAGAGGAAAAGGACAGAGCTATAACTATAAATTGTTGAATCTGGGACAAAAGCAGTCAAGATTGTGGGGAGGAGGGTAAACTGAGGAAAAAAAAGGGATCTATTTCAGGAGCAGTTATGCTTGGAAATGGAATAGCTCTAGATAGTCCAGATTATGGCCAGACCTTTCTCAGACAATGAACTCTCCCATCTTCCTGAACCATCAGCTTCCAGGAAAATAAAAGGTACCAAAGATCCATGTTGGTATTTTGGCTGAGAGAGTTGGCTCTTAGGAAAGAGGCACTTTAACAATGATCCCAGGGCACATAACCAAGGGCTAGGAATGGGAGAAAACAAGAGGCAGAAAACTGACTTCCAGATGACAGCTTTTATTTATTGAGTGCTAATCTTAACTGGGAAAAAGTTAAAGAAAATATAATGAATGATCATGAAATTTAATTGAAATAATGTAGACAGGAGGTGGTATAGGGGAAAATATATAAACAATTAAGTGTGAAAGTAGGGTGCTAACTGTTAATGATACAGCAATTCAATAAACAAAGAGATCATTGAAAATAGACATTTCATGAAGGAAAAAGAGACTTGAGGAATGACTTGAAATTACGTATGGGATGAATGAGAATATTTCAGATGAGTGGCACAGAAATAGAAATGATCAAGGCATGGAGGAGAGCTGTCAATGATGAGATTCGTCTTCCTCAAGTGGAAGGTCAGTCAATAGTCAGTCAATACACATTTAGGAAGTGTTTATTATGTTCTAGGCACTGAGCTTAGCACTGGAGGGTGTAGAAGTTGATGAACAAGACATTGTGCCTGGCTATTTGCTCAGAAGTGAACCATGACAAGTCTTGTTACTTGTCCCCAAACTTCACCTACAAAGCTATGGTAGTTATTTTAATAATATTATCTGAAATACAGACTTGGTTGGGAACTTAGAGATGAGCATCAGTTTCCTTTTCTGTAAGATGAGAGATTTGGACTAAACAGGTGCTTTGATCCTTTCCAGAACTAGACCAATGATACTGCGGTCTAAATTCCTAATTTCACAGAAAAGAAGATTAAGACACTGAAGAGAGGTAAAATGTAATTAGGAATGAACCAAAGGTTGGATCTGATCTCTGCCACTTACTATCTTATCTGTATAGCCCTAGAGAGTTTAGTTAGCTTTTGGTTTCTCCATTTTGTAGGAGAGTTGGACTATATAAATTGTCAGATTGTTTTCAGTTTTAGATCTATCAACCAAAGTCAAGTCTCTTTTTCCTTCATGAAATGTATTTTCAATGATCTCTTCATTTATTGAATTGCTGTATCATTAACAGTTAGCACCCTACTTTCACACTTGATTGTTTTTATATTTTCCCTTAACTTTGGATTAAATTTAATCCAAGCATTGTCACTGATAAGTAGTTGTGCCACGATTCATACCAAGATCCTCTAAGCCTGGTCTTCTTCACTACCACCATACTGTGTATCCTGCTTTTCGTAGGTCACTCTCATACCAAATATATAAAACTAGTCAAACCCAGGAGTCTGTGCTTAGTGCCAACATACTCAACTCAGATCGTTTAAGTAATGCCAACGATAGACCATTCAGGTGGGAGAATTGGTAAGCCTATTTTAATTAAAATGTCCACATGCACTCAACTGCCTACTTCATTGAGATTTATTCAAAGAGATATTTGACGTTAATCAAATGTCAACTGATTCCCCAAAAAACATTTATTGAGACTTAACAACTTGGCTATATGTGGCATACAGCTGTTAAGGTCTCAATAAATCTTTTTTTCTAAATCAATGTAAATTTAATTAAAATGCAAAAAAAAAAAACTATCTGGCCTAGTTCAAATCCTTATTTTATGCAATTAATGTGATGCTATTAAGAGTCTGATTTAGTGACTACGGGGAAGGGGGAGATTTAGTGTCCCTTAAAATGGGCAACCTTCAGCAGGTTACTGCTTTAATAAACAGAAATGCAGGGCAGATCTCCCGGGCACTTGGCAGATGGAGGTATTCCAGCCCCTTCCCACTCAAGTTTCTGTTTTAGGGATTCAGAAAAGCATCATTCTCCAATGGAAGTTCAGTAAGGCAAAAATAAGGCTGGTCTCCACTCTGTTATTAGATCACTGCATGACTTTGAGTCCTCAGTCCAGATAGTCCTGGAACATCACTTAACTCATCTATAAAGCAAAGGGATGAATAGATGATCTATACAGTACATACGGAAGGATAAAAGTTGAGAAGTAAGGTATAAGTAGGAGGAAGAGCACTACATTAATAGAGCAAATGTGGGAACATTCAGCATTGATATTTGCTACCTCAGACAAGTAACAATCTGTCTGTTCTTCAGGGTTCTCACCTGGATAATGAAGGAGTACTGTAAAAAAGGGACACGTTTCTCTTCTAGCTCTAACTCTTAGCACGCTATGATATTTAAGGTCCCCATAAACCCTAAAAATATGAGCTTGTCAGGGGTGCTTAATTTGGAGTTTATAGTCTATTGAGCATCTATGGGCAGAATTTTAGCTTTTTGTGAACTTGAATAAGAATAAAATATATTTTAGATTCCACTAAATTTTAATATTCTTTGTAATCTTATACATTTATAAATAATCTGAAGATAAGTTCATAGGATTCACCAGGCTGCCAAAGAGATCCATGATAGAAAAGTGTTTAAGAACACATTCTTTAAGCTTGAGATATGAAGACTTGTTTAGGAGAGATAATTTTGTTTTGTTTAATTCAATACACCAATAAATTTTCTTTCATTTGTTCTTTGTATAAGATCATAATTGTGAGTTATTGCAGAGGTTCATATAAATCCAGGCAAGGACATAAAAATCAGGCTATGGTCACTATGATGAAAATACACTTAAGCCACTAATGGGGATGATTCAGACTTTCTCTGACCATTGTTTTCTCTTCCATTTAGTCTGACAACCAACAATTGTAATGTTCAAAAATACCAAAGCATAAATTTAGATAGGAAGGTAACAGATACCAATTTGTTTTCCTAGAAAACACAAATCATACAGTGTGATGACCTCCCTAATCCATATCAGAGATAGGGCTCTCCCTGTGTAAAAGGAATAATCCAAGAAACCATTTTTGGAACCATATCTAGTTGCAGATTTCCTTCTGTCTCCAGTCAGCTGTAATAAATCTCATTTGGTCATGTAAATCTTATCCATTCCTCCCTCCCCCTGTCTTTTGCTAGTAAGGATAGTTATTTTCTCAATAATCAAGCATTTGGAGAGACCTTTGCCACAAAATAGAAAAATTGAAATTAGTTAGGGAAACTGGTCAAGTTTCATTTTTTAAAAAAATTCTCCAAAGAATTGTTTTCATGACAATTGCTTACAGAGACCTTAACTTGAGGAGCCATGTTATTATCCAGTTTGGCCTTCCAGAGAAAGCACTTGAGGGTATAGAGGTGCAGCAGTATCAAAATTGGGATGTACTTTCTTCTTTCCCTTCTTGTATGAGGTCCAAGAAAAGCCTTGAAACTAATCTGAGGCATTTTGGTCAAGCATGGATTTATACACTGGGTGTTCTAAGGATAAAAGTAGTTCTTCCTTTTTCCTGTGATGATGATAAAGCATGCTCTGAATCACATCTACCCCATCATGCATGACGTCCACATGATCACTGATAAAATGTAGCCTCCTTGACCATTCAGGTCAAGTCATTTAAATTAGTAATTTATTTGATAGTAATTCCCTTATTTAAATAGCTAAAAATAACTACCTATTTTGAACTCCTATACTATAGTTACATCAAATATTCCATATGGTACTTATCCCGTTGCTTTATATTTTTTAAATTTTATTTAAATTATTCAATTTAGAATATTTTCCCTTGGTTACCAAAATCATGTTTTTCCCTCCCCTCCTCCCACTCCCTCTCCTAGCTGATGTGCAATTCCACTGGGACTTACATGTATCGTTGATCAAGACCTATTTCCATATTGTTGATATTTGCACTAGGGTCATCATTTAGAGTCTACATCCCCAGCCATATCCCCATCGACCCATGTGATCAAGCATTTGTTTTTCTTTTGTGTTTCTACTCCCACAGTTCTTTCTCTGAATGTGGATAGTGCTCTTTCTCATAAATTCCTCCGAATTGTCCTGGATCATTGCACTGCTACTAGTAGAGAAGTCCATTACATTCGATTGTACTATAGTGTATCAGTCTCTGTGTATAATGTTCTTCTAAAGCCCTTCTCCAGGCTTCCTCAGGACCTTGGAGAACATCAAAGAGACTGGTGAGGAGGACTTGTGGCTAAGAGAACACAGACCATGGCTCAGCTGGTATGGAGGTTGCTGTTCCTATGGCTCATGGGCTTTGGAAGGGTAATTATCTGCTCAGTGTCTTCATGGATGCTAAGCACCACAAGCACAAGCCTAGTCAAGAAGATGCTCTTCATCAAGTGTAGCACATGGAAAAAAGAGTTTGCTCCACAGCAAACATCACCATTGCAGTCCATGAGGATCCCTCCCACTTGTATAAGTTCAACTTTAACCACTGTGGGACAATGACTCCAGCCTGCAAACACCACTTTGTCCAGGACCTGTGTCTCTACGAGTGTTCCCCAAACCTGGGACCCTGGATCCAGCCTGTAAATTCAAGCTGGAGGAAGGAACGAGTCTTGAATATTCCCCTCTGCAAAGAGGACTGTAACATGTTGTGGGAGGACTATAAAGCCTCCTATTCCTGAAAAGAGAACTGGCACAAAGGCTGGAATTGGACTTCAGGGATTAACAAGTGTCCAGTTAAGGCTGCTTGAGATCCTTTCTCCTTTTACTTCCCAACACCAGCCTCCATCTGGGAGAATATTTGGAGTCACTCTTATAATGCAAGCTCTTATGGCAGAGCCAGTGGCAAATGTATCCAGATGTGCTTTGACCTAGCCCAGGGAAACCCCAATGAAGCTGTGGCTAAATACTATGCTTATAGCTCTGCCCCAGGCATCTCCAGTTGGAGGGCCAGTTTTTCCTTCTTGACTCTGATGCTGCTGCTGCTTCTCTGGGCTTGATCCTCATCAGGCACAAAATTCAACTAATATCCACACAAACCCATAGCCTAAATTTACTCCCAGTCTGAGACCCCTGGAACACCAGCTTCCTACCTGACTCAGCCTGCATCTCCAGAGACCCTGACTTCTTGATCTGGATTCTCCTTGCTCAAACCATCCATAGCAGCTTGATCTATCTGTTTGGAAACCCACAGATCTATATGCTTTGGATTTCACAGACTCCATCCCACTCCTGAGGTGGGCAGAGAAGGGAGTACCTTTCTTTCCCCCCCACTCTGAAGTAAATCCAACTCCAACCTTCCACCTCTCCCCTCTAAATAAAAGGATACCCTAATCTTCAGTCTTTCCTTTAGGGGAAACTAGATTTGATATATACTTATTCTAAAGGAAAATGCTTTCAAATATAGATTGTTTCATCAATTATATTTGTCTGTGAGTATTTATTTTTCATATACTATATTAATTTCTATTTAATGGTTGTGAATTAGAATTTCGTTTATTTGTGTTTTGGTTCTTGGTCAGAGACTTTGATTTTTCTATTTTTCTTAGTCCTTAGGATTCACAACGAATGTCCTACTTAGTTGTCCACTAAATAGAGATGTTTTGAGATATTTAAGGGAGGAAATGAATAATGAGCTCCTAAAATTCTATCATTCATGCATTTGAGGGAGCCTCTGATCTATGACTATTATAATGCTAGCCTAATCCATAAACTGAGATTCTTACCCTCAAATCAGTCTTGAGATAATCACAACAAACATTTCCCTAGTATCTGGTCTATATATACGTAGCACATCATAAACGCTGATTGATTAAAAAAATTTTTTTCAAGGCTTCCAGCTGTTTAATTATGGTCTCCAATTGGGATTCCCTGTCTTTTAAACTGTTATTTTCTTTTTTATCTATTTCTCACTTTTGTTGCCAAAATTCTTCCATCTTTCTCAAAAGCTCTGATTTAAATTCTTCAGGAGCTTTTGGCTAATTTCCACATTCTTGGAAGGTTTGGATGCATTTGTTTGTTTGTCCTTTTCTGCTATTTCCTCTGTAGTCTGAATTTTTCCTCCATAAAAAATTATCCAGCTTCAATGCCTTCTTCTTATTCTTCTTGGTGTTAGGAAGTTGTTTTTCCTGGATATATTTTTCTCATCACTATGGTGGTTTTTCCTTCATTTTCCAGTCAGAAGTCTGAGTGAGGAGTGCAGGCTCTCTGTGTATGGAGCTAAGGAGTGTAGTTTTGGCCTGAGACCCCCTCTCGAGTCTCTGCTGCTTCTACTGTTTGCAGTCCTTATCTCCACTATCCCTGAGCCCTAGGTATATGCTCTTCTGCCTTCTGAGGTCTCAAGTCTAGCTGCTCTAAGGGGTAGATCATTATTGGTCTTAGTCAGCTGCCAAAGACCTAGAGGTGCCCCTCCCTTGCTCTAGAGGTGCCCTTTGCTTACTCACTGATTCTAGTGCACAGGCTCTGACTCTAGCACACTGGCACTTGGGGGGGGGGATGAGGTGGGGGGTGGGGGAGGGTTGATTAACTCACATTTTGGTGGAAGCTATTTTACCCTCTTATAGTGTGGAAATGCCCAAATCCCATGTACCTTCAATGCTCTACTGTGGAGTCCCTTCATTCATATGAATTTGTATTTTTTGGCCCTTTGATGTAGTCTATATTGGTAGGTGATGAGGAGAGAAGGAGTCCTGTATCTATATTGCCTCCATGTTTACCCAGAAGTCCTGCTTTATACTTTAATTGTATTCATAGCTTATCTTCCTTACTGACCTGTAGCTCAACCAGGGAGGGAAGCTATTATGATATTATAGCCTATTTATTCCCATCTCCTTACTTACCTATTATAGAGACTCCTGCATATTTGGTGTTTAACAAATATTCTTAAGTAAAGGCATTCATGAATGAATGCAAGAATGAATATATGTGTACATACATGAGTGAGTGAATGAGAATCCCATTAGCCTGTGGCTTGCCTGTTCTACTTGGTAATGAAAGTTCTAGGCATACATTCATCTATTGCTATGAAGGTGGTAGAACATTAAATTATATCTAATACCCATAGTTCCATAACCCATATAACTTATAATACCAATTTGCACATTGCTTATTTTTTCTCCCCTATTAAAAGAGACCCTCTCTATCTCTTAGATTTTTATCCTATTATTTCCTTCTTTCTGGCATATGATCCAATATTGAAGTATGTATCTCCTTCTTTATCACTCTTCCATGTGTTTTGTTACTCATCTCACCCTTTCCATTCTTAACCTGCTCCTTTCCCTTGCCTTCTGACTCCATGTTCCCTTCTGTTCCTTTGAATATTCACTCTAGGCTTAGAAGTGGCATATGCTGAGCACAGCTGTGCACAGTAAACTTACTGTATGGCATAGAAACCCTCAGGACAGAATGACACTAGGGAATCTGTTAACTCAGTGGATTTGTATCATGAGATTTGGAAATAGAAGGGAATGTAAAAAGATTATCCAGTTCAAAGCCTTTATTTTGCAGAACAGGAAACAGATGGGAAAGCGTGCTTTTCCCAAGGTTAATGTCAGAGATGGTACCCAGACCAAGGTCTTCTGACTCTATGTATCATAATCTCTTCAGCATACTGCATTGCTCTCTATCATATCACCATTCCATTCAACTTCAAGTCATCAATTCAGTGAAAATTCATGTTTCACCAAAACTTTATGATTTTAAAAAATGTTTTCCTCTTAACAATAATTAGAAGTGTGGACTCCAGGAGATTGCAAACTTGTTATAAATGAACAAGAAGATAAAGAATCAAATTTTAATTGATTGCGAGCATTTATATAGCACATTAAGGTTTGAAAAATACTTTAAAAGTGTTATCTCATTAGATACTCACAAAAAACATGTGGGGATGCATACAATAATGGTCTCCTTGAAACATGAAATAACTGACTATGTCATGTAAATAAAGACTTACTAAGGGTCATAAAATTAGTAAATTTCTGAGACAAGATTTGAACTTGAGAATTTCTGATTTCAAGACTCTCACAGTATAAATGATAAGATTTAGGGGTAAGAGAGAGACAGACAGAGAGACATATGAATTTTAGATTTATTCTGCCCTGCTTAGTCTTTAGAATTCTAGCATCCAGGAATGTATATGCCCCCATTTAAGGATTAAGTGTGGGGGAGGATGGTCTATGACCTCCATGTGCTAGCAAGTAACAAATCATAAATAACTGACTGACCCCCTGGGCTGTCCCACCTTTGGTACATGTGAGACTCAGGAAGTGATGTAAAGAACTGCCTTTATATTTCATGTCACTCCCTGTGAGAGGGACTTTTCTGTGGTCTTTGGAGGTGGTACAGGACTTGGAGGAGGTCCAGTGTGAGACCTGAGATGGCTTCCCTTATATGACCACGTGGTAAGTGTTAAGGCTGACTCCCCATTTCCTTGGTACTTTCTGAAGATACTAGCCTCCAAGGAGGCCCCTCAGCTTAGAGGAGGCCTTGTGGCTGGAAGCTGAGCTAGATGTAATCTTCTGGGAAGGCCCCTTGGCTAAGACCTCTGAATTCCCCCTGCTCAGACCAAGTCAGAGCAGATCTTCCCATTTATCTTTCTCTCCCTCATTCTTAATTTCTTCCTTCTATTGTAAATAAACCATCATAAAATTCCATTCTGACTTCAGTATTTCATTGGGATTTAGAATTTAAATCCCTCATGATCACTAAAATTATATTCAATATCAACCCTAAAATTTACCCTTAACAGACATAGGAAGGAAGGAAGGAACTAAAGAAGGAAGGAAGGAAGGAAGGAACGAACAAAGGAGGGCTTTACACAAGATATTAGCCATAGCACAAGTAAACAGTTGTGTTAAAAGGATCTCTCTTATTAAAACTACTTTTGATATTAATAATCAAAATTATTGATTGAAGGAAATAGGGAAATTTAGCCCAGAGAAAAGAAGATTGAGAGGGACTATGATAATGTTTGACATCAGAGAGGGGCACTGGAATAATCTCTTAAATAATCTCCTAAATCTCCAGAGGCTTTGAATACTAGTGAAGGAAATTGGGCATTAGGCTATTGGAGGACATTGAAAGAGTTTGCTCATGGAAGAGAAAATTGGGCTTTTGCTAAATTTTATCATGTAACCTTGTGTAGAGAGGACTAGGGAGAAATACATTAGAGACAGGTTTATTAGTTCACAGACTTAAAATAATTTGTAAGAATGATGGCCTGAATTATGTCAATGACTAAGAGGAAAGAAAAAAAAAGTTGAGGATTGCTGGAGATAGTATTCAAGTAAGTATGTACCATCTGTTTCATTTAGAATTTGGTTATGTCCCACATAACTACAATAATCAGAAGTATTGTGTGCTTACTAATTTTCCTGGTTAATCTGCATTAAATAGAAAGACTTTTTTGTTCCATATTTTACTGATAAACATGTTTCTAAATAAGAATTTTGTAAGACCACCAAGTATTATATTCTATTGTGACTAATGAAACCAAAATGTAGATACACATTAGACCACACAAGATAGTGTATGAATATACAAATGAGTTGGGAAGTCTAGAGATTCTTAAATTAAATTTGGATGAATTCATCCTAAGTCATCTAGTCTAAGCACCTGTCTAAAATATTGTTTTCATTATCCTTGATAGCTTTTCTTGAGTAAGTTCTATGACAGGAATCTCATTATTTCCTATGGTTCTTCTACTCCATTGTTGAAAATTATCTAAGTGTTCTCAGTTATTTCTTTTTATTTAATATATAGGTGAAATCTTCCTTGCAACTTATGCCCATTGGGCAACAAGCAGTAATTGTATTTTATTTTTCAGAAGATATCTTCAATATTCCAAGTCCTCAATCATATAACTTCTAGATTTTCTCCTGCATAATAACCAGCTATATCTCCATAAATTAATCCTCTTGAGATATGTTTTTCCACCAATATATTAACTTGGTTGTGATCCTCTAGATAATCTCCATATTGTTAATTTTTAGACTATAGGGAGTATGAGATTGGCAGATTATGATCATCCTTGAAGGCCAGCATGGATGAGTTCCAAAGCCAGTGTCAACCACTCTGAGTGATGCTTAATCTGTTCTGTCCATGAGCTTTTGAGAGGGGAGAAGATTGTATTAACTTTTAGGTATTCTTAATTTCTCAGAACTACATTTTAGGGAGAATATTGACAAAATGGAAAGTGTCAAGGGAATGATGACAAGACTGGTCAGGGCACATTGAAAAGATTGGCTGAAGAAAATAAGAATGCTTGACCTGGGTCCAAGGAGTCTTAGTGGAGGGGAGGGAACATGATAGTTGCCTTCAAATAGTTGAAGAGGCATTTGTTGTAGAAGAGCTGTATTAGTGGGGGACTTTTGGAGGAATAGTCATTTCCACTCATCTCCACAAACCTTAGATTGAGCTATTATTTTGATAAAAGAAGCAGAAGTTCATAGCTGTGGCATTTTGGATTGACTTTGCCACTAGTTAGAATGATCCAACATCCAACTGTAGTATATGTGAGCAGTAAGAATATAGAGGCACTTAGTAGTAAAGAACTCCTAAAATTCCAAGAAATCAACTTACTAGTGGATTTTATTCTCCTTGGCAGTAACTTTTATCTGCAATTATCTTTCTAAATCACTTTAATAGCTTTGGGAAACACTGTGAATGTTATGTTTTTAGCAAAAAAAATACTGTTTGTTTGAATTCAGATTCTAGAGATTCATTAAACTATATATAAAAGTGTGATCCAAACAGTATAGAATTGTTCTGCCTGTTCTTTGAAGAGAGAACATACACACACTCTCACATATTATATCAATATCTATGATATAATATCTATATTTATTCTTATACCTCTCTCTATAAATATAAATAGATATAAAGACAGAGAGATAAACATATATATATATACAAATTATTAGTTTTTAAAATAATTCTTCCATTTTCATGCTTTTTGTACGTGGACTTCTGAACGAAAGATAGTATATAGAGAGATGATATAGAGATCTGTGTGTAAGTGTATATGGATGTACCTCTCTGTGTAGATAGATAGGTGTATATTCATATAACAAAAGCAAGAAATAAGGTGGCAGAATTAAAATAACCTAGCTTTTGATACTCCTTCAAGGACTCTTATAGAGTGAATGCAATCAGCATCGAGATATTTCACACAAGTTTAACCTTCAATTGTCACATTTTTTAGAATCCCTCATGGGGTGTTTCATGAACCTTCTTTATAGATGAGGTGTTTGCTTTTCTTTGTGTTTGCTTTATTCACAGACACACTGTAGCTCTCCACAAAGCATCCCATTTCAAATGGCCGGGTTGTGAGATAAAGAATCATTTTGATCATCTGTGCTAATCAAGGAGAGAGGCTCCATCCTGCACAAAGACGAATTATGAAGGCTATGAAGAGAACTCAAAGATGACTCAAAAACAAATTAAAAATTAATGACAAGCAAAATCAAATTCCTTTTGTGGCCAATATTCTTCCACCTGCACATCGCTATAAAAGCCATCACAGAGAGAAACACATTAGTTTCTAATTTAAAGTGACTTCCTCTAAGAAAATAATCGCTAAACCTCTAATGACATTTCTCTGACAACTTCCTAATTCTTACGAGTTTGCTGTTAGGAGCTGTATCCAGCCAATTCCTTCTCTGTTCGGGTTCTCACTAGAGTATTTCAAAGGAATGAAAAAGCTATATTTTGTGAGAAGAAATCTAAACTTTTAAAAGCACATCTAATGGTAAGATCTCACAGCACAGAGTAATACAAATCACACCTGCTGGCATTACTTTTGTCATCTGCAACCGATGGCATCAATTACTCAAAAGCAATAATAAAGAAAAACAACCACAGAAAATGGTTGTATAGACATTTTCCCTTAACATAATCCACCCTACTTCATAACGGAACACCTAGGCCTCGTTATTATGGCTTTTTCCTGCCACTTAACTATGCTATAATCAGTGTCATAATATGTCATGCAGAGCTAGTCATTTGTTTGTATTTTAAGTTTATTCAGGCACTTTCTAAAAAAATAATAAAATAAAATTTAAAAATTTAAAAGGTTCCAAATGCAAAATGTTAATGGATATGTTTAAGTTCACTTAGTTCTTTTATGTGATTCCTTTTTCAGAGCCTCTTTTCTCAGCTCTCCCCCGACTCTTGATTTTTGATTTCCTGACAAAGTATTAACTCTTTTTATTAACCAAGACCTTCCATCATAGCATGAATATTGTGTATAGGTTCTAAGGAAGAAGAACAGAAGAGCTAGAAATTGCTATTAGTGACCTGCCCAAGGTAATACAGCAAAGAACTGTCTAAGGTCAGATTAGAACCCACAACCTCACATCTTTAGGCCTGACTCTTTATGTACTGAGCCACCATATAGCATTAACTCTTAGTCAGTCCATAGTTTCCTCCTGGACATGTCTTCTCTATGGGTTTTAGATTTAGAAGATCTAAGAAGAATAATGGGATTCGAATTGGTCCATTGAGTTGATCATTGTCAAGGTTCATTTGTGATGTCTAGAATTATAGATTACTTTTCTCATTGATATTTGATGAAGTAGAAAATGTGGGTAATGTTACTCCAATTTTACATATGAGGAAATTAAAACTGATGGTGGAGGTATTAGTCCACAGTCACATATCTAGTAAAGGACAATTTTGAAACTCAGTTCAGCCAAATGTTGTCTATATTACCATAACTGCTGATTTTGATACTATACAATTTTATTAATATTATATAATAATTCACAAAATGCGGGAGCTTAAATTGACTTCAGAATAAACAGAATATTCAAAAGGAAAAGTCCCCAGGATGTAAAATATTTTGGATAGAAGAAGACTCAGAACAGAATTTGAGAACACAAAATGCTTGAGCCAGACAGAATGTAAGCATTTTACAACACTAACTATAGAATGTTAAATATTAGTGTTTTATAGACCCTATGATAGGTATTATAGCACCTATGAGAACCAAATTCAAATCCCAGATCTCACACGTAATAGATGAGTAAATGTAGGAAAAAGTTTCATTTTTATGAGCCTCAGTGTCCTTTTCTATAAATTGGAGAATGTATTATTTTTCATTACCTTTTTTCACTGACTTGTTCTGAGAAAAATCACTTTGTATGCCTGAAAGAAATATGAATTACTTTGGCAGTGGTAGAAACCTTAACACATTGGAGAAGAACATGATATATCATTCAGGTACCAAATAGCTCATTCAGTTCTACTTCCTTTCACAAATTGGGCATGTAATGGCTAGAAGAGGAAATAATTTGCCCATATAAATATAATAATTTATAAGCAAAGTTAAGATTAGAAATCTGGTTAGGACCAACATAGTATATAGTCGGGAGACCACTGAATTTAGTTGAAAGATTCTTAAATTTCCAGTATAAGACTCATTCTTTGTGTGGCCTTGGCTAGCCACATAGCTTATGAAAAGCTGGGACTAGACTCTTCCTGAGGTCCCAAGTCCTGTGATCTTATTAAAGACATCTTCATTTGCCAGAAGATTATTGTATGTCATAGCCAGTAGGGATCTAAGATATCAAATACTCCCAACACTTGGCTTTATATAAAAGAAACAAAAGCCCAGAAATGTTCAGAGACTCCCCCAGGGGTACACAGGTAGTACTAAATCAGAATTTTTCCTCTAAATTCAAATATTACACTTCCTATTACAATTTACATTTAACATATATTTATTGAGCATCTTTGATATAACCAGCATTAAGTTGGCTATTCTAAGGCAGTTGTACATGAGCTTCTAAAACATGCATAAGAATCCCTGTGAGTTACATGCACACTAGGAAAACCACATCCACATTATTTATGTTCTGTTGTATTTTTTATTTATCTAGGAATTTTCCACAGTAAATGATTGACAACTCTGTACAAGTGACTACAAAGAAATATAAGAACCAGCCCCCATTTAACCAGATTATAATTTATGGTGGAAAAAATGAGACACATCTGTCTTAAAAAATAAATATGATTATAATGATCCCCAAAAATGTAAGACATTAAAAAAGAAATATGTTCAGCCATTCTAGACTAAGTTAAAAAATACATAAATCATGCTATAAAAATTTAGGGGGAGGGAGAATATTTAAAAGAAGACTGACCACCCAGAAATCTTCTTGATGAAGAAAGTTCTGAAACTGGATCTTGAAAAGGTAAATAAGGGTTAAATAAAGGGGGAAAGTGGTGTGTGTGTGTGTGTGTGTGTGTGTGTGTGTGTGTGTGTGTGTGTGTGTGTGTGTGAGGGGGAGAGGAATATTTAAGAGAAGATTGACCCAAAATTCTTCTTGATGAAAGAAGTTCTGAAACTGGATCTTGAAAAGGTAGATAAGGGCTAAATAGAAAGGAACAGTGGTATGTGTGTGAGAGAAGAATATTTAAGAGAAGACTGACCCAGAAGTTTTCTTGATGAAAGAAGTTCTGAAACTGGATTTTGAAAGGGTAGATAGGGGTTAAATGGAGAGGAAAAGTGGTGTGGGGGAAGGAGGATGTCTACATGTGTCTGTGGTGGAAGAAAGTAGGAGATGAATGAAATATTTCTTCTCAGAAATAGTGTGGGGATTAGTATGATATATTTAAGACAGTGTATAAATTAATTTAACTATTGTGTCTGTATAGTGAATTTTAAGAAATATAAAATCAGTCCAGGTTTAGAAAAGTAAGGTTTTTGAATGCAAAGCTAAATCATTCAAACTTTATTAAGGAAGTATTGGGGAATTACTGAGAGGTTTTGAAAAGGGAATGGACATAAAAAATGAAATGTTTCATAAAAATTTGACTTCTAACTTAGATTTCTATAAAGTATGTCTAGGTCTCTTTTAGTAGGAATTAAATGAAATATTGAGCATAGCCATCATAGGAAAATATTGTTTGCTAATTTCCAGCATCAGAGGTTAAGGTTATCAGGGGATGTGAGAGCATCACATAGAGTGAAAGATCTGAAAACAATATTTGAAGGGTGAGAACAGCTTGGGCCTGGGTTCACAGATGCTCAGATTTGGAAGAGATCTCCAAAGACATTTAGTATCTGGATAGGAATTCTTTACCGATATTCCCAAGAAGTAGTTATACAGTCTTTGTTTCAAGTTCTCTAGTGATGGTCATCTTACTAATTCTCCAGGCACCACATTCCATTTTTAGACAAGACACAACTTGTTTGGTCAAGACATTTTTTCTATATTAATGAGATTTAGTAGAGAGTAGTAGAAATTTGAAATGAAAGAATTCTTGAAAAGTAGAAGATAGGATAATAGATTTAGAATAATAAAAACAACATAAATGCCATCTGCAACCACATCTTAGAGCTAAGTAAACTGAAGGCTAGAAACCTAAAATAATTAGCCCTAGATCAAATACATAGCAAATCTGGAAGTTGAACCCCAATCTCCAGATTTCTAATCTATCATTCTTTGAATACTTGCTCCTCTACTTACTAATAATATATGTCTCTGGTCAAGTCACTTCCCATCTATTTTATCAACTACAAAAAGAATAGTGGTCATAACTCCCTAACTCAAATGATTATTGCAGTGAAATCATGCTGTTAACTTTAAATCACTACATTAACATAGCAAACATTATAATGTTACATAATGATAATGAAATGTTACTGTAATTCAAGAGTTTTCATTTAAAAGAATAAAGGAAGTAACCATGTTAATGATATTTCAAATATGCATAAATCATCCTCATTCTCATCGCCAATCTCATTGTCCTCAGCAGCAGCAGTAAATGTGGCAGTGTTTGCTTGGATCTTTACAAATTAAAAAATCTCATTGTCAGATACTACCTGAAAAATTCCTCTAACCTGGGATGAACCCAGAGGATTTGTTTTTCCTGTTAGTCAATTCCTCTGACCTCTGAAACAAACATGGTGTAAGGAAAAGGGAAGATCTCTTTAGGTCTTTCCTCCTTCCTATGTGACCGAGACCTCTTTCAACTTAGTAATGTTGAAATTTAGAGACCAAAGAAAAGGAAAGGAAAGACTCTTAGGCAAGTATGACCCCTGGAGCCCTAATGACTCACTTCATTACCTGAACAAGAGACCTTCATTTTCTCTCTTGTAGCCACCAGAAAGTTCTTTATTACAATGGGATGATGGATAGTTTCCAAATACCAGTAAAAGTTCCTCTTCTCTCTGCTTATATCTGCATTCTACCAGCAGCTTTAGGATGAAGGCAGATATTCTCCCTGAGGGAAAGAATGACTTCTGCTTTTTCTCCCTATCCCCAGAGTTCAATCACAGTATTTTCTTTCCTTTTCTCTGCTGACATCACTCTCTGTGGTCATGTGCCCAATCTAAGAGAGAGAGGATTAAAAAAAAATAATCATTTCCATGATGAACAAGATGATTTTAGAAAGAGCTTGAAAGACCTACTTGAAGTGATACAGAGTGAAATAAGCAGAACCAGAGAACATTGTACACAGTACCTGAAATATTGTAGAATGATGAACTGTGAAAGACTTAGGATTCTCAGCAATACAGTAATACAGGAAAATTCTTAAGGATTTATAGCAAAGAATTATATTCATCTCTAGAGAAATTGGAGTCAGAAAGCAGATCAAAACATATTATTTTTCACTTTAATTTGTTTTTTTTATTTTGGAGATCTGGAATATGATTATTCTCTTATAACAGTGAACAATATGTAAATATGTTTTGTATGAGAATATATCTATAACACAGATCAAATTGCTTACCATCTCCCAGAAGGGGTAGGAAAGGGAAGGAGAGAGACATTTTGGATCATATAACTTGATAAAATTTATATGGAAAATTGTTATTACTTGTAATTGGGAAATTGATTTTTTACAAAAATAATTTCCAACATTTTAATTTGATATTATTAATTTGACAATTATAATGAATTAATTTGATAATAATAGTATATTACTTATTATATTACCTTTTTAATTTGATATATTTTCATGAAAATCCAGATCAGTTATTGATAAAAACAATGCAAGAAATTAATTGAGAAATTATGTTGTACAAAACCACACCTTATGTATTTTTCCCATTTTAAACATTAGTTTTTCTATTTTCAACTTTATACTCACTACTCTCCAGATGGTAGCTTGTAGATTTTCTTTAAATTTTACATATACACATTTTATTGATATTTTGGGGGAGGAGGATTACATCTTCTCTATATCTGAACATATCCCTTTCTTAATCTCTACCTAGAGATGCATTGCTTTAAAAATATAATGAAGAAGGGGATAAAGCAGTTCAGAAAAGCAAAACAAAAGAAACAACAAAACTAACCAAAACATCAATAGCTAATAGAGAAAGAGAAAAGAAAGGAAGGAAGGAAAGAAAGGAAGAAAAAGGAAAAGGAAAAAAAATCATCTCTTCTCTTGGCTTTTGAGAATTTTATTTTCACAGATTTTTATTTGTTTATTTTACCCTCTCACCTCTCTTTCTTTCTCCCTTCATTGTTTTTTTTCTTTTTTTCTTTCTCTCTTCATTTCTTCTTCCTTTCTTGCCTTTCTTTATTTCCTTCTTTTATTTCAAATACAATGCTGTGATGTTTGATTTTGTTTCTCTAGTTGGCATTACTTCACTTTATATTGATACACATGTCTTTCTATATATTTATGAATTTTTATAGACATTATTTCTTATGGCATTTCATTACATCACTGCTCTACAATTTGTTTAGTCATTCCAGAATCAAGAGGCAATTGTTGTTTTCCCCCTCAAATCTTGACTATCATATACAGTCCAGCTAATAGATATTCAGGAAAATTCTTTAGTTCGAAATTTTAATGGGTACATGATTTTATTTCTGTAGAAGTTCCTAAAATCACAATTTGCATATTAAGACCACTAATCTTCCAATCAATAAGAATTTATAAGGCATTTGCTATGTGTCAAAACTAAACTTTGAGAATATGAAAACAAAAACAAAATCATTTAATTTCTAAATAGACATATGCTTTAGGGTGAAAGAACACGTACATGCATAATATCTATATTATAAATTATGTATATATGTATAAATATATACATATAAAGATGTGATAAAATTATATATATATATATCAATATTGATTAATGAATCGATCTCTCTTTCTCTCTCACACACACTAGTAGTTAGGAGAGGCAATGAGGAAGGGTCTCAAATAAGAGCTGGTAATTGAAGAGAATTTTGAAGGGAACAATAGATTCTATGAGGAATATATGATGAAGCAGTGAATTCCAGACACAGTGGATAGCTTGTGCAACATTAGAGAGCTGGAAAATGGGATATTTTTTATGTTAAAAATTAAGTAGACCAGTATGTCTGCACTATCAATGAGGACGTATAAAGGTTTAATGTGGAATAAATCGAGATATGGACATAGAAGGTGAAACAGTCCCATTTTATGTTTTCCTAGTAGCAATAAGGAACTACTGGAGCTTTTTAATCATAAAAATTATATGGTCAGAACTGATTTAAGAATGTCACTTTGGCAACTGTGTAAAGGATATATTGAAGAAGGAAGTGTTTTGAAACCAATGAAGAGGCTAGTGCTATAGGTTTTTTGGAAGTAGTAATGTTTTTTAATCTAGAGTGTTGTCTATTTAGCTGGAGACAAGAGATTGTGGTAGGAACTTAATCTAAATGATTTAGCAATTGATAAAATGGGGGGTTGAAAATAAAATAAAATAAAATAAAATAAAATAAAATAAAATAAAAATAAAATGGGGGAATAAGGAGCCAAGGACTTATGAAAGGTTACAAGTTGGCATGCCTACAGGAATAGTAATTCTGATATAAATAGCAAAGTACAATAATGTTTTTTTGTTTATTTATTTTGCTTTTTTGGCGAGGGAAGGTAATAAGTTTTATTTTACTTATACAGAGTTTGAGATATTTATGGAATAATTTATTTTTTTTAGTGTCCAATAACATTTGGTGATGTAGGACTAGAAATCAAGAGAGAAACTCTAGCTAGATTTGCAAGTCATCTCTATACAAATGATAACTGAACCCACTGGCATTGATGAGGTCACTGAATAAGACTGTGTAAAGAAAGAAGCACAGGACTAAAATTGGGTTATACACTCTATGAAGTGGAGAGCTATAGATAATGTTTAGTGAAGTAGACTGAGAAGTGATCCAGAGGGAGGAGCCAAACCATTTGAGTGTTGTGCCATTAAACATTGGAGACCAGGGAGTATCCAGGAGGAAAAGATAAAAAGTTGTGTCAAATATAACAGAGAAATCAACATGAATAGATCCAATAGAGTGGTTGTTTGTCTATTTTAAATTTAATTTAACCCTTTAATTACCATTTCATCAAGGGGGTGGGGCGCTACTATCCTCTTTATTTTCTTTCCTTCTCACTCCACAGACAGCTCATTTCCTTTGCTATTCATTCACAGACACAAAGATATGCTTCGTGACACTTTGGATCACTTACAACTTCTATTCTCTTTGATTAAATTCAGAGGTAACCAGTGTTTTCTTTTCCTTCCATTTTTCCAATGACAGTAGCTATTTCAAAAGCTGTGGGGGGAAATTCATCATCAGAAAAGACAAATGATTGATTATCAAGGATATAATCAAATGAGTTATTTGGAGAACAGGAAGATGATGTCAGATATAATAAAAACTGAGCAAAGCCATGAGGAAAAGGAAGTAGCAATATGTCCTAATGTAATAGCATAAGGATTTCTTGGAGATAAATATTTGTAATGTAATTATAGGTCTGTCATCTACACCACTATAATTTAGTGTCAATCACCACTTAAGTGATAAGGTCTTATTTTCAGAAGTTTATAACTCTCATACATTACAATTATCTCTCTGATGAATCTCTACAGACATGGATGCCCAATCTCCAGTATATCTAAAACTGGAATCAACAGTGGTTTATTTGATTGATTCAACAGTAGTTATAGAGACTGTGTTTTAAAGAGAAAAATAAATGGAAATTTAAGTTAAAAGTTATACTTTTAAGTCTAGATTCTCCCATTTCCTAGTGCTGAGAAGCTAAGCAAGTCCCTCCACCTATCTGATCATCAGTTTCCTAATTCATAATATAAGATTAAAAATAATTGTTTTACAAATTTCATAATTGTTGTAAAAATACCACTTTGGAATCATCAGCTTTCCATGAAAAAGTATTCTAGGTTGTAAGCTTTCTGGAGATAATAGGAAATTTGGAGTAACCTTAATTATTGAATATAAGGCATAATATCAGAATGTTTATGTATGGTTTGTGTGCATGTGTGTAATATGCATTGGCTATTATGAGAATTCAGAAGTCAGAGTGATGATTAAAAGCAAACGAACATGAGAGAGACTGGAACACATGGCTATCTTGAACCATAAAAAGATGATAGTATATTGAGGGATAAATTGATGAAATCATAGTATAATTTAACCTTGTACAATCAACCTTTGGTTGCAGCCAATGAAGTGATCAGAATCTCAGTCAATCTGAATCATAACTGTGAGTGTACAAAGGGAGAAGAGGCAACAACATTGGAAAATAGAGACCTCAGCTGAGAATCAACATGGTTAAAGAACTAACCTGAAAGAGTATGGTGGGGAGGATTGGGTGATGTTAGGTATGCATTCAACACTAAAAAAAAATGCCTTATAGAAGGATGAATTCCCCCAGCATATATGTACCCTGGATCAACATGCAAACTATTCTTCTCTATTTACCAATCTGTCAGGAAGATTTTGAAGGTTTGTGCAGATAAATGGCTCAGCTGGATAGTAAGGGAGTGAGACTCATCACATAATAAGATGATGAACTTAAAAATCTGGAAGGCAGCTTCTGTTTGGGAGTCAGGGGGAAAATAGATTGCTTCCTGCCTCCAAATCTTACTCCCCCTTCTCCTCTTCCCCAAGTCCCTCAGGCTGAAGTGTCAGTAATATAGGTCTCCCATGGTACAATATAAACCAACAGGACCTGATCTCTTAAGGAAGGCAAATACCTCCCATGGCTCCCGAAGTATCTGAGAGTGAGTCTATGGTTTTGTCTGAGCTGCCCAACTGGGCTTCTGAATATTTTGGCCTCCCAGTTCTCTCCCACTGGTAAAACTTCAATGAACTCACTCCTGCTTGTCACTAATCATAAAGCATTGGGAACTCCCACCACTGTTGCTATTAGTAGAAGTAGAAATAAACTGTTAAACAATATGTTTACAGATGAACTAGAAATTTTTTCAAATTATGTATTTAAAAACATTTTTCTATTAATGGTTTACAAAACAATAATCAAAATAGATCAATTCATTTGAAGAGTACAATGAATTAGTTTTTTTTGAGAGAGATTGGAGATTTTTTATTCTTTTTATTTCATCGTCAATGTTCTACATTTTTTTCTTTCTACTCTTCTTTTTTTTTTAATTTAAACATTATTTTATTTGGTCGTTTTCATACATTGTTCATTGGAAACAAAGATCGTTTTCTTTTCCTCCCCTCCCCCCCTGCCCCCCCCCCCCCCGCCTTTCCCTCTCCCATAGCCGACGCATGATTCCACTGGTTATCACATGTGTTCTTGACTCGAACCCATTTCCCTGTTGTTGGAATTTGCATTATAGTGTTCATTTAGAGTCTCTCCTCAGTCTTATCTCCTCCAACCCTGTAGTCAAGCAATTGTTTTTCATCTGTGTTTTTACTCCCACAGTTTATCCTCTGCTTGTGGGTAGTATTTTTTTTTAGATCCCTGCAGATTGTTCAGGGAAATTGCATTGATACTAATGGAGAAGTCTATCACCTTCGATTGTACCACAATGTATCAGTCTCTGTGTATAATGTTCTCCTGGTTCTGCTCCTTTCGCTCTGCATCACTTCCTGGAGGTTGTTCCAGTCTCCATGGAATTCCTCCACTTTATTATTCCTTTTAGCACAATAGTATTCCATCACCAACATATACCACAGTTTGTTCAGCCATTCCCCAATTGATGGGCATCCCCTCATTTTCCAATTTTTGGACACCACAAAGAGTGCAGCTATGAATATTCTTGTACAAATCTTTTTGTCCATTATCTCTTTGGCGTACAAGCCCAGCAGTGCTATGGCTGGATCAAAGGGCAAACAATCTTTTATCGCCCTTTGGACATAGTTCCAAATTGCCCTCCAGAATGGTTGGATCAATTCACAACTCCACCAGCAATGAATTAGTGTCCCTACTTTGCCACATCCCCTCCAGCATTCATTACTTTGCATAGCTGTCATGTTAGCCAATCTGCTAGGTGTGAGGTGATACCTCAGAGTTGTTTTGGTTTGCATCTCTCTGATTATAAGAGATGTAGAGCACTTTTTCATGTGCTTATTAATAGTTTTGATTTCTTTGGCTGAGAACTGCCTATTCATGTCCCTTGCCCATTTGTCAATTGGAGAATGGCTTGATTTTTTGTACAATTGATTTAGTTCTTTATAAATTTGAGTAATTAAACCTGTGTCAGAGGTTTTTATGAAGATTATTTCCCTACAATGAATTATTAATAAAATATATTAATATTGAAAATGAAAGCAACTTTGTACTTTTGTAACAGGCTTATTATATGAATGAGTAAGAGGATTGGATATATGGTTTAATTGATATAGGGAACACACAGAAAAGTCTTAAAATAGTTTATTAACTGATACAGAACTAGGAAAATACTTAATACAGTATCAGTTGCATAAAGACAAACAAATTTGAAAGACTTAAGAACTTTTATCAGTGCATTAATCAGTAACCATTTCAGAAGACCAGTGATGAACCATTTAATGAAATACAGGCATTAGATTCAATTCAAAATTCCCATTCTGACTATGCTTTAAAATGTCATTCTGTTTTGTCTTGCTTGCTTGATCATGCATATTGTAAGATAATTTTAGTGTTTTGACTTAAATCTAAATAATTGGTCATCATGGAAAATTCCCAAATAATAAAATACCAAAGTCAGCTGGGAATTATGGAGATTTTAATTAATATGGAGAGAAGGAATTAAAGGAAAAAAAGAGAGAGAGAAGGAATTAAGGAAGAGAGAGAGAGAGAGAGAGAGAGAGAGAGAGAGAGAGAGAGAGAGAGAGAGAGAGAGAGAGAGAGAGAATTAATTTAAATTGCTCTGGCTCAGCCTGAGCCAGGAAGTAGTTAAAGGCCTTGGACAAAGTGGCCTCCCTAAGCCGAAGGGTAAAGGAGTCAGTCTTATCACTCACCATGAGACCATCTCCAAGTTGGGTTCCAGTCCTCCACTGAACTCAATCTCCTGAACTGAGTTCAGAAGAATCTCTTGAACTGACTTTTAGCCTTCTTTTAAAGATAATTTTCTATTATGTCACCTCCCCTAAATTTTTACTTCTACCAATCACAGTAGATGCTTTTTTCCAGGACTGCCCATTCTTAGTTCTTAATTTCTCTGGTTAGATTATATCTACTGAGGTACTTCACACTTCTGTATTAAGCTTACCTTTTGTGAGTTACTTGGCCTTTTTGTGATTAATTTAACCTTTACAGATACTTAACACCTTTTATATTAGATCTAAAAATAGACCTAGCCTAAGGTTCTAGCTTCAATATAAGGTATGAGTTAAGTACCTTCATTGTTCAATCAGGAGTTTACAATTTTATCTTCCCTTAAAGTATGTCTAATTAGGGTGGAGTAATTTCCAAGTTCACAATACTTATTATTGGGATTTTCTTTTTTAACATGAACCAGAAAAGGAAAGAAATTAGATTTGTTAATTTTTTAAGAAGACACTGAAAGAACATCCAATAGTTATTGCCTCATGCTCTACATGTGCTCAACCCATATTTTAAGAAATATAAATGTTATACATTTCTTTTATTTGATTTATTCCCTTTGATTCTCATAAGCTTCGAATGTGTTACAGCTTCTTCACCTCTAATGCCTTTTTTAGTGATTAGTAATTTCATTTTTTAGAACCATATTGTTCAGTGATTTCACAATAAAATATCAGCAGAAAAATATGGATATTAAAAAGAGGAACCCCATTCATAGAGAAATTAGAAAATGTTAAAGAAATTCCTCAGTATCCTAAATAAAATGCAGATGGTTCTTCCACTCTTCTTGCCTTTG
Organism: Monodelphis domestica; assembly: GCF_027887165.1. NCBI lineage: Eukaryota > Metazoa > Chordata > Mammalia > Didelphimorphia > Didelphidae > Monodelphis > Monodelphis domestica. The sequence goes on along the minus strand of NC_077227.1, from coordinate 684,020,733 downwards.
CAGTTATGTACATACCCACACACCCCAAATATATGTATATATGAACATGTATATAATATTATATATGAATATATGTATATGCATAAATGTATATATAAAATAAGATACTATATATTAGCTATTTTATCAAATACAAATGCATATGCTATATGTATATAAATATGTAGACTTATAAATACTCATATATTTCATTTAAAAATATATGTATAAATTTAGAAAACTTTTCATTCCTGAAACATGCATAGCTATATATTATGTATTTATTTAATAAATCCATATATTGTATATGTGAACATTTATAACACATATGTGAATACAAAATAACACTACATAGCATTTATATAATCAGACACATATACCTATTCATTATATGTGTATATATACATCTATGGATTTAAATGTATATATGTATATACATCTATGTATTTAAATACACATATATTCTGTATATATATTTATAGCTTTAGAGAATTGAACAATTTCCTTCCTTCAACATACATACAAATGTATATGTGTATACATAATATTAAATATTTATATGTGCATATATGTACATATACAAATGAATATATATTCATACACATATATTTGAGTGTACATACACACAGGGGTGTATGGGGTGCTCAGGGAGGGGTAGTATCTCTGGTATGGAGGGCTTGTTGTGCCCTCCTAGGGCAGCTCTCCAGCCTCTGACCCCCACCTGACACCCAGCTCTCACTTGTGACTCCCAGTAGCTGCTAGCATGCAGCAGCAGCCACACCCAGGACAACGGCTTCGACAGGCTGGCTAAACCTTGTGAGGGTAGCCAGCGGATCATAGACCCCTGGTGAACTAAGGCTTTGCTCACCCAGCATGTGAAGACTGCTTCAGCAGAACAGACGGAAGAAACCAATAAGAAGGTTCAACAGCTGAGAGGGCGATGCAGCAAAGCAATGTGGAGTGCTTAGGGCATGTTGGAGCACAAAGGACAACAAGGCCATCCAATGCAGCTGAGGAAGTCACCAGGTGTAACGACTTTTTGTGCCAATGGACCCAGGCTTCCAATGCCGAGAGAATGGAACTGTCTGTGTGCATCGACTTTTCCACTTAAATCTCTTTCACACACAAGTATCTTTGTGCACACTCATCTATCCTAACCCTATCCACCCTATTCAAGACCTGCGGCGATGGGTGAGTGGTGACACAACAGGTGGAGGTGACCACTGGCAATTGTAGTGAAGATCCTACATGTAGGCGGCCCAAGGACCAGTGGTCGCTCGGCCCTGTGGGCAGCAGGGACGTTCGGCAGCATCCTGGGCGACTGAGCAGCCCTCTCTAGGACACCACTGCTCACCCTAATCAAGGGAGTGTACTAGAAAAGGTGTCCCAAACATTACCTGCCCTACAAACACCCAGTCAGCACACCGCGGCAGGCAGGTCATCCCTTTAAGCGGTCAAAATCAAAGAAAAAATACAAAGAAACTCCTACTAGGAGCATGGAACATCAGGACATTACTTGATAGAGAGAATAGACCTGAGAGAAGAACAGCTCTAATCGGTATAGAACAGGCGCGATATAACATCGACATGGCAGCCTTAAGTGAAACACGCTTACCAGAAGAGGAATCACTCAGCGAATGCACCACTGGATACACCTTCTGGAAAGGTAGAGCCACAAATGAAGACAGAATCCACGGTGTTGGCCTGGCTATCAAGACCAGTTTGCTCAAATAGCTGCCAGACTTGCCTGTGGGCATCAGCAAGAGGCTCATGAAGATCCGTTTGCCTCTCAGCAAAGACCAGTATGCCACAATCATCAGCGCATATGCCCTAACACTGACCAGCACAGAGGAGACCATCGAGCAGTTCTACTCTGACTTGAGTGCCTTCCCGCACTCAGTGCCCACAAATGACAAGCTGATACTACTGGGAGACTTCAACGCCTGCATTGGCCAGGACCATGAAAGATGGAAAGGAGTGCTCGGCAAACACGGCGTGGGCAAAATGAACAACAAAGGCCTGCTGCTACTCAGCAAATGCTCAGAGTTCGAACTCACCATCACGAACACTCTGTTCAGAATGGCGAACAAATATAAAACAACGTGGATATACCCACGATCAAAACAGTGACATCTCATTGACTACATCTTTGTAAGCCGGCGAGACATCCAGGATGTACAGATCACCAGAGCCATGAGAGGAGCTGAATGCTGGACAGACCACTGATTGGTTAGAATGACTCTTCAAATAAGCATTGCGCCTTGCCATCCAAAACGCTCCCAGACAGTTCTTGCATTTTACAACCTGAGTCACCTTAGAGATCCATCTTATTTGCAAACATTCCAGTCCTACCTGGACGACAAGCTGTCTGCCAAGGGACCACTCATTGGAAGCCCAACTGAGAAAGGGAACCAGTTCAGAGATGCAGTGAAGGAAACATCAAAGGCAATCCTAGGCCCCAAACAACGCAACCACCAGGACTGGTTCGACGAGAACAACACTGCTATTGAAGACTTATTGAGCAAAAAGAACAAAGCCTTTATGGAGTGGCAAAATAACCCAAAATCTGCTCCTAAAAAGGACAGATTCAAGTCTCTCCAAGCCACGGCGCAGTCTGAGATCAGGAAAATGCAAGACAGATGGTGGGAAAAAAATGCAGAAGAAATCCAGCGTTTTGCTGGCACGAAAAACTATAAACAATTTTTCCGTGCCCTCAAGACTATCTATGGGCCATTAAAACCCACCACTCCCTTGCTATCCTCTGACAGTGACACTCTCATAAAAGATAAAAAAGGCATCAGCAACAGGTGGAAAGAACACTTCAGTCAGCTTCTCAACCAACCCTCTTTAGTCGACCAAAGCTCCCTTGACCAGATGCCCCAAAACTGCACCATTGAACAACTTGATGTCCCTCCTTCAATAGAAGAAGTCCAAAAAGCCATTAAATAAATGAGTACAGGCAAGGCACCCAGTAAAGACGGGATCCCTACCAAGTGTACAAGGCCTTACATGGAAAGGCACTCCAGGCATTCCACAGAATGCTGACCAGCATATGGGAAGAGGAAGACATACCCCCAGAACTCAGAGATGCCTCCATCATAGCCCTATACAAGAACAAAGGCTCACGAGCAGCCTGTGACAACTACAGAGGCATCTCACTACTCTCCACTGCTGGAAAGATCCTCGCCTGTGTTATACTCAACAGACTCCTGTCATCTGTTTCAGAGCAGAACCTGCCTGAATCACAATGTGGCTTCTGACTAGATCGTAGCACCATTGACATGGTCTTCATGGTGAGGCAAATGCAGGAAAAATGCCTTGAGCAGAACCTGAGTCTCTACATTGTCTTCATAGACCTGACGAAGGCATTTGACACAGTGAACAGGGACCCATTGTGGGTGAAAATCAGCAAGCTCGGTTGCCCAGCAAAATTCGTCAAACTGATCCAGCTCTTTCATGTCGACATGACAGGGGAAGTCCTATCTGGTGGAGAGACTTTCGATCGCTTCAACATCTCCAATGGCGTGAAACAAGGCTGTGTCCTTGCTCCGGTACTATTCAACCTATTTTTCACCCAAGTATTACGACATGCTGTGATGGATCTAGACCTGGGCATCTACATCAAATACTGACTGGATGACTCTCTATTCAACCTTCGCCTCCTGACTGCAAAAACAAAGACAACAGAGAGACTCATCCTGGAAGCTCTCTTTGCAGATGACTGTGCTCTCATGGTCCACCAAGAAAATCATCTCCAAACCATTGTGGACAGGTTCTCCACCACAACAAACTGTTTGGCCTGATTATCAGCCTCAGCAAAACAGAGGTGCTGTTCCAACCTGCACCAGGGAGGCCAACGAACCAGCAGTGCATTAAAATCGACGGCACGAAGCTTTCTAACGTCAATACTTTCAAGTACTTGGGCAGCACCATCGCCAATGACGGGTCCCTAGACCACGAGATGAATGCCAGGATCCAAAAGACCAGCCAGGCACTTGGGCGGCTGCGCTGCAAAGTCCTCCAACACAGCAGTGTAAGCACTGCGACGAAGCTCAAAGTGTACAATGCAGTGGTCCTCAGCTCCTCCTGTACGGTTGTGAGACATGGACACTGTACCGGAAGCACATGAAGCAGCTGGAGCAATTCCACCAACGCTCCCTCCAGTCAATCATGAGGATCCGATGGCAGGACCGAATCACCAATCAGGAAGTCCTCGACAGAGCCAACTCCACCAGCATCGCAGTCCTGGTCCTCAACACCCAGCTACGATGGTCTGGACACGTCATCCGCATGGACCCACAGCGAATACCAAGACAGGTATTCTATGGTGAACTGTCAGCTGGACTCAGGAAACAAGGCCGACCAAAGAAAAGATTCAAGGATCAGCTAAAGTCCAGCTGGAAGTGGGCTGGCATGACACCAAAGCAACTAGAACTCGCTGCCTCTGACAGAAGCAGCTGGCAAACCCACATTAACCATGCCTCTGCCACCTTTGAAGATGAGCGACGTCGACGTCTTGCCGGTGTGCGTGATCGCCGACACCAGGCCACAACCGCACCTCCCGTAACAACTGGCGTCCCATGCTCCATGTGCCACAAACTGTGCGCCTCAGCCTTTGGACTTCAAAGCCACATGAGGGTACACCGTAGATGAAACTGCACAAAGACAATAGTCATTCTCGGTCACTGAGAGACTACCACTAAACATATATACATGGATGTGATTATATATACACTCATGGAGGGAATATAAAGAGAGAACAAATGTCTAGAAAATGAAGTGGAAATTATGACCAGTTGGACACGTCGAATGATAAGATTAGAAGTAATATTGTAAAGGATTTAGAAGATAAGAGAAGAGATGAAATGTAATCTCTGAAAATAGAGGGCTTTTCTCCATTTAACTGAGTTTAGGTGTCCAATAGGACAACAGGTGGTAGGAATAATAGGATTAAGAACAGTGTTTTTTGCTGTTGTTGTTTATGCTTTATTAAGGTTGAAGAAGAGATGGCATTTTTTGTAGCCATGCAAAAATGAACCAGTAGATTGGAAGGAATTAAAGAATCAAGAGAAGAATAACCGTGAGAACCATATCATAAAGAAGTTGAGAGAGGACTGAATCAAAGGTGCAGAGAGTAGGGTTGGTCTTAGCAAAAAAGAATCTCTTTTCCCTTTTAAATTTTTATTATGAACTTGACAAACATAATGAAGAATATATTTATATTAATTAAGAAAAACGGTGAAACTTTATTACACACAACTTGTTTTCTTTTTCAACATATATGCCAGTGTTGTTACACATTTGTATCTGATTTTTTCATAAACCTATGTGGGGTTATCTTGCTCAAGAAACTGGAATATTTTGCCATTTACTTCTCCAGATCACTTTACAAATGTGGAAAATGGGTTTAGTGACTTTCTTAGCATCACACAGCTAGTAAGCTTCTGAATCCATATTTGAACCCATGAAGATGAGTTTTCATGACTCCAAGGACAGAACTCTCTCCACTGTGCTTTGTACTGCCTTACTTTATTGTCACCTAAATTTTTTCTACTCTTCTGCGTATTTTTGTTGGATTTATTTTTTTTCTTTCTTTTTTTTCTTCACACTCACTATCTTCCCTTCATTAACTGACTTTTTGTAACAATCAGTATTTTCAATTTGAACAAATTAGCAAATTAGTTGAGTCTCAAAATGTAGGTCTTTTCAGGTTCTATATTGTTCACTAGAGGTGTTGAGTTCTTACAAAGTGGCCTCCAAATCTCCTAAATGGTATCAGAAACAGATTAATATATAATAAATATTTAACAAACTAAATAAAAATATAATACAACATAATTTTGGAAGGTATCATAGAATTCATCTAGTTTACTATTTTCATGTTATATTTAAGGAAATTGAAGGTGCCAGAGGTACCATTATTCATCCAAAGTGACATAGATAAGAGAGATGGACAATTTATCAGTATCTCTTAATTTGCCTACCTTCTGGGCCAATTGGCTGAGTTTTAACTCTATCTTCTACAAAAATCCCTTTCCTATTCTCCCAGCTGCTAGTGGCTTTCCTCACTCAGATTACCTTGTACATTTATTAAATTTAATACTTATATTCCTAATTATTTATATTTTGACCACCCTACCCCCTCAATGTGTACACTCCTTAAAAACAAGGATTATTTTTACCTTTTTATCTATGGTTATCTATGGTACACTTTTTGGTATATAATAAGTACTTAATAAATGCTTGTTGCCTGAGTGAATTCTATTCTGAGTCAGATAAAGAGCAGCTCAATTTAGTGTACCATCTTTTTAAGTGACTATTTTGAAAAATGAAGAAACACTGTTCCTCAGGTGTTGTAAGCCCTGCCATTTTATTAACAAAAAGTAAAATGTGTAGACATCAAATCTATCTGAAAAAAATCACAAACTATTATTTTATCATTTCTTTTTACTCCTTTCTTTAAAGCAATTACATTGATAAAAGAGATCATTATACACGATTTCTTTTCTTTGTCATCGGAGTGCATTTCCTCACCACATACTTTCCCCACATCTGTTTACTGGTAGCTCATCTAGAGCTTTTTTCCCAAAAGAGTACTAAGACTTGTATAAGTTTCAACAGACATACCAAGAACACACAAGCCTATAGGGAAAACACTCCAATAATATAGCAAGAAACTTGAATCCTAGTAACAACTGACAATTACAATAACAAATTAATTGGGCATTCTGAACAAAGGATCTGTGATTTATAGAAAGTTGTCAATGTGAATGGTGGTATCTGGTAGACTACCCACCAACTCATACTTGGGGCCATTTTGTCCTACATTTTTGTCACTGGTTTAAATGAAAGTACAAATGACATTAGTTTCATAGGTATATTTGTATTTTTATGTTTGTACATCATTTTTTATTTAATGTTATATTCCTCCTTTTTCATACATTCAGTAAAAAATTCTTAGTTACAAAGGATTAAAAAAAAGAAAAACAGGAAACCAAAGGAAAGGAAAGGAAAAAAGGATAAAAGCTTCTCAAGAAAACTAAACAGGGGGCAGCTGGGTAGCTCAGTGGATTGAGAGTCAGTCCTAGAGACGGGAGGTCCTGGGTTCAAATCTGACCTCAGACACTTCCCAGCTGTGTGACCCTGGGCAAGTCACTTGACCCCCATTGCCTAGCCCTTACTACTCTTCTGCCTTGGAGCCAATACACAGTATTTACTCCAAAACAGAAAGTAAGGGTTTAAAAAAAAAGAAAAAAAGATAACTAAACAAATAATCAATCAAGTGAATGGTAGGTATTCTATAGTCTTAGTACTACTCTTTTGAAAATTTAATTAACTTTCCCCCTCCACATACATGTAAAAACAGTTTCCAACATTTTTCAAACAATTTTGGATCTACAATTCTCTCCCTTCCCTGCAATCTCCACCTCCATTGAGATGGCAAGCAATCATATAGATTTTACATGTTCAATCATGCAATACATTTTTCCATATTGATCCTTTTGTGGAAGGAAACTTGTAAAGCAACAAAAAACAAGAAATAAAGTGGAAAATGTGCTTTAGTCAGTATTAAAATTCTATCAGCTTTTTCTCTCAAAGCAAATAACATTTTAAAGCATGAGATCCTTGGTATTATTTTGGATCATTATTTTGCTAAAAATAGCTAAGTTATTCATAGTAGTCCATTGTCCAAAATTCTTGCCACTCTATACAATGTTCTTCTGGTTCTACTCATTTCACTCTGCTTCAGTTTCTGAGAGTCATTTTAGGTTTTTCTGAGCTCCTTTCATCATTTTCTACAGCACAATAGTCATATAATAACATTTACTCAGCCATTGACCAATTGATGAGTATCCTCTCACTTTCCATACTTTCCCCCCTATAAGAGCTGCTTTTAATATAATTGTACATATAGTTCCTGCTCTTTTTTGTTTTTATCTCTTTGGGAAACAAACCTAGTCATGGAGATCATAAAGAGTCAGACTTAAAAAAAGACTGAACAACAATAAGCACCAGTGACAAACTGGGGTTATACAATTTGTATCTTAGGGGCAGACATAAAAGTGACATATTGAGTCCAAAATACAAAATTTTGGAGAACAGAGTGATTGTTGAAATTGGTTAATTGTGTGTCAATGTCCCCTTTCTACACCTCCCACTGCCCCTCCAGTGATGGGAAGGAAAAACTCTGAGAACATGTTTTTCAAGATTCCATGAGTTCTGCACTTGAGATGACTGAAAATTGAGGAGAAGTTTTATGAAGTTCATACAATTTGTAGGCCTGCTGTGGAGTCTTCCCTGTAGCTCTAACATGACTATTAGATATAAAATAAGACAGTCAATTATCATGGATACCCTGAAATTTGGAGTGACAGCTGACACATGAGGGAAAAGATAGAACTTCATAAAATGTAGGAATATCACCGAATTACAACTTAGCAAAATAGAAAGTGTTCTTGATCATGACCCTGAGGCTTCAGGAAAAGATTAGATTTTGTTTTGTATTCTCTCTTTGAGATGACTTGGAAGTGGATAATTCATTTTAGAAAGTTTCATATCTACAATGTTTAAGATAAAATGAATTTGTGCAACTTAAATCCATAAACTTCAGCTATCCCATAAATGTCACCTATGCGGGAAATGCACACATAAAAATCAGTTTATTCTCCAGATTGGCAGTGAAGTCTCTGCAAGTGTTCACTTGTGCCATTCATTCAAAAAAAAAATAGATTTGTCTGAAAAGTAGTCAAGTCTTCTCTAATAAATAATATCTCTTTGCCAGAAACATTGCCATGTTGGTAAAATAATTAAAAACAAGTAATCAGAGGCATAAAATTCTGAGAAAGATCTATTTATTAGTAAAGTACAAATTTAGAAATAGACTCTCAACTTCCTTAGCAAACTAAGACGCTAAATGAAGTAGATGCTTCTCTTTCTTGGTTTGGGGTATATAGAACAAAGAAGAGGACATCACAATTGGGAAACAAGTTATGATTGGTTAAAAGAGCTTGACATCCTGAATACTGAAATTGATATCCATGATATGCATGATATTATGCCTGATAATTCAAGTCTAATCTTGGAGTTTTGGAAGCCACTTGGGTCAAGCCTTAACACCTCTAGCGTATTCCATAGATGTAGAAAACCCTACATTTTCAGACCCAACTAATTTACAGAGCTCTGATGTGAGGGACACTATTTTTGGTTGGAAATTGGGAATGAGAAACTACCAACAACCCCCTCCTTTCCTCCTGTGACTAAGAAGTGTCTATTGTTTGATTCCACCTGCAAGATTAGAGATAGTTGACCAGACTTTGGATGATAAACCTGAGATCTTTAAAGTTGAGTTTGATAGTGTCACTATACCATAGCAGACTCCCTAATTTCCACCTTCACCCTCAGTAATAACAGATAACATTAAGGCAATAATGGAAAAGTAATTAGCGAAGATTTCTAGGATTTCTAAGCAACGTGTTACAAGCTAACTGAATTTCTGAAATCAGTTTAGAGACAAAGAACTGGGACTTGGGCAGTTATAGGATAAAATCAATTAACTATAAAAATGATCAGTTAAAAAATAATACAGAATCAATCTGATTATTTTCTAGGTTAGGTTTGTTTATTTCCTAAATACTAAGGAAAGTGTATACAATACTTGATTGGCCAGAGCGACCAAGTCTCAAATTATTTAGCTGTTAGATAAATAAATATATCAATTTGTATTTATGCGTCTTCCTGTTCTTCTAAAGTTCAAAAAACTATCTCCACTTGATGTCTGGCCCTTCAGACCTACTGGATATCCCCAAACCAGGGGAGATACCATATCCTTACCTACTGACTATATTAATTTCTCTAGAAAACATGAGGATCTACTTCCCTCAGATATGAGTGCTATATCTAAATCTGTTAAAAAATAGCCTTTCTAAGCTATAGTTAATTCAACCTTCTTAAATAGCAAACAATTAAGGAGTAAATTATTGAATCACATGAGTATCTCATTTTATTCCAATTCCAGACCTAAATTATCAGGTACTCTCTTTGAGTTAGGTCATATTCATTACAAACTCCAGAAATTCTTAGTGGAGAAAAATGAAAGCTGAGAAAGAAGGAAACAAACAAACAAAAACATAAAATCTTTTCAAATTATTATTATTTCATGTAATGCTTTTTGAATCTATAATGTCTTAATGATTTTTAAATATTTATATTGATATTACTTGTTTTTTCACCACAACCATTTAGACTTACCTTTTATTATACCATTACAACATTCCCAATATTTTATATATTGTAAGAAAAAAATAAATGAAAACCACTTGATATGTTGACCACGTCTGATCAAGTATGCAATATTCCCCATGCATAGTCTCTCAGTTTCCCCTATTTGAGTAATTACAGTTATGTATATTGTTCTTCTGGTGGTTTGCTTCACTCTGCATTAATTCATACAAGTATTCATCTTTCAATTCTTCATATTAGCCTTTGCTTAAATAGTTCAATGCTATTTAATTATATTCAATGGCTTCCATATTGATATTGGTTTGCTTTTAAAGAAGGATATGCAGATAAGTGTATGGTTGCTTTTGGTTAAGCATCATTTAATTATTCAGCAGGAGTCAAAGGGCACCAATTCCCTACATCCCCTACACTAAAACCCATATGTTAACATAAAAAAAGGCAACTGTATCTTTGATACAGATTTTTCCCATTTCACCTATTTATATTAATGGTTTAATATTCACACTGAACTTTACCAAATTATTAATGGAGAATAGTAGTGCATAGATTATTAATTTCATTATATAGCTATGAAAAGTGAACCTCAGAAAAGTCAAGTAATTTGTCAATGGTCATATTAATGTTAGAGCTGAGATTTGAACTCACAAATCTTTGAAATAGTAATATAATTTATTAGACTTAATCTTACAGTAAATCAAATGTATTGATATTTGATTATAGTTTCCTAGGACTAGAGCTTCAAAGCAATGAAATTTTATAATTTCATTTTCCCTAAGACACATTCCTTAAAAGTCTAAAGATAGATAAAGTAGGATAGCTAAGTAGACTCAATGATTATAATAGATTGGATCTGTGGTCTGTGAATTGATTCAAAATTTAATAAAGTTTTATATTCATTATTTCATCTTATACTCATAACTTAGATCATATAAATATTAATGATTTTTATTATTTTAACTTATCATCATGTAATACAACTGAACTATATAAACTATTATATATGCTTCTAGGGAAGCATATCTATCAGATGAAGTTATGATTTTTAAATCAGAAGAAAGATTCTACAGTCTACAGTAGTGTACACACAACATGAGGCAAGAAATAACTTATATTATATACTTTTGTAATAGCAATGTTACAAGATTTTCCTATTGATACTAGGCTTATCTTAAACAATATTAATTTATTAAGCTGCTTTTCCCCTAACTTTCTTTAGTTTTCTGTCATTTTATTACTAGATTGCATGTGATAAATACATGTTGCAATCATCTGGTTTATTATAGCTTTAATTCTGTGGTTTTTAAGGTTGAATATTAATTTTTATATATGAAAAAGTTATAGCTATCAAAAAGCACACTTCAATGACTGTTAAAGAAACTGTGGCAACTGTTGATGAAAAGAAGCCAAGCATCTATGTGATCATCCAAGCCCACAATAAACAAGATAAGTTGTACCAAAGAACAAAGAAAAGTCCTTTAAAATGAATAAACACAAACATCAAGAATTAACAGTTTCTTGCTTTATGCAGCATAATTAATTCCTGCAAAATAATCCAAAAATTTTAGAAGCCTATGGCAGTTGGAGGGATTGTTATTCATTCCCTACTAGTATGTTAGACTTTTCTGGTTGGAATAAGAAGAAGAATACTAATAAAAAAGTAGCATCTAATTGTTGGTGCAAAGAAAAATAAATGACAAGATAATACAAAACCTAAAGGATTAAAGATTGTGAGGGAAGAAGTAATTTACCTGAATGAAACATACTTTTTTTAAATTTAAGTATATTTTAAAACCATTGTTAGACATCCAGAGGAGCCTTTAAAATCTGAGTATCTACATAAACCACAAAATGTGTTTTCACGGGTAAATGTATCCTACGGGGATGGAAGTTCTTCTTTATTGAGGAATTGATGGACTTTAATGAACTTATTTTTATAATGAGAAGTAAAGTTTTCTAGAATCATGAACATTTCCAAATGAAGATGTATTACTGCAATGATCTTGCAATATGATATAGGTCATAAAAGGTCAATAAATTTATTACAAATATGGTGTTCAAATGCTTCAGTAGCCTGGAGAATTGGCTGTTTTATAACCCATTTCAAATCAATGTGCTATAATCAAGATTAAAATGAGAAAGATGATTGTTTGTCAAAACTTCACTTAATACTCATTTTAATAAGTATCATCTCATGTTGAAGAATTAAGTAATATGCATTGAAATGTTGTAAACAAAAGGTAGTGTGAAAAAAGTTAATACAGCAAATGGACAAAATGGATATTACAGTAAAAAGGTTTTTTTGTAAGATGCAAAAAATTGTAAGGTTGAGTATGTATCAAGAAATTTTGTCATTTAACTATGTTCAAGTTAATTTGTATGCTATTGTAGTCCTATTCATCCAACTAATTCATATTCCCCTGTATAAAGTCTTGGATAATTCATTTTACTTTTCTAGAACCCATTTTTTCATCTCTAAAATGGTTTGTTGTGGATAAGGTGGAAGGGCATGTGAATTTGAAGATTTAAGTTCCCTTCTATTATTATAATTCCAGGTAGTCTTCTTTTCATGATATTGTCAATAACTTAAAAATATACTGGATAAAAAAAAAAAACTATTCAAACTCATCATTTTATCTTCCAGAAATATTTGAACAAAGGAACTCTAATAGGAACAAAGAAAATAATTTTTTCCCATTTCTTGCTTTTCTAAATTTAGAATTAGAAATAAAGATTTGCTATTATATTGGCAATAAAAATACTGGCAAAGGGACCTCCAGGTCTGACAGTCACTTGCCCAAACTTACTCATCAAAGAGGTACTATTTCCATCAACTATGGGGGAGAGCCATTTATCTTTTTCATACTTAACTTTCCATCATACTAATCTCTACCCCAAATCCCATATAACTATATTGGATATACCTCTGCTTTCATATGTTTGATGATCTCTAGGCACCAAATGGGAAAGAAGAAGTTGTGGAAAAGGCAAGTTACATTTGAAGAAAAATTGAAGAGAAGAGAGGATGATTTAGATTGGGATGAAATTGGAGAATTGAGTTAAAATTTCAGTTCGTATCATTAAAAAACTATATTTCCTCTTAAAGAGAAAAATATATCAGCATAAACTATCATGAAAACATAATAAATTGCCGTCCATGAAAGTAATGTACTTTGTAATGATGATGGAATTTAAGCTCATCAGTCATATAGCGTATTCATGAAGGACATCCAAATTTTAATTAGCTTATGCTAAATGGCTTTAGTACCAATTTAGCCAAAATACCATACTCTGTGGAATTGTCTGGATGGTCATTAGAATTAATAACTCACAGAGCAAAATTATCAAGAGAATGATTTTATATCAGCTGACATGAGTTGTATAAATCACAGGATGATGTGGAGAAAAATGTTCAAAATAAATAATAAATTATTATATAAATATTCATATATAGATACATTAAATGACCCAGGCTACCAAATAAATATGGTATTTACATATATCTTTTCTCTCTCTATCCCTCTCTCTCTTTTCCTCTGACTCTCCTGTTCTCCTTTTTCCTTCCCTTTGTGTCTAATATCTCTTTTCCTCCCCACCTTACTCTTTCCCTCTCTTCTCTTTCCTTTTCCATTTTTCTTATCTACCTAAATGAGAGACATTTTAGTATAATGTCTAAATAGCTACCTTTTGATACAAGAAAACTTGGGTTCAAGTTCTATACATAAAACAACACATTTTGACTATTTGTTTCTGGATAAGTCATAAACAACCACTATGTCAATAACATCTCTATAATTGTGTGAAAGAAAAGTCATTTGCCTTCATTGGTATATCTCATTTCTTCACCTAAAGATTCCTACACCTATTAAACTACAGAGTGAGTCAAATGTTATATCATAGTTAGAATTCTCGTTTTCTACAAGTAAGATTGTGTACTAGGGAGGGGAGAATTCAGCTTCTGTTCAGAATAACACAATACATACACATACACCAAACAATTTTGTCCTTACATAGAATTATTTTCAAATGAGATATTCAAAATCAGTGAATTTCTCAGGTAGCTGAACCTGAATACTTCTAGCACTTATAAAAATAAAAGAATATTTTAAAAGTAATTTTACATAAGCCT